>NC_136995.1:5600412-5655412 GCF_032717465.1 Coenobita brevimanus
GCTTTGTGATATATATATATATATATATATATATATATATATATATATATATATATATATATATATATGATTGCTTTCTTTGGAATAATGAATTAGGAGATAAATGCTGTTGATTTAACAAAAAGCTGTGTTTAGGAAAGTAATTTGCCTCTCTGTCCAGAGAGAAATATCCAGTTAATGAGAAAAATACTTATGAGTTCGCCAAAAATCTCCAGGTGCCAACCACCAGAGAGAGAAAAAAATGCGAACATAAGGCATCTAACAGAAGTTACGCGGCCTGCCAAATTATTTGACACAGTCAATTGGCGTTATCCAGAATAAAACCCATTTTTCATTTTGTCCGACGAGACGTTATCCTGGGATAAATAAACTCCTTCGTCATCAGCGAAAGTAAAAATTCCCTGTTTAGCTTGAGCACCATATTTACTCATATCGCATAAAATTATGTGTATGTAGCCGGAATGAAGCCCCTTATCTACGGCCTGGCAAACTCCCTGTAAAGAGTACCCGGTACTATTTTCTATCGACAGACTGAGTTAAGCGGTGAGACTCATCTTTCGTGTAAGGAAATCCACCCCGCCTGTGTAATTCACCGGGTCGGTCAGGATCACTTGATGGTCGTGATCGTCAGCTTTTACCCTCCCGGAAGGGAGCTGAGAGCTCATATAGTCCGATCTAAGGGCAAGGCTGTGACCTTCACAAACGCACACACCCGTCCCCTTGCTCAAGGGGGACAGTAACCGCCCACTTCATCAGTGAAACTTTTCGCAACCTGAGCGAGGCGCGAACTCCCGTCTGCCAGATGGCAAGCGAGAATGCTACCACTGAGCCGGCGAGCGGTGTGTGTGTGTGTGTGTGTGTTGAATTGAGCGTCATCTGACTTGTGGAGCATGGTATGCGGGTTGGTAAGCTGGTGACTGGGTGGGTCGATTGGTTAGCGTAGGCTGGTTGTTTCACAGGCGGACTAGGTGGAGTGAGTGGGCGAGAGGGAGGGAAAGGGTTGTTGGGCTGGTTAAGTGGGGTGGAGTGGGGTTCGTGCATTGTTTAAGTGAGGTGGGTGGTGGGGCTACCTGTAGGACAAGGCAAGAGACGGGTTTGTGTCGTCCTAGTTTTGAGACATACTGTATTGAGTAAGGTTGTGGATATGTGCGCTGATGGGTGGGTGTGTAGGTGGATGAACGGATTGTGGGAAAACAGGCAACTGGGATTAGGTGAATTGAGTTAATGTCCGAGTTGGGAAAATCGGTGCACAGGGGATATTATTCTGGAATCATGCTGAAGTAGGTATATATATCCAGTGGGTTACAACAGGTCCATCGAGCAATACGTCTGTTGGTTAGGAGGTCTATGTTTCAACTGCATGCATCAGTGGGTGATATAACCACGTCGGATAACAGGTTTATGGGGAAAATAGGTTCATTGTGAAAAATACATCAATGGGTATACGACCATGTAGGAAACCTGCATTCATAGAAAGATTCAAGGTCGACGGAAAAATTGGTCCGTGGGGAGAAAATACATCAATGGGGAAAATTAGTTCGGGGGAAAATAGGTTACGTAGGGAAGTAGGCGTCTTTGAAAAAAAAAAAGTCATTAAGGAAAATAGGTCCATGGGGGATTGTGCTCCGAGTGGTGAAAATGTCCATTGATAAAAATATTCATGGGGTGAAAATAGGTCCATAGGGGCATACACGTACTGTAAACATACATGGAAATATTTAAAATAAATGGGACCTAAAACATCCAACTTTTAACAGCGACCGTTGCCTGGAATTAGGCTTACCACTGCACAGTGCACACCTTGCACCAAACAACCATTAGCCAGACCCTATTACCACTTCGCCATCCAGTTATTATATTTCATAATTTACCTTCATTTAGCCATTTAAGCATAGAGAGCCAACTGAAACGAAAGGAAAAATCCCTGTTTAACTGTGTTGAGCACCTCATTTCTCCACCTCATTCCTCTAAAATTCACAGGCACCCGCTACTCTCTCTCTCTCTCTCTCTCTCTCTCTCTCTCTCTCTCTCTCTCTCTCCTGTTAACAAATGAATGCTTCGAACTTGTTCACTCTGTGTTCGCTGGTTCAAACCTACAGGACGTCGTGGAGTGGAACCAAATATACATATTTATCGCTTGCTTGGCTCTATACGAGAAACAAGTTATTAAATAATCAGTATGATATATTCGTGTTATCAGAGTCAAACCTTCAGTGTAAATATTACTATTGCTTTATCCATTAGTACAAGCCCAAAGCTGAAGGAATATTTTTCGACAGAAATGCATCGAAGGCAACTTCTGTGCTCGTGAATGCGAAGCTGCCACATGCACAGGTTGGCTGGACGAGGGTGGTTAAGAACTCCTGTCCACAATAGTACATATTCAGTATATCATTGAAAAAGTCCAACAGATTCGTGAGGCAACAGCGATTATTTCGAAAACCATGTTGCAAATCTTTCATGAGATTGTTTATAAATGTTTCACAAACTTGCCTCTGATAATAGTTCCAGGCAATTTGCAAATCACCGATGGTAAACTAATTGGGAGGTAGTTTTCTGGGTGTGTTCTGTTGCCCTTTTTGAATATTGGGGTTACATTAGCAAGCTTCCATTCATGTGGCACCTTACTGCTCTTGAAAAAGTTCAGATAATGACTTTGAAATTTCATTCTGTTGTTCCTTTAATACACGTGGAGAAATTGTGTCTGGTCCCGTTGTTTTATTCTCTTTTAATTTGCTAATTGCAAGTAGTACGTCGCGATCACCAACTGTAATTTCATTGATTATGTTGCCCTTTTCTATAGGAACTGGAATCGTATGTACATTTTCTTTTGTGAATACTGAAGCAAAAAAGTATAAAGAATTTTTGCCATCATAGTTTCGTCGTCAGTGTGCTCTCTGTTAACTTTGAATAAGGGACTGATTGTTGGAGTTATTACCTTTTTACCTCTTATGTAACTGAATTTTTTTTCGATTTAATTTACTGATACTTGCAATACGTGCCTCAAGGTTTCTCTTACTGCATTTAATTAATTTTTTGGCTTTCCGTCGAAGGGCACCGTATTTATTTTTACCACATTGACTCTTTGTGAATTGGACTGAAATGGATCTGGACAGCCTGTGGAATGCATATAGGGATTGCATAGTTAGGAATGCTAAAGCAGTGTGTTGTGTGGCGAGAGTAACAACAAAGAAGAAAGGTACGTCATAGTGAGATGAGAAGGTTAGGAGAACGGTGAAGGAAACGAAGAAGAAGTGGCTAAAGTGGATACAGGACAAGGGTTCAGTTGAAATAAGAACTGAATATACTGAGAGCAAGAAGCACGTAAAGAGACTAGTGAAGGTGAAAAAGGAGGTAAATGATGATCTTGGAAGAAAAATGTGTGCGAACTACTCTGAAAATAGGAAGTTATTTTTGAAAGAGATGTAGAAATGTAGAAGTGAAAGCAGAAAGAAATGTGATGGTGTGAAGGATGTAGGTGGTAGATTATTAACCCCTGGGGATGATGTAAGGACCAGATGGAAAGAATATTTTGAAAGCCTGATGAATGGGAATAGAGAGAACAGAGCAGCTGTAAACGTGATTGGTTTTGGGGGTGTGCAGAGAAGGAATGCAGCACCAGGAGACATGACACTTGCATCGGTGAAGAGTACTGTGACGCGTCTGAAAAATGGAAAAGAAGTTCGAGTTGACGAGGTGTATGCAGAAATGCTTAAGCGTAGTGAAGAGAGTGGAATGAAGTGCTTGTTGGAGATATGTAAGAACGCATGGATGAGTGAAACTGTGCCAACAGGGTGGAAAAAGGCTGTGATTGTACCCCCGTACAAATATAAAGGCGAGCGAATTGAGTGCAAGAATTATCGTGGCATAAGTTTCTTGAGTGTGGTAGGGAAGGTATAAGGAAGAATTATTATAGAGAAAGTGAGTGAGATCTTAGAAGTCCTAGTGAGTGATGAACAGGGTGGCTTTAGGAGTGGCAGAGGGTGTGTGGATTAAATATTTGCAGTGAGACAGATAGCAGGGAAGGCTTGTGAGTCGGACCATTACGTGTTTATGGCATTCATGGATTTGGAAAATGCATACGGCAAAGTGGACAGAGAAGGATTGAGGAAAATTTATCGCATGCACAGTGCAGATGGTAATCTGCTGGGTGCCGTCAAGAGTTTTTATGATGGTAGTGAAGCATGTGTAGGGGTTAATGGATATCTAAGTGAATGGTATATGATCGGTGTGGGCGTGCGACAGGGTTGCGTGATGTCCCCATGGTTGTCGAAAAAAAAATAAAAAATAAAAATAATAATAATAATATATATATATATATATTATAGTTACTTCCTCACCCCACACTGCCACAGGCTCCAACAGCAGTAGTTCAGTATATGAATGACGTTGCCCAGTAAGTTGTTCTTCCTATGGTCAGCCTTTAGGTGTACAGTATACAAGATCAGTTGAGGCGTTATAAATAAACACTGGCTTCTTAAAGTTCGCTGTCTTTATTTTCCAAATGGTTACACTTAATGCTTTCCAACTTCACTATTCTCACAAGCACTGGAGCTATATGCACTTTACTAATTGCAGTTATACTTAAAGCCTGACAACACTTCACAGTTTTCCACAAGTACAGATGATGTACAAACATGAGTAACACGTCACTATTAGCCACCGTTTTCACATGTACCGAAAATATACAATCTTCACTGACACTGCACTACTGTACACTCAAACTGAACCCAGACCGATTGAACTTCACTCAAACTGACCTGAAACCCGACTGAACTTGCCCTAGTCTCTCCCCATATTTAAATAAGCTTGCATTGCTAGAATGATCTACTTCTCCAACATTCTAGGGCATGCTGGTCTTGCATCAGCCCCTAGCAACAACAGTTACCAACTAGGAGACATCAAAACATGCCAGAGTTTTCCTACATTACATAACACTCTAAATCATTTACCATACGAACTTAAACTACATAATTTAACAAGCAATCACTTAAATAAAACATTATCGAGAAAAAGAGCACAAAAATTAATGCATAACTTACGAAAAAACTACGCTCACAAACAGCAGGCTAACTGGCAACTCTGACTCGTACCGAAACCGGAACTCCCATAAACACTGGGAAACCCTGAGATGCTTCTCGAGCACCTAACTGGCAAATCTCGCTTTTTAGCACTACACCCTCCCTAGTTCTTTGTCATCCCGTCAAAACTACACATTATTCTGTACAAATTTGGAAAAGAAAAGGGATAAAGGTAAAAAGCAAAATGATGATTTCTACCAAGAACTGGTTGAAGTAGAGACCCACAATAGACTGGTTGAACGTGTAAACGAACTAGAAATGGCTTTCAAAAATGAAATTGATGAAATAAAGAAGCAGATGCACTTGCAAAAGGAAGAAATAGAAAAACTAGTAAGGGAGGCCAATAAGAAAGACACAACCATCAGTGAACTAACCGTGGAATTGAGTACACTTAGGAAGAAAATTAGTGAAATGGCAAGTACAGTAGTCAATCACGAGAGTGTTATGGAAGAGTTCAAAAATGACACAGAGACAATTAGGCAAGTTAGCAGTCTTATTGACCAGAGCAGTGATATTGAGGAGAAGCTGTGCAAAGCTACAAAAATGATGTAGAAACCACGTATGCAGAAATGGTGAAAGTAAAGAAAGACTTAGAAACAAGGGTGGAGGAAAAAAGCATTAAAAAGGAGGTGAAAGGAATAATCCAAAACAATCCAAAGTTAGTCAGAGATTCAGTAGAGATAAACAAATCAATAGTAATCACTGGTATAGAAGAGGATGAAGTTAAAAACAAGATCACAAGAGACAAAAAGGAGATGGCAAATGTAATGAGCTTACTGAAAGAAGTATCAGAGGAAATCTGTAGTAAAGACATAGAGGAACACAAAAGGTTAGGGAAATACGAGAAAAGCAAGACAAGACCTCTAAAGGTGACTTTCCAGAGTGTAAACACTGTGGAAGAGATACTAAAAAATGCAAAGAATCTTAAGGAAAAAGAGGAGTTCAAAAATGTATGGATAAAAAGATGCCTAACACAAGAGGAACTGGAATTACTGAAAGAGAAAAGGGAGGAAGCAAAAACAAAAAATGAGGGAAGATCAGAAGAGGACAAGAAATTTTTTTTTTACAAAGTAATAGGATTGCAGGTACGAAAGTGGTACACAAACAGGATGGAAGAAAAAGGAGGAAGGTAGTAGAACCATGTCATGACAAGTATATAAACAAGATGATAAAGTTGATGTACTCAAATGTAGATGGAATGGTATCTAAATTACTAGAGATGAATGATTATGTCAGAGAAAATGAACCACAAATAATATGCCTAACTGAAACAAAATTAACACCAAGGATATCCAATGACATACTAAACTTAGAGGAATACAATATATGGAGAAGAGACAGATATTTAAAAAAAGGAGAAGGAATTATAATATTAACTAAGAAAAATCTAAAAGTCAAGGAAATAAAACTAGATATACCATCACAAGTAGAACTGATTGCAGTAGAGATCGACACATCTGAAGGTAAAGTAATTGTAGCCAATTTGTACATGCCACCCAGATCAAACACATGGGAAAGAGACGAATATGAGGACCTGGCAGAGAGTACAATTCAGAGTGTAAGATCATTGCTACATAAAATGGAAGAGAAATCGGAAAGAATTATACTAACTGGGGACTTCAATACAAATATAAATTGGAATACTCTAGATATAAATAGCCAAGAAAGCTGTTGGGACCAAAAGCTCCTGGATCTCGTAAAAGAGTTTTTCTTAACGCAACATGTGAGGGAAACCACCAGAAAAAGAGGACTTGATGTACCTTCAGTGCTAGATCTAATATTTACAAGGCAAGAAAATGATATTGACAGTTTAATATATCACCCTCCACTCGGCAAAAGCGATCATGCAGTACTAAATTATAACTTCAGGATAGCATATGACATAGTAAACAGTAATGATAGTTACAAAAAGAGCCTAAACTATAAAAAGGGAAATTATCAAGACCTAAAGAAGTATTTCTTAGAAGTTGATTGGGAAAATGAGCTTAGAGGACAAGATTTAAATGCTGTATATAAAATTTTTTGTGAATTTTATGAAATAGGAGTCCAGAAGTACATCCCACAGCACAAAGAAGCAGATAAGAAAATACAGAAATAGTTCAATACAGAATGTAAAAAATCAAAAGAAAGAAGAGATTTGTTGTGGAATAGATACAGAAGACACAATAGTGAAAGGGCGTACAATAATTACAAACAGGCAAGAAACGATTATACAAGAATAAGGAGGGAAGCCCAAAAACAGTTTGAGGAGGATATAATAAATAAAAGTAGTGATCAACCAAAGCTGTTTTACAGCTATATCAGAAGCAAAACTAAAGTAAAAGATATAATACAATCCATTACGGACGAGGGAATCACTTATACACAAGAGAAAGATATTTGTGAAGCACTAAATAAGAATTTCCAATTAGTTTTTACAGCAGAAAAAAATTTTGAGAGGAACTATGTGGAACACGCATGTCCACACATACTACCAGACATACAAATAGCAGAAAAAGTAATACAGGAGGAGTTAAGTAGATTAGACAGAGGAAAAGCAAGTGGTCCTGATGAAATTTCATGTTGGGTATTACGAGAATGTGCAAAGGAGCTATGTAAACCATTATTTTTAATTTTCAAGAAATCCTTGAGTCAAGGTAAACTACCTGATATTTGGGACAAAGCAAATATTGTCCCCTTATTCAAGAAAGGAAATAGACAAAATCCACTCAACTACCGACCAGTATCACTGACCAGTGTTGTAAGCAAGGTATTAGAAAAACTTATAAGAAAAGCTTGGGTAAATCATCTAGAAGAACACAGTATGATAACAGAAAGACAGTTTGGTTTCAGAAAAGGAAAATCATGTGTTACTAATCTGTTGAGCTACTATGACAGAGTAACAAACACAATACAGGAAAGGGAAGGATGGGTGGACAGTATCTATTTAGATTTCAAGAAAGCTTTTGACACAGTACCACACCAAAGACTTTTATGGAAACTGTACCATCAAGGAGGAATTCGAGGCAAACTGTTTTGTTGGATGCAAGACTTTCTCATAAAAAGAGAAATGAGGACAGTACTAAGAGGAAACTACTCATCATGGAAAGAATTGACTAGTGGAGTACCACAGGGTTCAGTGCTGGCACCAATCATGTTTTTAATGTATATAAATGATATAAACAGTGACACTGGAAATGAGAGCTATCTGAATATGTTTGCAGATGATGCAAAAATACAAAGGAGAATTACTAACACAGACTCTTGTAAAGAGCTACAAGAAGAATTAAATAAACTTCATGAATGGAGTAGTACATGGCAAATGGAATTCAATGTGGACAAGTGTCATGTAATCAAGTTTGGTAAAAGTGGAAAAAGACCTGATTGGGATTATAAGTTAGGAAATAAAACCCTATACACATCAGAAAGAGAGAAAGACCTAGGTGTGATTATCAATAACAGACTATCTCCGGCTGACCACATCAGCGAGAAGGTACGGAACATGTATACACTGCTTGCAAATATGAGAATAGCATTCACATACATAAATGAAGACATGCTAAGAAGGATAATAACGTCATTCATTAGACCAACCCTGGAATATGCATCAGTAGTCTGGAGTCCTCATCTCAAAAAGCACATAGACAAGATTGAAAAAGTTCAAAGGGCCGCTACAAGATGGATACCAAGCTTAAGGGACCTAAGCTACGAAGAAAGACTAAATAAACTGAATCTACCAACACTACAGGAGAGAAGAAAAAGAGGTGACATGATAATGCTATATAAATGCATATCAGGAAAGGAGAAAATAGACATAAATGATTACTTATCATATGGAGAAGCATCAGCAAGAGGACACTGCAAAAAATTGCATAAGAAGAGAGGTGATAAAGACGTAAGGAAATTCAGTTTCCCAAACAGAGCAATTGATCAATGGAATGCACTACCGAATGAAATAGTATGTGCCAAAACAATTCACAAATTTAAGGATATGTACGATAAATATGGTTTAAGACACGGGACAGTACGAGCTTGACTCATTCCTGTAAAGATACAATTAGGTAAGAACAATTAGGTAAGAACAAATTCAGATCTTAATCCTAATGAAACATCTAACTATACACAAAATAATCCTTCAACTTATCAGGTCTTCTTCAGTGCCTCTTCAGACAACATCCTTGTTTCTCCACACAGTCCACTCCTCCTGGAAGGTCTTGGTCCTCTTCTTGATTCACTTCTTTCCTCGGGAAACTGTCATCATCCTCTTGCACTTCAGCTCCTTGGTCTTCCTCAGCTGCGGGTGAGCACATTTTCTTGGAGACATCCCAGCTGTGAAGTAGTCTACAGCAACACATATGTACCAGTTTCCTCTTTCATTGAGTAGCAAAGGTTCAGCAATGTCCACCACGACTCTTTCCATCGGTGCATTCACTTGGTACAGCTGGAGAGGGGCGCAACCACGTTTCTTGCGTCCCTTCTTGGCACAGCACACATCACAGGCCCGACACCACTCTTCAACATCCTGACGCATGCCAGTCCAGTAGAATCTTTGTTGCAGCTGGCTTAGAGTTTTCTTCACTCCCAGGTGCCCACTAGTGATTTGGTTATGGGACTCATCCAGGATCTCGGACCTCATCTTCTTTGGAACCACCAGTTGGCAATACTTGCTGAGGCCATCGGCTGTCTCCCACTGACGCTCTAGTAGTCCGTTGTTCCAGCGAAGAAGGTCCCACTGACTCCAGTAGCTCCTGGTCACAGGTCCTAATCCGGAAACTCCCTCCCAAGATGGTTGCACTGCACTCCGCTGCAGCCACTCCAGCACTGGTTGCAAATCTGCATCCTCTACCTGCATCCTCCCCAGGTCCTCATCATCTATTGCCAGCCCCATAACTACAGTACAGCAGCATTTCTACCTATGATTCCTATTCTTACTATACTGCATGTCGCCTGTTCTTCCATCTTCCTGCACACCGCTCATCAAGGCACTCCTGAACTTCCTCAGTGGTGGGGCTTCCTGGGAAAATCTGGCTGGTTGTTGCCTCTTGTCACCAGCCTTCACTCTGGACTGATAACTGCTCCTCTCCATCACTGACTCAGAATTTCCACTGGAGCACCCCCAAAGCTAGTAGCAAGCTGCAGTGTCCCCTGCCCACCATCCCAACCACTCCAATCTGCAAGCAACTCAAACTGTGCACGGCAAGCCTGCCAAGATACTCTGCCGCCAAATTCCCAAGGTCTCTTTTTAATTGGACCCCCACTACAGCCATGCACTTCACTGGCCTGGGACCTAAAAACTAGGGCATGATAAATAAGGCCAGGATTTAAAACTTCTGCATTTTGATTATTCAACCCTGTAATACTACCATTAGATGCTTGGGATCCGTCAAGATTCACCATGCACTGTCCATTCCTTTCATATGCTCCCTGTACACTAATCTGAGGCTCATTAATGCAATATTTCTCTACGTCCTCAATTTCCTCACTGATTATCTTCACATGGTCAACTACATGCTTTAACTGCCTATCTACCAGCTGTCTGCACTCCATCACAGTTCCTTCATTAATCTTCAGGTGGTTGTCCACATGCTGTCTGCATTCTGTCACTCTTTCCTCATTAATCTTTAGCTGGTTGTCGACATGCTGTTTACACTCCATCACATTATTGCTTACTGCATACTTCTGCTGCTCTAGCTTGGCATATACTTCCTCCTTAAGCTATTGTTGTTCTTCCTTCATTTCCCCCATGAATGCATCTAGCTGTTCTTGCACCCTCAGTTGTACTTCCCTCTGTTACTCCAGTAAAGCCTTTTGAAGCTGTTCATATCATTCTTTCTGTTCTTCGTTCTGTGCTTGCAATTGTTCTTTGATTTCGCTCCTGAGCTCTATCTGTTCTTCACTCTGGGCCTGTAGTCTTTCATTCTGTGCTTGTAGTTTTTCATTCTGTACTTGTAATTAGACACTCTGTGCTTGTATTTGTTCATAAATTTTTTCCTTTGACGCTTGTAATAGCTTCATAATTGCAGCCAGGGTCACCTCCTCCTCCTGCCCAGCTCGAGACCTTGTCTTCACACCTTCTGCTTCCATGTCGAAGGTTAGACTTACTGCAGCACTTAATCCACACTTCTGACACCAATGTTACATCCCCACCCCACACTGCCACAAGCTCCAAGAGCAGTAGTTCAGTATAGGAAGGAAACGTCCTTCCTATACTGAGTTGTTCTTCCTATGGTCAGCCTTTAGGTGTACAGAATACAAAATCATCTGAGGCATTATAAAAAAAAAAAACTGGCTTCTTAAAGTTCACTGTCTTTATTTTCCAAATGGTTACACTTAATGCTTTCCAACTTCACTGTTCTCACAAGCACTGGAGCTATACATACTTTACTAATTGCGGTTACACTTAATGCTTGAAAACACTTCACAATTTTTCACAAGTACAGATGATGTACAAACTTCAGTAGCATGTCACTATTTGCCACTGTTTTCAAAGTACCGAAAATATGCCATCTTCACTGACACTGCACTACACTCAAACTGAACCCAAACTGGTTAAACTTCACTCAAACTGACCTGAAACCCGACTGAACTTGCCCTAGTCTCTCCCCATCTTAATAAGCTTGCATTGCTCGAATGATCTGCTTCTCCAACATTCTAGGGCATGCTGGTCTTGCATCAGCCCCTAGCAGCAACAGTTACCAACTAGGAGACATCAAAACATGCCAGAGTTTTCCTACATAACACTCTAAATCATTTACCATACGAACTTAAACTACATAATTTAACAAGTAGTCACTTAAATACACCTTATCGAGAAAAGGAGCACAAAAATTAATGCATAACTTACGAAGTAACTACTCTCACAAACAGCAGGCTAACTGGCAACTCTGACCCGTACCGAACCCGGAACTACCATAAACATCGAGAAACATCAAGATGCTTCTCGAGCACCTAACTGGCAAATCTCGCTTTTTAGCAATATATATATATATATATATATATATATATATATATATATATATATATATATGGGGTGATGAGAGAAGTAAAAAAACATGAGTAATGGAGAGGAAGTTTGCTTTGGTAATGAATGGTGATGGATGGAATATCTCAAATTTGTTGTATGCTGATGATGCAGTACTACTTGCAAATACCGGACAAGAACTTGGTAGACTAAAGCAGAATTTTGCTGATGTCTGTGAGTGTCGTGCCTTGAGAGTAAATGTATAAAGGAGTAAAGGGATGGTTATTGAGAGAGGAGGAGGCTCCCAGTGCAATGTTACAGTGAATGGAGATAGACTGGAATTGGTGAGAGAGTTCAAGTACCTGGGTACAGTGATAGAAATCAAAATGTGCAAAAGAAGTTGAAAACAGAGTGACACAAGGAAGCAAGGTAGCTGGTGCAAGGAAGGCCTTGATAAGAAACAGAGGCTTGAGTGTTGCAGCTGCACGAGGCTTACATGAAGAAGTGTTAGTGCCAGCTTTAACATATGGATGTGAGACTATGGTGTGGCATGAAAATGAAAAGTCAAGAGTAAGAGCAGTGGAGATGGGACTGCTGAGGAACGTATGTGGAGTACAAAAGGTGGATAGGATACGAAGTAATGTGATTCGTGAAAGATGTGGAGTGAGGAAGTCTGTGGACACCAGAATCAAAGAAAGTATACTGAGATAGTATGGTCATGTGGAGACAATGGATAACAATATAGTGGTGAAAAAGGTATAAATGAGCGAATTTGAAGGAGGGAGGAGGTGAGGTAGGCCAAAGAGAAGGTGGAGGGATATGGTGGATGAGTGTGTAAGGAAGAGAGGTTTGGAAGTCGGTGAGGCTAGGAAACTAATAAAAGATCGAGCTGGCTGGATGCGTGTTGTGAGAAGAAGTACATGATCAGGGATTTGGCACCCCTTTTTAACGTGGCAGCGTCCGGATTGACTCAATCGAATACGTTTATGTGAAGCTACAAAATGTGATGAATGTTTTTGGTGTATCCGATAGAGCCAGGATTCTAGGGACTTGAATGATGAGTGAATGGAAGTGTGGCCCATTGGACTGGGCAAATTTGGGCTGTCTGGACATTGCTACGCCTCACCCTGCCCTAGGCTGGGAAAAGAGGTCCGGATGATAATGATGATGATGATGATGATGACTCTTTGTGGTATTATAATTGTTACATGCAAGATTTTTTGCTGCCAGACAATGTTTAATGTCAGAGCTTTACCATTTGGGTTTAAAATGTTTGGCAGGTCTTCTGTTGCACATTGGAATACATAACCTAATTGCACTGTTGAGTGTTTCTGTAAGAAATTCCATGTATCTGAACCTAAAGTTCTGAGAATGGAATATTAGTCACCTACACCTACAATTGCCTATAATTTCTTAAAACTTGACCTCTTAAAGTCGGGCACTTTCTCGCAACTGGCTCTGACATTGTCTTCACTGAATTTAATGTTAAATGTAACTATGTGACCATCACTTGTAATAAATTCTTCTACAATATTGCTACTCACTATATATTCTGATGTGGCTAAGACGAGATCTAGGATGCTAGCTCCATGTGTCAGATAAGTTACAAATTGATGCAAAGAACTTTCCTGCAATTCTGAATATAGGTCTAACCCTGTGTATGGGGATAGGGCTTCTCCCCGTTTTTGAACTGGTAAATTGAAATCACCAAATATTACAGTGCTTTGCATACAAGAGATTTTGGCAATTTGATTGTAGATTTCATTGTCGATGTTGAGTGGCTGACTGAGTGAACAATGAATTATCCCAAGAACGGTTTTATGACAAGATTCATTTCTAAGCTGAATATAAGCAGTGTCACTGTTTTCAATACATGGCTTGAGAATTACAACTGGATGAAACCCTGATTTAATCTATAACAACACACTGCCCGCTGCTCTGTTTTTCCTTTTACTACTGAAAATGTTGACAATCAACAATGGAGCTGCCCTTGGCAAAGTCCTGCTTTGAATTTCAAATTTTGTCTCTCAGAGGCCGCTTGTAACGAATGCTCTTCCTCCATTCGTGGTCATACTGGTTATCAGATTTCTGAGCCACCTGTCCTTCATACAGAGGAAAGCAGCAAGTCTGACGCTGAGGTTGAGAATGAACGGTTGAGGTTAGGCTTGAATTGCTGATCTCAAGGCTAGATGGAGAAGGTTAAGGTAGGTCAATGTATAAATTGGCTGGTTGCTGTCCACTCGTTTATTTGCGTAGTATATATATATATATATATATATATATATATATATATATATATATACGAGATGTGTTCAAAAAGTATCCGACCTTTGTTCATAAAAAATACTCGTATCCAGATACAACAAACTTACACTAATCTCCTTCAAAGTAGTCCCCTTGGGCTGCCACACACTTCTCCTAACGGTTCTGCCACTGTTGGAAGCAGTGCTGGAACGCCTCTTTTGGGATGGCACACAGCTGGTCCGTCGCATTCCGCATGATGTCTTCTCTGGACTGAAATCTGGTCCCTTTGAGGGGCATTTTCAGCTTGGGGAAAAGCCAGAAGTCACATGGAGCCATGTCGGGAGAGTAGGGAGCCTGACGAAGCACAGATGTGTTGTGTTTGGCCAGGAAACTCTGTATCAAATGTGAAGAATGGGCGGGTGTGTTCTCGTGATGGAGCTGGCCATTGCCCGCTGCCCACAGGTCCGGCCGTTTGCGTCGCACAGCGTCACAAAGGCGACGCAGAACCTCTTGGTAATACTCCTTGGTGATGCTTGTGCCGTGTGGTGCGTATTTGTGATGAACCACGCCACTGGAGTCGAAGAAGATGGTCAGCATGACTTTGACATTGCTGTGGACCTGCCTTGTTTTTTTTGGCCTTGGGGATGTTGGATGCTTCCATTGTGATGACTGCAACTTGGTTTCTGGGTCGTACCCATAAACCCAGGACTCATCGCCAGTGATCACTGTGTTGAGGAAGTTGGGATCGCTGTTCACAGTCTCCAGCATGTCCTGTGCGATCTCCAAACAGAGTTGCTTCTGCTCAATCGTTAGCAGCTTTGGTACGAACTTCACTGAGATTCTCCTGAAGCCCAAATCCTCCTTCATAATGGAATGAACGGATCCAATGCTGACGCCCACCTCGTCTGCAAGTGCTCTGATCGTGATTCAACGATCCTGCATCACCAGGGTCCTCAATTAGTCAATGACGATCTCATTTCGGGATGTTGAGGGCCTACCAGAACGTGCTTCACTCTCCAATGATGTGCGGTCATCTTTGAAGCGGTTGTACCACTCCTTTATCTGTGTGTTGCCCATTGCTTCGTCCCCGAAGACCTGTTGAATCTTGCGGATCGTTTCCACTTGGGAGTCGCCAAGCTTTACACAAAATTTCATGCAGTAGCGTTGTTCAAGTTTTTCCGTCATTTTGTCAAAAAAGAAAATCCGACGGCGTTCACTTACACTTCCTCACTCATCGGCGGTCTGCCGTCGAATGACAGCTTCTGCTGGTGGGAAAAAAATCACGCATTCGCATTAGGATTGCCTACATACGTGCACCAAACCACGCCTCCCTATCTTCATTTGTTTACGCACGAAAAATTAAGGTCGGATACTTTTTGAACACACCTCGTATATAGTGTATGTATATATATATATATATATATATATATATATATATATATATATATATATATATATATATATATATATATATATATATATATATGTATATATATATATATATATATATATATATAACTCCATCCTCGAGTACCGCGGGCAATAGGGACTGGACAAGGAACGTGGTAGTCAAATCCGCGTTACTCAAACCATGTGTTTGCATGTATAACAGTACAATGTGTTCTGGCCTCTTTCCAAAACTCACTTTTACCACTTCTTACCAACCTACCCTGCATAAATTACTCCCTACTTATACCCACGATCAGGTAAAACACTGAAAGAGATTAATCAAAAACATGAATGGTATGAGAAAGGCATTAACAAAATAGGATGGGTACCCTTGCGATGTTGCTAAACTCTGCAGCACTCTCCCCTCGCCCCCCACCCCCACTGTTGTTGTCATTGTTATGTTGTTGCTGTCCCTGCACATCCCTCTTCAACGTCAAAGTCGATTCCTTCGAAGTCCAGGGCTAAAACAATGGAGCTGACCTCGATGTCTGGTGTAACATCATCACTGGCATTAGCAAGATGCGAGTCGTCGTCGGCAATGGAGAGGCCTGCCGTCTGGCCCGGAAATAACGGGCTGTATTTATCATAGTGGCCTTCCCCATTCTCAATAGTCTGTTCCCAAGCTCCAAAACATAGCACAAGTGTGAGACGTTCCTAAGAGTTATCATTGTCTAATGAAAGCCTCGAACATTGCTATCGGTGAAGGAACGCTAAGGTTAGCAGATATATGAGAGCTACACAAACAAGTTGAGATTGACATCATTACGCAATAGGAAAATAAAATGTTATCAGTAATTCAAGAAATGTTTGATTTTAATAGCAAATTCATCATAAAACTTTTTTTGTCCACGGCTGAAAACATAACTACCGATTCCCAATTATCTTAATTCCTTCTCTACATACCATCAAATCCTCTACTCTCACGTTGAAACAATATGTTTGCATGTATAACGGTACAAAGTGTTCTGGCCACTTTCCAAAACTCACTTTTACCCCTTCTTACCACCCTATCCCACATAAATTAACCCTTACTCATACCCACCATCAGGTAAAACTTTGAGAGATATGGAACTATTGTCCTATTTATTAAGAACATAAATGGTATGAAAATAGTATTAACAAAAACAAAAGTGTACTTTTCACAACAATAAATATTCATATTTTCATATCAAATAAAATCGTTAGGTTGAGCACCCGTGTAATGTTGCCAAACTCTGCAGCACTCTCCCCTCGCCCCCCACCCCCACTGTTGTTGTCATTGTTATGTTGTTGCTGTCCCTGCACATCCCTCTTCAACGTCAAAGTCGATTCCTTCGAAGTCCAGGGCTAAAACAATGGAGCTGACCTCGATGTCTGGTGTAACATCATCATTGGCATTAGCAAGATGCGAGTCGTCGTCGGCAATGGCGAGGCCTGCCGTCTGGCCAGGAAATAACTGGGGCTGTATTTATCATAGTGGCCTTCCCCATTCACAGTAGTCCGTTCCCAAGCTCTAAAACATAGCACAATTGTGAGACGTTCTTAAGAGTTATCATAGTCTTATGAAAGCCTCGAACATTGCTATCGGTGAAGGAACGCTAAGGTTAGCAGATATATGAAAGCTACACAAACAAGTTGAGATTGACATCATTACGCAATAGGAAAATGTTATCAGTAATTCAAGAAATGTTTGATTATAATAGCAAACTTCATCATCAAAGTCGAATCCTTCGAAGTCCATGGCTGAAACAATGGAGCTGTCCTCGTCGTCAGGTGCAGCATCACCATCGGCATCAGCAAGGTGTGAGTCGTCGGAGGATGATGTATCTTGTGGCAGTGGAGAGGCCTGCTGTCTGGCCCGGAAATAACTGGTGATGAGCTGCTGTTGGCGAGCACTGACCCTGTCATTAAACATGTCAATGTAGGTCCTCAATGCACTCAAGACCATGGCCACACTGAGGTCTGCCCGTTCCTGGTTGGGGTCATTGTTGGTGATGGTGTGGGTCAGCTTTTCTATTATCTCCACCACCTCCCTCAAGATGTGTGTGGGTGGCTCTCCTGCAGGCCTGCCATCATTCAGGTCGTCCTCCTCTTGTTCCCCATCCTGCTGCTCCTCCTCCAACTGATTCAACATTTCCTCGGTGTCAGGCTGCAGGTTAGGGGAGATGAGCTCATGAATGTCACCTGCATCCACTGACTCAAAACCAGCCACTCGTCTTGCTGCCTCCACTGCCCGGCTGACAGCCGCCTCCACTGCCTGCGGCTCACATGGCAACACCAACTTGTGACCTGGCAAGCCCTCTAACACGTTCCGCCAGGCCTGGTGGATCGTGGCTTGATTCACCTCCTTCCATGCAACTACTAAAGCATCCACAGCATCTTTTATTTGGAAGACTGTCATGGCCTCTCTCGAAGCAGGAGTGGATGTATGGGTGGATGCAGATACAGGAGGTGGTGGAGAATCTCTGCTAGTCCCTGGTATAGGCGAGGATGATCGTGATGGTGGTGGTGGGGATTCTGCATCGGACATTTCCATGAGCTCTTCCTGGGTGTCTGTCGCTGCATCCAGCATCACAAACGTCCTCCTCGCGTATGCCGACTTGAAAATGCTGATCACCTCTTGGTCCAAAGGCTGAAGGAGAGAAGTGGTATTTGGGGGCAAGAAAACCACCTTAATGTTGGGATGCCTGTCAACCATAAGTCTTGAATGACCAGGTGCATTATCAAGTAACAGGAGAATCTTGAAGTCGAGATTCTTCCTGCGACAGAACACCTCAGTCTCTTTTACAAAACACGCATCAAACCACTGAAGACTGATGGCCCCAGACATCCACCCCTTTTTGTGACTCAACCAATGAACATTTAATTTACCCATGTCCGTATTACGGTAGGCGCGGGGGCGTTTTGAGCGGTGAATCACAAGGGGTTTAAGTTTGCACGTGCCTGAGGCATTGCACCCCAGGAGAACCGTGACCCGGTCCTTCGAGGCCTTAACTCCCCTAGCACTCCCCTCCTTCATGGCGATGTACGTTTTTGGGGGCATCTTCTTCCAGTAAACGCCCGTCTCGTCGGCGTTAAAAATATGGTCTGCGGTGTAGCCCCCCTCTGTGATAATGTCTCTTAAGAAACTAGGGAACTCTATGGCTGTGGTCGTGTCGGCAGCAGCGGCTTCCCCACTTATTTTAACGCTTTTCAACTTACTTCTTTTCACAAAGGAAGACAACCACCCATTAGACGCTTTGAATGGAGGCGGATTACGGTAATTCAGTCGTTTGGCTACTTCAGCATAATAAAGTTTTGCCTTCTCTCGTATCATGCGGCCGTCAGTAGGGACGTTGTTCTTTCTCTGGCGCTCCACATAACGTCCTATTAGTTTCTCAGTCATCTTCAGGACAACATTACGAACTTTTACTGCTGCCAGGTTCGCATCACTAGGGTTTCCTTGCACGATCTTCTTTATCTTCTCCCGGTCCTTCCAAATTGTTCTGATGGTGCTTTCATTCACGCCATGCTTTTTCGCCATTTCTACCTGCCTTTTTCCTTTCTCCAACTCCTTTACTATCTCATACTTCTGTGCATACGTGAAGGTACGTCTCTTTCTCGGTGGCTGGGGCTGATCACGTGGCATGATTCAAGAGGCAATGTCCTCACTCAAACCCCCACAAAAAAGAAAAAAATCTTGCGGCAGAGCACGGGCAGTACTAGCTACGGCAGGAGAAAGGTTCTAAATGACGATTTTTAAGCGGGATATGCTAAAATGCGAATGAAATTATGCTAGATTAGTATAAAATGCTAAGTCTCGTTTTCATGTCTTCAATACGTTCGGTTTCTGTTATCTTCAAAGACTGATATAGTATTACCAGGTTGTTAACTGTATAAAAAAGGGAACAAAAAATCTTGCTGCAGAGCATGGGCAGTACTACCTAAGGCAGGAGAAAAGGTCAAAGTGACGATTCTAAGCGGGATATGTTAGACTGCGGATGAAATTATCCCAGATTGGCATAAAATGCTAAATCTTTCGTTGTTTTCAATACGTTTCGTTTCAGTTATTTTTAAAGATTGATATAGTATTACTAGGTTGTTAACTGTGTAAAAAAAGAATAGAAAATCTTGCTGCACACCATGGGCAGTACTAGCTGAGACAGGAAAAAGGGCTAGAGTAGCGATTTCTAAGCGGGAATTGCTAGATTGCGGATGAAATTATGCTAAATTGGCATAAAATGCTAAATCTTTCGTCGTTAATGCGTTCGGTTTCTGTTTTTTTTTTTAAGATTGATATAGTATGACTAGGTTGTTGACTGTATGCACTCATATCCTGAAGAATAAGTCTTTTGACAAAAACCATCATATTAATCATGCTTGTTAACTCGTACACGTCCACCCGCCAGCAGTCGTGATTTCCTGGTAAAGTATGGTTTGTTTCACACTTTCCATTCATGATCATATTACACAAGTATCTGTCTTTTATAAGGCCTGTTAATTAATGTCACCTCTAGAAAATTCCTGGGTTATGAGTGAAAAATTATTCCTTCAGATAATTCCGCTAGCGACTAGGTGATAAACATTGCCGCAATGGAAAAACTCGTCTGGATATTTAGCGACTTTTTCGCTGATTTAGCTGCCGTCATCAACAGTTGCTGAATGCATTCGTGGATGTAGCCACATCGTGGTTATACATTCACGCCCTTTGATAATTATTAGCAATACTATATGTATAACATAGCAATACCATATGCTATAAACTAAAGTCTACGCAAGGTTTATTACACACAGGAGTGAGGAGTAGTATCTGTGTAGTATAGGAAGAGTAGTGTATGGCATAACAGCATCAGCCCTTGCTAACCTTAATATTTACTCTGATATCAGAAATATGCCAAAATAATTCAGAATTTCATAAACTTATCCCAAATTTAATATGCTAACAACTATAATAAATCTGGTCTTGCTGGAAAGGAATACAGGTACCCCAATATAAACCAGCCAACCATGGCCGTTTTGGCGAGTGACGTAACCGCGCGCGCCTTTCAAATTTCGTCGTCAGGCCAGCTGACTTCCCGCGTGAGCTCGAGTTTTTCTGCTTGTGGAGAAATACCTATCGCATTATGCTGGCCGCGTTAGAACAAAAACGCGGTACTCAACCAGGTGTTACTCGAGGATTGAGTTATATATATATTTTTTTCATTCATTCATTGCCAGACGCCATGTATCCCACACGGGGTGGCCAAGGGCTTAGAGTTAATTGTTTTACAGGGAGGGGCACTAATCCTCCACCAACCCCACTTGACACGTAGGGATGCCAACAGCATCTGGTGTTCCCAGGCGGTCACCCATCCAAGTACTAACCAGACCCAACGTTGCTTAACTTCGCTGATCGGACGGGAAGCGGTGTACTCAACGTGGTATGGCCGTTATATATATATATATATATATATATATATATATATATATATATATGAGTAGAATATATATATATATATATATATATATATATATATATATATACAGTATATGAGTAGACTGTAGCACCAGTCGAACAGGGCAGTACTCCCAAGGTGGATGGCAAGCTGGTGATAGGGAGAGCTGGAGCTCCCGTTTCACCAGCCCTCAGGACTTGATCCTGACCAGTTCCCTTTTCTGAACATTTTCAGTGCTTTCATTTACACACAGAGTAGGCCAGCATACTCTCTTAATACCTCTACCGTCAACTGTCTACACCACACTACGTGCACATAAGATATCACACATTCTATTCCCACTCTCATTAGCAATGGCCGCTGCAATATTACTTTCTAACGAGGAGGTACCTCGGATTGCCACCACTGGCAGGGTAGGGCTGGCGGCACAGGGTCCTCCCGGTTGCCATCAAGCGACTGTGCTGGCAGCGATTAGTGCAATTTCCGGTTATGTTCGTCAGCCGAGAAGTGAAAGTGCTGCCTTATTCATTACCAACATCCGTGGTCTTAGTACCAGTTTAAATTCAGTTCATTTTTTCCTACAGTCCATATCCCCTCTGGCCCTATTCCTCACAGAACCACAAATCTCACCCTCTACTGAAATATCCCCATTTTGTTTTCCTGGTTATGATCTCTTCACAAACTTCCGTAACAAGGGTGGCACCTGTTGTTATATCAGTTCTCAATAAGCAGTTTGATTACTCATTGTATAAATTAAATTGTCAAAATATTACCAAATATATCTGTGTAGTCTATCGCAATGCTTCTTCGGAAACCAGCATATTTGATTCCATAACCACACAATTGAGTAACCTTAACCTTGCCCTTAGCATGGAAATTACCATTCTGGGTGATTTTAACATACATAATGTTGAATGGTTATTGCATTCTGCCAGGACTGACGATGCTGGTCTAGAGTGCGAGCTGTCTGCAAAATTGTTTAATCTCATGCAGCTGGTATAGCAGCCAACCAGAATACCCGACAATCCTGACCATATTGCCCATCTCTTAGATCTATTCCTGACAAATAATCCTGATCAATACAGGGTAGAGATATTGTCTCCACTTGGATCATCTGACCACAATCTCATCAAAGCCTCATTAGTTAGCCCCCCCAAACTTCACCGTTCTGAACCTGTCAGGGTGACCCGATGGCACTTTGATAGGGCAAACTGGGATGGATTTAGAAATTATCTTGCTGACATTCCATGGCAGTCTTTCTTCTCTCGTGATGCAAGTTCTACCGAGTCCCACATTTGCGACTTAATACTAGCTGGTATGGATTTGTTTATACCAAGTCAACAGTTCACTAAAAGATCGAACTCTCCAAAATGGTTTGATAGCACCTGTGCCAGAGTAGCAGCCCAAAAGTCATTAGCATATAATTCTTACTTAAAATAAAAAACATCTGTATCACTCTTTCAATCTAAAATTGCTAGAAACCATGCAAAAGCTGTAATAGATCTAGCTAAATCAAACTTTCTTCAAAATCAAGCATCAAAACTACTTAACAACCCTAATGACAATAGAATATTCTGGTCAGCTCTCAAATCTTTCAATAATAACTTAAACAAGTCTTCATCCATTCCCCTACTAAAATCTTCAGATGACAACATTACAAATGACCCACGTAGGAAAGCAGATATCTGCCAGAAATTCTACCATAGAGGAATTCAGCCAGAACGTCTCAGTACTAGAACTTGACTCTCCCGAAATTGTTCCTCTTAAAATACAAACAATATACGTAAAATCCATCCTAGACAATTTACCTACCAACAAAGCTCCAGGCCCAGATGGAGTTCCTCCAATTGGTTTGAAAAGTGTTCCCCAGAACTTGCCTCTGTTCTTGCTAAATTATTCAGACTGTGCATATGTACTTCTTCATTCCCTAATTCATGGAAAGAAGCCATTATCCATCCAATACCTAAGAAAGGAAGTTCCTTTGACCCCTCTGATTACAGACCAATAGCTGTCACATCTTCCCTTGGTAAGATATTTGAAACTTTAATCAGTAAGCATATAGTCAAACATTTTGAATCCAACAACTTAATTAGTGATAGACAATATGGTTTTCACCAACCACCATTGACATACTCAATCTCCTGACTCCTACCATCCTTCAATCAATCGACCTACATGGAAAAACTCATGCAGTAGCCCTTGATATTTCTAAAGCTTTCGACAGATTATGGCATCGTTCCCTGATGTCCAAACTCCCTTGCTTTGGACTAGAGTCTTTCGTTCCTTTGATTTCCTCATATCTCAGTAACAGAAAAATAAGAGTAAAAGTAGATGATGTATATTCCAATTTGCACTCAATTAACACTGGCGTGCCGCAGGGATCAGTTCTGGCGCCAACCCTGTTCCTGGTTCATATTAATGATCTCTTATCTATCACCCACAACCCTCTCCATTCATATACAGATGACTCAACTCTTCATAGTTCATTCACACTCAGACACCCATTTACAAAGTCTGATATCTCTAGCTGTCAATTCAGTACAGCCATCTCCATAATTCAAGACTTATCTATGATCAGTGAATGGGGACAAAACAACCTTGTCTCATTTAATGCTAGTAAAACTAGATATATACAGTTTACTGATAGGCAGGAATTGCCAGATTCGTATATTACCTTCAATGCTACTAATATTCCCATCTCCAAAAGTATTGAAATTCTCGGTGTCACTCTTAACACTGCCCTTAGCTGGACCTCTCATGTCAGATCACTTGCCAAAACTGCCTCAAAGAAACTTGGATTATTGTACAGAGTCCGTAACTTCTTCACTGACGAGCAGTTAGTTATAATTTGTAAGAGTCACGTGTGCTCTTAGCTTGAATACCGCTCACCCTTGTGGAATAGATGTGGAGAGGTTGCATTACAACTAGACAAAATTCAGAACAAAGCTGTTAGAATTAATAATAACCCTTCTATTACTAATAAACTACCTCCCCTATAAATAAGAAGGAATGTTGCCTCCCTTGCATTATTTTACAGATATTTTTATAGCAAATGCTCAGACGAAGTTGCGTCCATGGTGCCACCTCTACATGCCTTCTCTCGTGCTACACGGGCATCTGGTAGCACTCATGACTGGACTGTCACATTATCATATTGCAGAACTTCTGCCTATCAGAATTCTTTCATTCCCCAAACTGCATCTCTCTGGAACTCACTTCCCCAGAGTTATTTCCTTCAAAACTTCAAGCTACAGCTGTTCAAATCTAACTGTTACGGATATTTTATGAACAGAGGACACCAATAATCTGGTGTATGGATTAGTTTTTTTTTTTTTATTCAGTTGTTTTTCCTTTCTCTGTTACGTTATTTAATATATATATATATATATATATATATATATATATATATATATATATATATATATATATATATATATATATATATAGATAGATAGATAGATAGATAGATATAGATAGATAGATAGATATAGATAGATAGATAGATAGATAGATAGACTAATTGATAGAGATAGGTGCGTGTGTGTGTGTGTGTTCTTACCTTACCTAATTGTTCTTACCTAATTATATCCTTACAGGAACGAGTCAAGCTCGTACTGTCCCGTGTATTAAACCATTTTCATCATACATATCCTTAAATTTATGAATAATTTTGGCACACCCTATTTCATTCGGTAGTGCATTCCACTGATCAATTATTGCTCTTTTCGGAAAACTTAATTTACTTACGTCTTTATCTCCTCTCAGTTTATGTAGTGTTTTGCAGTGTCCTCTTGCTGATGCTTCCCCTATTGGTTTTATATTCATTTATGTTTATTTTCTCTTTCTCTGAGATGAATTTATATAGCATAATCATGTTTCCTTTTTTTCCGTCTCTCCTGTAGTTTTGGTAGATTCAGTTTTTCTAGTCTTTCTTAGTAGCTTAGATCCTTTAAGCTTGGTACCCATCTCGTAGCTGCCCTTTGAACTTTTTCAATCTCATCTATGTGTTTTTTGGGATGAGGATTCCAGACTACTGATGCATACTCCAGGTTTGGTCTAATGAATGATGTTATTATCTTTCTCAGCATGTCTTCATTTTTATATGTGAATGCTATTCTCATATTAGCAAGCAGTGTATGCATGTTACGTACCTTCTCACTGATGTGGTCAACCAGAGATAGTCTGTTATTGATAATCACTCCTAGGTCCTTCTTCCTTTCTGATATGTGTAGGGTTGAACTTCCTAACGTATAATCCCAGTCTGGTCTTTTTTCACCCTTACCAAACATCTATCTATCTATCTATAGCCCGACGCCCTAATCCCGCAAAGGGTGGCTGCAGAAAAAACACCTCCAAGTCACTCTGTCACCCACCATTTGACTACCCTCCTCCCAACTCACCCCCCCTCCCTCATATACCTCTCAACTCCATCCCTCCACCTCATCCTCGGTCTACCCCTCCCTCTCCCTCCCTCCACCTCACCTACATACACCCTCTTAGTCAGTCTTTCATTCTCCATTCTCTCCACATGTCCAAACCACCTCAGTGTATTTCTCCTAATCTTTTCAACCACATCCACATCTACCCCACAACGTTCCTTCACTTCTTCATTCGTCAACCTGTCCCTCCACGTCACTCCACATGCTCCTCTCAAGTAACTCATTTCCACTGCTCTCACTCTTGACTTGTTCCCCTCTTGCAAGGTCCACGCCTCGCTTCCATACGTCAGGGTAGGGATCACAATACCATCATGCAGTGACTTCTTAACTTCCATACTCACCTCCCTATTTCTCATCACTGCTTTCAGTGTACCAACAACCTTCCTTCCCCGCTGTACCCTTTCACGTACTTCATCCCCCAAAGTTCCATCCTTACTCATCACACTACCCAAGTACTTGAATGCACTCACATTCTCCATATCCTCACCATCCAACCTCACTGCACACTCTGTGACTTCATTCCTCTCAAACACCATAACTTTACTTTTGTTTACATTAACTTTCAGCTTCCTCCTCCTACACACTGCCCCAAATTCATTCACCAAACCTTGCAACTCCCATTCATCTTCACCCAACAATACTGTATCATCAGCAAACAGCAACACCGGAAGCTTCCAAATCTCACCCTCATTCATTAGGGCCAGCCCCACATCCACTGCCCTACCTTGCACCCCCTTTACAACCTCATCCATGTATATATTAAACAGCCATGGAGACATCACACACCCCTGTTTCAGTCCCACATTGAGATCAAAGAACTCACTCAGCTCACCATCCACTCGCACCGTAGCCCTAGCTCCCTCGTACATACTCTTCACAGCACTCAACAATTTCCCCTCCACTCCATATATTCTTAATACCTTCCACATACCTTGCCTATCTATTCTGTCATAAGCTTTCCCCAAGTCCATGAAGGCAGCATACACTTTCCTTCCCTTCTCTAGATACTTCTCCACTAAACATCTTAGAACAAATATCTGATCTACACACCATTTTCCCTTCCTAAATCCCCCTTGTTCTTCTCCAACTAGCTCCTCAGTCATATGCCTAACCCTATCAATAAGTATTCTACCATATATTTTACCAGTCACACTAAGAAGGCAAATACCCCTATGGTTACCACATACTTCTCTCTCCCCTTTTCCTTTGTACAGAGGAACAATCATACCTGATTTCCAGTCCTCTGGAACCCTTCCCTCTTCCCAAGCCAATCTACACAACTTCCATATCCACTCCACAACAATCTCACCCCCATACCTAAGCATTTCACCACACACTCCATCAATTCCTGGGGCCTTTCCCAGCTTAATCTTCTTTATCGCTTCCACTACTTCCACCCTACTGATCTCTTCCTCCCTCCTCTCATCTCTTCTTCTCCCAGCCATTCCCCAGCCACTTATACTCACACTGCTCTCACTCTCTACATTCAACAAATCCTCAAAGTGCTCCTTCCATCTCCTCAGTTTCTCTCTCTTCTCCACCAACAATCTATTATTCCTATCTTTCACTGCCCTATTATTTCCCCTTTCACACTGCCTTACTTTCTTTACCTCCTTCCAAAACAATTTCTTACTCTCCCTCCATTTCACACTCAGATTCCTCCCAAACTCTTCATCCACTTTCTTCTTACTCTCCTTCACCAGTCTCTTAACCTCCCTTCTGCTCACATATACCTCTCTCTTCTCTCTCTCATCTTCTCCCCTACCTCTACTCACCAACCATTCACCATATGCCTTCTTCTTTTGTTCCACAGCTCGTTTCACCTCATCATTCCACCATGCTTGCACACCCTTGCATCTCCTCCTCACTCCACAAACCATCTCACACGCTGCGCCTATCTCTTCCGTGAATATTTTACATACTTCTTCCACCCCTTCCATCTGTTCTAGCTCATACCTTCCCAATCTTTCTTCCACTATGCTCTTATGCTCTGTCATTTTCTCACTATCTTGCAATTTCTCCACTCTTCTCACAGGAGCTGCTTCCTCCTGTCTTCCCCTTTGCCTCCTCAACCACTTTCTTTGCATCTTTACCTTGGCCATCACTAAGTGATGGTCCGAGACTCCATTCCCCCACCCTCTCCACACTCTTGCATCCAACACTTGTCTTATCATTCGCTCATCCACACACACGTAGTCTATCATTGCCTTTCGTTCAACAAGTTCACCATCCATCCTCCTCATAACTCTCCATGTATACTGATGGATCAACTTATGACGAAAGTAGGTGTTGGCTATTGCCAACCCCTTACAAGCACAGATGTCCACCAAAGCACCACCATTCCCATCTACTTCAGCTGGCACACCTCACTGACCAACCACTCCATCCACTCATACATTCCCAACTTTGCCATTCATGTCTCCAATCAACAGCACTCTCTCACTCCTCTCAAACTTGTCCATACATGCTTCTACTCTCGCCCAAAACTCATCTTTCACTCTTGCCACTCGATCCTCTGTTGGAGCATACACACATACAATCGCCCATGCTTGTATACCTACTTTCATCCTCACCCATACAATCCTTGCACCCACTGTTCCATACTCTCTTATATTCTCCTTCCACTTCTTGCTTATCATCAGACATACTCCCTCTCTTGCCCTCTCATTCTCACTGACTCCCGCACATATACCTACACCATATTCTCATTCTCTCACCCTTTCACCTTTCCATTTAGTTTCAGTCAATCCACATATATCCACTTTTGCATCCTCAAGCACCTGAACAATCTCTCTCTCTTTCACTTCATCATTCACTCCTCTCACATTCCATGTTCCCACCCTAAGAATGTCCTTTGTCCGTTCCTTAGTCGTCAACGTATGGTCCGTCCGGGTCCGAGGCGCTTTATTCGCTTTTTTAGTTGGTTCTTTTTACGGGGTGGGGCACTAACCCACCACCAACCCTTTTAGTCGCCTCGTACGACAAGCAGGGATACTGGGGGAGTATTCTTGAAACCCCCCTACCCCCAGGGGGGTATATGACACTTGTCCACATTAAATTCCATTTGCCATGTATTGCTCCATTAACGAAGCTTATTTAATTCTTCTTGTAGCTCTTTACAAGAGTCTGCATTAATAATTCTGTAACTCTAACATAGTAGTTTGATTGATTAGTAACACATGATTTTCCCTTTCTAAAACCGAACTGCCTTTTTGTTATCATACTGTGTTCTTCCAGATGATTCACCAAACCTTTTCTTAATCAGCTTTTCTAGTATCTTACGATACCGGCCAATGATACTGGTCGGTAGCTGGGTGGATTCTGTCTATTCCCTGGTTGAGTGGCTTATGTCTATTCCCTTTCTTGAATAGGGGAACAATGTTTTCTTCCAAATATCAGGTAGTTTATCTTGACCTAAGGATTCCTTGACTATTAAATATAATGGTCTGCTTAACTCTTCTGCACATTCATGCAGCACCCAACCTGAAATTTCGTCAGGACCATATGCTTTTCCTGTGTCTAATTTACTTAACTCCTTCTGTCCTTTAATTTTTTTTTTTTTTCTGATGTTTGTATGTCTGGTAATATGTGTGGGCATGCATGTTCCATATCATGTCCTTCAAAATTATTTTCTTCTGTAAAAACTGATTAGAAGTTTTATTTAGCGCTTCACAAATCTCTCTCTCTTGTGTATAGTCCCCTCGTCCGTATGGGACAGCATTTTATCTTTAACTTTAGTTTTGTTTCAGATGTAGCTGTAAAATAGCTTAGGTTGATTACTATTTTTATTTATAATTTCTTCCTATGTGGTAGGTGGGGGCGCTCACCATCCGCTCACTCGATGTAGTGCTGCTCTCGGGTGTCTGACCTTTCCTTGCCTCCATCCTTCTTTCCTTCCATCCTCGTCTGTCTTTCTTTCCTTCAATCTTTCCTCGTCCCTCTGCCTACGGGTGACTTTACACTCCCTCTTCTGTCTTTCTTTCCTTCATTCTTTCCTCTTCCTTCTGCCTGTGGGTGACCGTACACTGAGTGACAAACGAAATGGATTCCTGAACACCAGGAAACCATTTACTACGTTGGGTGGTAACAATATAACCAGATTATGGCGCCTGGTGGTTTAGTGAGTAATTACGGCTCTCCAATCGGATTGAGCCCGTGAAGGTTTATATCCAGTGGGTGGTTGGGGTTTATTGCTCATGTAATGCCACTCAGGGATGAGTGAGGCTGGTCACTTTCATCATATATGTCAGGAACAACTTGCCTAACCCCGGCCTCCTACGCTCCTCGTGGGGCAATGTAGGATTGGATGATGAATGAATGGATGAATGTCTTCCTCAAACTGTCTTTGAGCCTCACCCCTTATCTTTGTATAATCATTTCTTGCCTGTTTGTAGTTGTTATATGCCCGTTCACTGTTGTGTCTTCTACTGTATATCTATTCGACAGCAAATATCTTTTTTCTTGTGATTTTTTTACATTTTGTATTAAACCATTTTTTTTTTATTTTCGTTTATGTTTCTTTGTGCTGAGGGATGTAATTGTGGACTTTTTCATAAAAATCGCAGAATTTTCTATATATAATATTTAAATCTTGTCTTCTAAGCCCCTTTTCTCAATCTATTTCTAAGAAGTACTACTTCAGGTCATGATAGTTTTCCTTTCTGTAGTTTAGACTCTTTTTTTTTTTAAATTCTCATTACTGGTAACTATGTTATATGCAATCCTGAAGTTGCAGTTTAATACTGCATGGTTGCTTTTACCGAATGGAGGGTGATACATTATATTGTCAATATCATTTTTTTGCCTAGTAAATATAAGATCTAGTACTGAACTATCACCTTGTCCTCTTTTTCTGGTGTTTTCCTTTACATGCTGTGGTAGGAAAAACTCCTGGACAAGATCCAGGAATTTTGATCAAAACAGCTTTCATGGCTTCTTACATGTAGAGTATTCCAATTGATATTTATATTGAAATCTCCATTTAATATAATTCTTTCAGATTTCCCTTTCTTTCTATGTAGTAACGTTCTTAAACTCTGAATTGTACTTTTTGCTAGGTCTTCATATTCGTCTCTTTTCCAAGTATTTGTTTTGGGTGACAAGTATAAATTTGCCACAATGAATTTCCCTTCAAATGTGTTAATCTCCAATGCAATCAGTTCTACTTGTGAGGGTATATCGATTTTCATTTCTTTGACTTGCAGAGTTTTCATTGTTAAGATCATAATTCCATCTCCTTTTCTTAAGTTTCTGTCTCTTCTTCATATATTGTATTTCTCTAAGTTTAGGGTATCGTTTGATATCTTTGGGGTTAATTTTGTTTCAGTTAGGCAAATAATATGTGGTTTGTTTTCTTTGGTATAGTTTCCACACCATTCCATCTACATTTGTGTACATCAACTTAATATTCTTGTTTACATACTTGCCATAATTTGAGTCTACTACCTTCCTTCATTTTATTCCCTGTTGGTTATGTAACACTCTGCACCTGCAGTCCAATTACTTTGTTAAAAAATTTACTTTTCCTCTGATCTTTCCTCGTTCTTTGTTTTTGCCTCCTCCCTCTTCTCCTTTAATATTTCCCATTTCCTCTTGAGGTAGACATCTTTTTATCCATCCATATATATATATATATATATATATATATATATATATATATATATATATTTAATTCATATTTTCTCATGAGTTTGTTCGCATTTTTTAGTATTTCCTCCACAGTGTTCACACTCTGGAAGGTTACTTTCCGGGGCCTTGACTTGTTTCTCTCATATTTCTCTTGCCTTTTGTGTTCCTTTATGTCTTTATCACAGATTTCCTCATTATGCACATTATATTTGCCATCTCCTTTTTTCTCTCGATTTTTTTAAAATTTCTTTTTCATCTGTACCAGTGATTAATGCAGACATTGATATCTGCTGAATCTTTGGCCAGTTGGGGGTTGTTTTTGATTATTTCTTTCACTTTCATCCTAATGCTTTTTTCTTCGACTCTTGTTTCTAAGTCTATCCTTACTTTCACCATTTCAGCATGCGTAGTTTCCACATCATCTTTGTAACTTTGCATCACTTCTTTCACCTGGGTTATCTTCTCTTCAATAACTCTCCTTTGGTCTATCAGACTGCTTGCTTGCCCACTTGTCTCTGTATCATTTCTGAACTCCCCCATAATACTCTCATGGTTGACAATAATGTACTTGCCACCTACTGATCTTCCTTCTCTGAATCCACCTCAACTGGCAGCTCATCTATTGTTGTGTCTTTATTGTTTAATTCCTTTACTAATTTTTCTTTTTCTTCCATCTGCATGTGCAATTGCTTCTTAATTTCATCTATTTCACTTTGGAAATCCTTTTCCAATTTATTCACTTTCTCTACTAGTTTGTTATGTTTGCAATTCAACCAGTTCGTTATCCCTTTTCTTAACTTCTTCCATATTCACTTTACTAAAGATGGTGCTCATCTTGTGGTGTCACTTAGAAAGATTCTCCTTACAAGGATGCATCTCCCTGCTGCCTGCCTGGTGATAGACGACATTCAGCTGATGATCCATTGATCAGCAGACTCTTGCACTAATTGGATGTATTCTGTTATTTGGACAACACTTTTGCTTATACTTGCTCTACTATATTAGAACACCATTTAGTTTAGCCCAGTACGGACCTTGACTCATATAAAGGTACTATTTAGGTGTGGCCAGTTGTGCCCAAGGGCAGTGGCGTATCCAGGATTTTTGCCGGAGGGGGGGGGGGGCAAATACTTGTAATATTTCCCCAAAATATCTCTCACCACAAATTTTCCTAGGTTTGATGCTTTATGTCATCAGAAATAAATTTACATCATGGATGTACATGGCGGATGGATGGGATAATGAGAACTCAAAATGTGGCGTGAGTGTCCCAACACACACACACTTTCCTACATTCGTGATACTAGCACTTTTTTCTAATTTCCTTTGCAGTTTCTCTCTCTCTCTCTCTCTCTCTCTCTCTCTCTCTCTCTCTCTCCACTTAACAATAGTGAAAATTAAAATTCCCTGCCGCACCCACCCCCAGTCTGGTATTTTGTTTTTACTAATGCTGTGGTGGTAGCCAACAGAAATTCTGTTTTCTACTACTTATTCTTTTAGTTTGATTCTCATTGGCTCAGGCATCAGGGGTGGTGCATAAGTCAAGACTGACCTAAGTAAATACATGGGATTAACCTCTCTTAATCCTTAACTCAGGTGACCACTCGACCTGCCCCGCTCAGCAGGGAATGATTTTCATATCACCTGAACTATACTGTACCGTATAGAAAGGATTTTTCCATTGAGGAAAAATAAAAAAAAGAAAAACGGCGTAAGCTATGTATCCTCAAAATTTTTACGTACAAAAAGGGGGGGGAGGGGGACAAAAGATACCCTGTCCCCCAGGCTCCAAAAAGTGGGGGATGGGGACATGTCCCCCTGTCCCCTACCCAAACGAGCCCCTGGCACACATATTTATATCTGCTTGCCTTCTACAATGTAGTCTGAGGTGATCAAAATGGCTTTATGCAGTCTTCAAAAATTCTGCTTGTCTCAGTTGTTTGTAACAATGATTGTGCAGTGTTTGTTTGCAACTGGCTACAGAGTGAGAGGGATGGCTGCAGGGTGGGTGGATGTGGCTGAGGGGACAGGAAGGCCATTTTTACACCTCATCAGGATCCAGGTGCAAAACATCATTAGAGCTCTATTATTAACCACATAATCTAAGGTGATAGGGGAAGTTGTTAAGTTATAACTGGTCATTTTTTCTCAAGCTTTTTATAATATTTAGTCTAGCTTTCAACTTCAAAAGAAATTATTGCTCCCACATAAATATTTTTGGAAATAGATAATATTGTTTAATATACAAGTGGTAAAATTAGGAAAACTGTATTGTCATACAAGAACTGTGCCAAAAATCCCTATCAGCATTTCCCCCAAATTTTCCCAGGGGGGGAAACTGACCTCCCTGCCCCCCCAGTGGTTACGCCACTGCCCAAGAGTGGCCAGCATGGAGCGAGGAGACACACTTGTCTCTGCCGTTGCCTGTGTGTGTGTGTGTGTGTGTGTGTGTGTGTGTGTGTGTGTGTGTAAACATAATACAGCCAAATTCAAAATCTGTTCCATTCTGTATATCTGGACATACTGGGTTGAAAAGATTGGGGTTATTCGCAGAGGGAAATACAGATTAAGAAAGATAATTCTAGAGCTGACCTGTTACATACTGTACATGAGACAGTTGGCCAAAAAATGGATGACAGTGCGTGGCTAGAAAGTTGCTATGAGCCCACCATAATGGAGGAGTGACGCAAACAGACAGCTGAGAAGAGTAGTGACCACTGTAATACTGATAACAAAGGAATAAAGATGCAACAGTGTGGCGAAGTGAGAGGATGAGTGGAGTTTGTAAGAGGAAGAGAGCTACGAAATGAAAAGTCTGACTTCACCCTGTTTATAAGGGGTGTATGTAGGGAGCCGACCCACACATAGGAGTTGTACTCCATACAGGGTAGAGCAAGACTCCTGGACAAGTCAACAACTGTCCAGGGGTAAAGAAAGCATAGAGCCAGCTTAACACATCCAGTCTCTTGGAAATCGATTTGCTAGAGAGGTAATGAGGTATCTCCATGACAGGTCCCGAGAGAAAGAATCCCCAAGGATGCTGAGAGATGTCAAATGAGTGAGCAGTGTATTGTTAAATATTAATGGATACACAATGGAAGGCTGTGGCGGGTAGAAATATGTAGGAACTGAGTTTTTGGAGCATTATATTTTAAAGTTTCAAAATCATGAACTACATGCTCTGTAATTTTCGAAAGGGCATTTTGCCGTCTCATCCATAAAGTGAAGAAGTGATGTACTTTACATGATCTAAGACCTGTATTATAAGTGGCACTGGAGACCCCGCAGCATTTCCTTCGTAAGCGATCTATTCTCTGTCTGTTTCACCTGTGTCCTCCTGCGCGCTAATTGATTTAGGGTAGATCGATATTATACCAATATTAAAAACTTCATATCAAGATGTAATAAACAAAATAAATCACTAATGGAAGAGGTGGTATGAAGCCTCATTTGGTAGCTATCATGTAGCCTAGGATATTATATGTGTTTGTTGTAATATTTCTGTGAAGGTTATGCTAGGAACAGTTTGCTATCACCCTATTTTCCTTTGATTGTTTTTTCTGCCTACATTATGAATAGGTTAATGACACAGATTTTAAATATGCTTTTCATTTCTTTTCCACATCATAAAATCATTTGTCTGTTATGATTCTGGTCGATAACTGCAGTAGACTGGCTGGAACATGCTTGACAACTATAACGGTGTGACCACCACTAAAATAAGATAAAGATAATAAAGATGGCTGCAGCACAGAAATTACTGAAAGATTTTAGTGATTTCAAGGTTTGCATTCTTTTATTAATCGCTTCAGTACGGTTGACTTTTCTGTAAACTGAGTGACAACAGACATTAAAAACAAGCAAGACTTTTGTACTCAAAGGGGTGATCTGTAAGGGTAAACAAATGTAGAATCTATTCTCACATGCAAGCTATGGTCTTCTGCCTCCCTCAAACCTTGACCAAACCTAGGGCTACCTGTATTTTTAAATGTGGGGTTGGGAGGGTGAGGGGTGCATCAGGTTGCTTGGGGCGAGGGTAAGCAAAAGCATACCTGAGCTGTGCGCTGAAAACGTACATTTCAGGGTCATTATATGCAGTGACTCAAAAGTCTTCAGCATAACTCATACTTTATGTAAAAGAATATCGAATCCCTCAATCAATTTAAAATTACTAAAAATCATGCAAAGGAGTAATATATTTCGCCGAATCAAACTTTCTTGACAACCAGGCATCCAAACTATTAAATGATATTAATGACAATGGAATATTCTGATCAACTTTCAGTTCATTCAATAATAACTTTAAAGTGCCATCATCTATTCCCCCATTAAAATCTTCAGACAGAAACATTATAAATGGGGGATGCCACATCTGAAGGGGGTCTTGTACTACATGATGCAAAGTGCTTTTTTGATGGATACACTATTTTGACCCTTCTTCTAGTGGGTGTGCTTGCCCAAGAATCCTCTTACAGCACTAGAGTATGCTTAAAATGCTCATAAAAAGAAAATAAACATAGCAACCCTTACACACCAAGCCGTTCTCTGTCGCTCTTTGGTTTGGTGCAAGATCCCCTTTGGACATACTGCAGTACCCCTCAAATGACCCTAATGGATATACAAACATCCTTGCCAGTATGTTTGCCAGAAGTTCTATATTAGAGGAAGTTCCTGTACTAGAACTTGACTCTCGTGAAATTGCTCCACTAAAAATACAGACAAGATAATTAAAATGCATCCTAGACATTTTACCAGCCAAGATTGCGCCAGGTCCAGGTGGAATTCCTCCAAGAGTAGAAAAGTGTTTCCTAGAACATGATTCTATTCTAGCTAAATTATTCAGACTATGCATCCGTACTTTTTCTATCTCTATTGCCAGACGCCTCAATCCCGTTTGGGGTGGCCACAAACAAATCGCCTCCAAGTCGCCCTGTCCCCCGCCATTTCACTGCCCTGCTCCCAACTCACACCCCTCTCTCTCATATACCTCTCCACCCCATCCCTCCATCTCATCCTCGGCCTCCCCCTCCCTCTTCCCCCCTCCACCTCACTCACATACACTCTCTTCGTCAGTCTTTCACCCTCCATCCTCTCCACATGGCCAAACCACCTCAGTGTGTTCCTCATAACGCTTCCTATCACATCCACATCCACACCACAACGCTCCTTTATATCCTCATTCGTCAGCCTGTCTCTCCATGTGACTCCACAGGCTCCTCTTAAATAACTCATTTCCACTGCTCTCACTCTTGACTTGTGTCCTTCCAACAACGTCCAAGCTTCACTTCCATACGTTAGAGTTGGTATCACACTACTGTCATGTAGTAACTTTTTCACTTCCATGCTCACTTCCCTGTTTCTTATCACTGCTTTCAAAGAACCAGCAACCTTTCTTCCCTGCTGTACCCTTTCAAGCACTTCACCCTCCAAACCTCCATCCTTACCCATCACACTACCCAAGTACTTAAACGTACTCACATTTTCCAATTCCTCACCATCCAACCTCGCTGTACATTCACTGACTTCACCTCTCTCAAAGACCATCACTTTACTCTTCCCTACATTCACCCTCAGATTCCGCCTCTTACACACTCTCCCAAACTCATCCACCAAGCCTTGCAGCTCCCCCTCGTCTTCACTCAACAACACAGCATCATCTGCAAACAACAGTACAGGGAGCTTCCAAACACTATCCTCTCTCACCAGGGCCACTCCAACATCCACTACCCTACCTTGTACCTCTTTTATTACCCCATCCATGTACAGATTGAACAACCATGAAGACATGACACATCCATGTTTCAACCCAACTTTCAAAGAGAAAAATTCATTTAGTTCACCATCCACACGCACTGCAGCCTTCGCACCATCGTACATACTCTTCACAGCATTCAACTTCCCATCTACTCCATATATTCTTTTCCACAATCCTTGTCTGTCCACCCTGTCATATGCTTTCCCTAAATCCATGAAAGCTGCATACAACTCCTTTCCCTTCTCTAGAAACTTTTCCACTAAAGATCTAAGAATGAATATCTGATCTACACAACCTCTTCCCTTCCTAAAGCCTCCCTGTTCTTCTCCAACTAATTTCTCTGTTCTTTCTCTAACTCTGTCAATAAGTATCCTACCATACACTTTTCCTATTATACTAAGAAAGCAAATGCCCCTATGATTACCACACACGTCTTTTTCCCCTTTTCCTTTGTACAAGGGAATAATTATACCTGACTTCCAATCCTCCGGGACTCTACCTTGCTCCCAGGCCAATCTACACATCTTCCACATCCATTCTACTACTATCTCTCCCCCATGCTTCAGCATTTCACCACACACTCCATAATTCCTGGGGCTTTCCCCGATTTAACTTTCTTCATTGCTTCCACAACTTCTATCCTACTGATTTCTTCCTGTCTTCTCACCTCCTTCCTTCTCCCAGCCATTCCCCAGCCACTTATACTCGCATTACTTTCATCCTCTACATTCAACAATTCCTTAAAGTGTTCTCTCCATCTGCTCACTTTTTCTCCCTTCTCCACTAGTAATCTACCATTTTTATCTTTCACTCCCCTGCTAACTTCACTTCCACCCTGTCTTACTCTTTTCACCTCTTTCCAGAACATTTTCTTACAGTCCCTCCACTTTACACTCAAATTCCTTCCAAATTCCTCATCCACTCTCTTCTTACTCTCTCTTACTAATCTTTTCACCTCTCTCTTTCTTTCTACATATAACTCTCTCTTCCGCCTCTCAACTTCTTCCACGCCTCTATTTCTCATCCATTCATTGTATGCTTTCTTCTTTTGTGCCACAACCTGTCTCACCTCTTCAGTCCACCACGCTGTTCCTTGCACCCCCCTCCGTCTTCTCTTCCTTCCACACACCACATCACATGCTGCACATATTTCTTCTGTAAATATCCTACACACACATTCCATGTCTCCCATCTGCTCCAATTCATATTTGCCCAATCATTCCTCCACTTCTCTCTTATACTCTGCCTTTTGCTCATCGTCTTGTAACCTTTCCACTCTCCTTGCAACAACTCCTTCCACTCGTCTTTCCCTTCTTTTATTCCACCATGTCACGGGGTTTTTAAAATATCACGGGGTTTTTAAAATAAATGCTAAATATTATTTAATTGATAATTATATTCAATAATATTGAAGAGCAGGGACAATGATTGTCTTGCTACATCAAGCAATGATTATTTACGCTGGCTTACTTCGCCGATTTTCTCAGAACGAGAATTTATAAACTTTCTCAACAGTACACAGCAGAGACTAATTACTCACAAATGCTGATTACTAGTACTGTTAGCCTCTGGAGAAAGTTACTTCACCCCTGACAATAAATAACTAATACTAATAATAATATCAGGTTCTTGCTGATGCTTAACTCCTAGGAGGCACAACGGATTTTAAGCTTAATACACAAGACTGGCCTAAGTACCAGTTATGAATGGCAAACGTTTATGCAAGCTAGGAGCTATAAGAGGAATAAGCTTAATTGTGGAGAAATGAAACAAGAGTTTACATTACATTAAGCTCAAGAAAAAGATATGTTAAATTTATTGATTACAAAATAAATTTAATGTTACACTTCAAATGAATTCAAATAAAGAGATCGTACTCACTCACACAAGAGCTAAATTCTTACGCCTAGGAAAAACACCTTAACTAAACTCTTAAGACTAGGAAAACGAAAAGAAATACTGGTAAATGAATGCTGTGTATCACCCGAATCAAGGGTGGGAGCTTGGAGCTGTAGTCTTGTGGAGCTTGGGTTGACCTCTCACACTGCTGGAGCACAGAACCTCTCTACGTCAGAGCAAACACTGGACTGAGTAAACTCGTGAGAAAGAAATGGGAGCAATAGGCCACATTTTTTAACGGTCGAGTGAGCGAAACACACACAAAACAAATCGCTCAGCGGAAGCGCTAATGTCTCACAAAGAGACAATCACGTATGACAATGAAAAATTGATTTGACAAAGCTTCCGTCCGAATGAGCGATTAACTGAACGATAAATTGGGATTCCACTTGAGTTCGCGGTTTCCCAAAAAAGCCAATGTCACTAGCCGACTCGTGACACACCATCTTACTTGAATCCTAATTCTGGCCACCACCAAGTAGTGGTCAGAAAGTCCACTCCCCCAACCTCTATAAGCTCTTGCATCCATTACACATCTTCGCATCCTTTCATCCACACACACATAATCAGTCATTGCCTTCCTTTCATTCAGTTCACCACCCACCCTTCTCATCACTCGCCATGTATACCTGTGTATCATTTTATGCCTGAAGAGGGTATTGGCTATCACCAACCCCCTCCCAGCACAAATGTCCACTAACGCACTGCCATTCTCATCTATCTCAGCAGGCACACCCCACTCACCAACTATTCCATCCACCTTCACATTCCCAACTTTACCATTCATATCACCGATCAAAAACACTCTCTCATTCCTTCCAAACTTTTCCATGCACACTTCCACATTTGTCCAGAACTCGTCTCTCACTCTTCTAGCACGATCTTGCGTTGGCGCATACACACACACAATCGCCCACATTTTTATTCCAACTTTCAACTTTACCCACACAATCCTTGACCCAACTGATCCATACTGTCTTATGCTCTTCTTCCATCTTTTACTCACAACTATACATACTCCTTCCTTTGCCCTCTCATTCTTACCTACTCCTGCACATATACCCCATCCATACTCCCATTCTCTCACCCTTTCTCCTCTCTATTTTGTTTCAGTTATTCCACATACATCCACTTTCGCACCCTCAAAAGCACCTGGACAATCTCTTTCTCTCTTTCACCTCATCATTCGCTCCTCTTACATTCCATGTACCCATTACCAAGTCCTTTGTCCGGTCCTGGGTCGTCATCGTTTGGTCAGTCCTTGTCCGAGGCTTCTTGTTTGTTTTTTTAGTTAGTTGTTTTCCAGGGAGGGGCACTAACCCTCCGCCAACCCTTTTAGTCGCCTTTTACGACAAGCAGGGATACTTTTCATTTTCTTATTCTTGAAAAGAAGCCAATATCCACGCAATTCCTAAGAAAGGAAGTTCCTCTGATCCCTCTGATAACAGATCGATAAGGTAGCTATTGCATCTTCTCTTGGTAAAGCATTTGAGTCTGTTATTAATAAGCACATTTTTAAACATCTTAACCAGAACAACTTCATTAGTGACAGATAGTGTGGTTTTTGCCAAAGATCCACTGTTGATATATATATCCAATCTCCTGTCTCATACCATCCATCAGTCAGTTGACCAACATGGAGAAACCCATGCAATAGCCCTTGATATTTCTAAAGTTTTAGTCAGAGTGTGGCACAGTTCTGTGCTGTCCAAACTTCCTTGCTATGGCTTATCATCATCTGTTTCACTGATATCCTCATATCTCAACAACAAAAAGATAAAAGTAGATGATGCATATTCCACTTTGCATTCGGTTAATGCCGGAGTGCCACAAGGATCAATCTTGGCTCCAACCATGTCTGTCACCCATAATCCCATTCAGTCATATGCAGATGACAAAACACTTCACACTTCCATCGTCCTTAAACACCGATTCACAAAGTTTAATATCTATAACTCCCAGCTCAGTACAGAAATCTCCATAAATCTCAACATCTAAGATCATTGAATGGAGACAAAATATCGCTGCCTCACTTAACCCCCCGCATGCCAGTGCCGTTTTAAAACGGTCTGACATAATGCCGCGGCCAGTGCCAGTGCCTCTTTAAAACCATCTAAAATAAAAAACTTCACTGTGACTGCATTTTTCAAGGTTTGCGGGTAAAAATTGGCAGGCATGTAAGGTAACTGTTCCTCTGCCATCCCCCAGGCTGTCAAGGCCATACACTCACTTGCTCCCCCCTCCTCACGCTCGCTCTGCCTCACTCTGGCTGTGTGCCTCACCCAGTGCTGTACACAGTGAAGGCATTTTGTAAATATTTTCATGTAAGTGTAAGTTGTAAATATTTTCTTGTAAGTGAAAGGACTCTATTGTGAAGTTAAGTTGTAAATACCTTTTTGCCAGGAATGTATGTAATGAAGTCAGGTTGTACCTATCTTCAAGTGAATGTAAGATAATGCATTCACAGTGAGAAGGACATGCAAATTGTGATAGATGCTGAAGTAATAAGTGATCAGAAAAGTGTACTGAACATTGCTATACCTTCCCAGCATAAATACCTGAGTATACCTTACATAGAAAACGACTTTCTCTCACGTACGTGGTGGCCGTGAGAGCGGCTATGCCTGTACACGAGTATGCAGGACTCAATAAAACTGATTTCCAAGCCTCGGTGAGCATTTTAATGGTGAAATTCGTTTTCAACATCAAAATCTATCATTTTAGTAAAAAAAAAAAAAAAAGGTCGAAAAATGGCCGGCACTGGGGTAACACAGAGGGCTAAGAATTGCTGGCACACAGCGGGTTAATGGTAGGAAAACCAGATATATCCAATTTCCCATTAACGTTAGCCTGATTCTCTTGTGCCCCGCCCCCTTGGCCCCACCCACTCACCCGTCGGCCCAAGTAATACTTCTGACGGTTCTGAGCCAGTCTTGCCTTGCCAGTGTTGGGTAAACATGTCAGGCGCTGTTGCTAATCGAAGCAGCAAAACTTTTATGTAACCCCTTAACTGCAATGATATCTTTTCCATTTAGCTAGGAAATATTGTATGTTTTGTAGTAAAGGATGTTGGAAAAAAGTACCAAGGAACGTCATTGGCCTGAATGGTTTGAAAAGTAACAAAAGTTCCCTTTGTGAAAATAAAAGGGTATACATTCTACAAGGAACTTAGTGTTTTGACTTTTTCCTTCTATTTGGTATCTACACACACACACACACACACACACACACACACACACACTAGCTATCTATCTATATACCTAGGCTGCTTCCCCCAAGGAAAGGGAGGTAGCCGAGACAGGACGACAAACTCCCCATTTACTCATCCATTCAAACACATTCATTAGCATCTTAGCCCCAAAGGGGAGAACAGACAGATCCTCACCGCACCACACCACACAAGGGTCAACTGCACAATGCAATCAGTGACATCCGCAGCAGGGCCCGACAGCAGAGCTGGTTTACCCCTGCCGCATCATAACAGACTCATCCCCTTACCCGCACCTGACCTGACTAGCTGATCAGACCAAATGCAGGAGAATATCCCCTCAGGGCTGCGTCATCACTTATTCATTCACAATTTCTCTCCATTTATTTCTGTCATGCACAGCCACTCTTCCTTGCTCAACAGACATCCCTCTCGCATCCAGCGCTCTCTTCACACTGTCCATCCATCCTATTCGTGGTCTTCCTCTCAGCCTTACACCTCTCACATCAGATCTAGTTATCTTTTTCACCAATTGCTCATTATCCATTCTCTTCATATGCCCAAACCATCGCAACACCCTCTGCTCAACTCTACCAGCCATCTCCCAAACAACTCCAGTTCTCCTTCGCACTTCATCATTTCGCACTCGATCCATATGCGTCACTCCACTTATACTCCTCAGACACCTCATCTCCATTACATTCAAACTTTTCCTCTCTGCTACACCCATATTCCATGTTTCAGCCCCATATAATGCAGTTGGTACCACAACACCCTCATACAGCCTTCTCTTTACATTCATTCTAAGCGAACGACATCTAAACACTTTTTTCATTCCTCCCAGTACAATTCCTACTTCATTTATTCTAAACTTCACTTCTGCATCTATTCTTCCATCCACAGCAACATGTGACCCTAGATATTTAAAACACTCTACCTCCTCAAGCAACTTGCCATTCAAAACTATATTCATCCCCCTACCATCTACCAACCTCGTTCACTTCATCACTTTACTCTTATTCTCATTTACTTTCAATTTCCTCCTTTCACGCACCCTTCCAAACTCCTCTACCAACTGTCTCAATCTCCCCTCTGAATCAGCCACCAGTGCAGTATCATCTGCAAACAGCAGCTGCTTCAGATTCCACTCTCCACCATCAACATTCACCAGACTCAGACCACCACCTAAAACTCTTGCATTCACCTCCCTTACAACACCATCCATGTAAATATTAAACAACCAAGGCGACATAACACATCCCTGTTGCAGCCCCACTCTCACAGGAAACCAATCACTCACAGCATTTCCCACTCTTACACACGCTCTATTATTTACATAAAAACTTTTCACCCCTTTTAGTAACCTACCATCAAGTCCATACAATCTTAAAACAGTCCATAAAACAGTCCACAAAGCCTCCCTATCAATTCTATCATGCGCTTTCTCTAATTCCATAAATGCCCAAAACACATCCTTGCCTTTCGCTAAATACTTTTCACACACTTGTCTCACTGCAAACATCTGATCCACGCATCCCCTCCCTCTCCTAAAGCCACACTGCTCATCACCAATCACTGCCTCTGTACCCTCTCTAACTCTCATAATTAACACTCTACCATACACCTTACCTACAACACTCAACAGACTTATACCCCTAAAGCTAGTACATTCATACTTATCACCCTTGCCTTTATACAATGGGACCACACAAGCACTTGCCCAGTCAATTGGCACCATACCTTTCACAAAGCACACATTCAACAATCTTACTAACCAGTCAACAATAGTCACTCCACCACCCTTCAGGCATTCCACAGCACACCCATCCATACCTGCAGCTTTCCCTGTTTTCATCTCCTTTACTGCCTTCTCCACTTCCTCCTTCGTGATCAAAGAATCATTCAACTCTCCCAACACATTTATTCCTTGCACCCTTCCATCCGCCACAATCTCAGCCACCCTTTCCTCCTCTACATTTAACAATCTTTCAAAATACTCTGCCCATCTCTTCCTTACTGCATCCATCTCAATTAACATCCTTCCATCCTATGCTTTTACTCGTTCTTCCTTCCCAGACTCTTCCTTTCGCACCCTTTTCACCTCCTTCCAAAACATTTTATTCTGTTGAAAATTCTCTGTCAGCCGCCTACCCCACCTCTCATCTGCTGCCACTTTAGCATCACGCACAGCTCTTCTTGCCCTATTCCTCTTTTCCTTATACCTTTCATATGACATCTCATCCTTCCTCTGCAGCCACACTTCATATGCACGTCTCTTCTCACCCACAGCCATACTTACTTCCTCACACCACCATTCACTTCCTTTTCTTACACCACCACCCACACGTCTCAAACCACACACTTCTTCTGCATGCCCTACCACAGCACTCTTAAATAACTGCCATTCCTCCTCCACACTGCCATTTTCCCGATCTTTCACTGCGTTCCACTCATCTTTCAATTTCTCCTGATACTCTATCTTTTTCTCTCTTTTATCCAACTCACTCACTTTCAAAACCTCCCTGCCACACTTAACTCTCCTAGCTCTCACCCATCTCTTACCTACTCTTAACTTTCCCTCCACCAGGTAGTGGTCAGACATACCTCCCCCCTCCCCCCTCAGAACTCTCACATCCAACAATCTTCCCATTACATTCCTAGACACAACCACATAGTCCATCAAAGCTCTATCAACAACCCTTCAACCCTCCTGTCTCACCTATGTATACTTATAAATATCTTTCTTCTCAAACAGCGTATTTCCAATCACCATCTCTCGCTCAACACACATCGCTATCATTCGCTCCCCATTTTCATTTCTTCCATGCACACCATGCATACCAACTACACCTTCAACTGCTACATTTCCCACTCTAGCATTCAGATCTCCCATCATTACCACATTCACATTCGCTCCAAAACTCTGCAGTCACTCATCAACATCATTCCAGAAAGACTCCCTCTCTTCTTCATCCCTTTCACTACCACGCCCATATGCACTCACAAACACCCACAACTCACGTTCAAAATTCGCTTTCACCCACATCAGTCTCGATGACACCTCCTTCCATTCAATCACACACTGCTGTACTTCCGGACTCACTAACAAGGCCACACCTTCTCTTGCCCTTCCTCTATCAACACCTGACAATCTTCCATTCACACTTCCAAACATAGACTCACCCTTCCCTTTCATCTTCGTTTCACTCAGAGCTAACACATGCAACTTTCTTCTCACAAACATTCTCCCAATCTCCTCCCTTTTAGCCTTAATCGTACTACATCCACGCACACACACACACAAAACCCTTTTACCTCTATGAGATTTTAATGACTTAACCCGCTGCGTGCCGGCCACTCCCAGCCCTAAGTGTCACCCCCTTGCTGGCCAATTTTTGATTTCTTTTTTTTTTGACTAAAATGATAGATTTTGATTTGAAAAAAAAAACGAATATGACCATAAAAAAACTCACCAGAGGCTTGAAGTGCGTTTTTCGTAGTCTTTCAGGCCGCCCGTAGGTGTGAGCGGGTGGGGAATCCCCAGCGGCAGGGAGAGAAAACCCGTTTTCTATGCAAGGTAAACTCAGGTATTCTCGCCAACGTGACTCAGGGAAGGTATAGGAATGGTCTTAACATTATTCTGTCCACTTCTCACCCACCAAAAAAAAAAAAAATTATTATTTCATACAAAAAATCGTTTTTTTGGGGAAAAAAAATCACTTACTCATGCAACACTATACGTATCACTGTAAATGCATTGTATTACAGTTACGAGAAAATATGCATAACTTGACTTCACAATGTATAGCCCTTTCACTTACAGTAAATTATTTACAACATGCCTTCAGTATAGACAGGCATTACCAGAGTATTTTTGATCCTCTCTCTGTGAATATATCGTCTAACACTTACGAGAACATAGGTAAAACTTTATCCACCACGTTCACTCCTTACACTTACGAGAAAATATTTACATGTCATCACTGTATGCAGTACTTATAATAACACTTCCTGAGCGTCTTTTTTCGTATTTACAACACTTTTTGAGCGTCTTTTTCTCGCTCATCATTACCACACTATTGTTTCTCAATAGTTAACGAGGATGTGGTACTCCTCGAAGCATGGGTATACGCACAGTCCTACATCACACTCTGCACACATGTACCTTGAGTCCTTCCTCTGAGTACGTGGCCTTACAGCGCTGTTTGCACACACGTGATACCTCCACTGGGGATTCTGACGTGTTGCACTTGGAGGGACGATTTTGGGGAAGTGTCTAGAGGTGTGGCGGCGGTGTGGCAGTGGCGAGCAGCACTTCTATCTTCACCATATTCACGCACTATCTCCCGCACCAGCTCGCGAATATAGCCCTCGAATGTCTCGTTGATGCCAGTGGTCTGTGTGTGGAGATAGTGAGCATTGAGGACGGTGATGTCGAGGAGATGGAAGAATAATTTTTTATACCACTTCATTGTGGGCCTGGCGCAGTCAACGCTAGAAATCATGGCGTATGATTGATCCACCTGTCGCATATTCACTTTGTATGCCAAGAGAGGTTCTGGTTTCCAGACGTGGCACTGCCCTTCTGCCCTGTAATCTATACTGTCTGTGCAGTGTACAAGGGGCTGATGAACAGACGAGAGGAGGAATACTTCGCAGTTGTGGTGCCATGCTGTTGTGAGGATATTATGTGCTTTGTAAAAAACAACCTCATTTTTCTGAAGCTTCCTCCCCACCTTCACCATGTGCCGACAGTTCTTTTTTACAGTGCCGCACAGACCAGTTTCGTGCAGGTGAAGGTACCTGGCGAGAAGGGGGCTTGTGTACCAATTATCGAGGTATAAGACGTGCCCACCATGAAGGTATTCCTCGATCATCGTTTTTACCACGGCCCCTTAGAGTCCCAAACTTCAATCTTTTGTGATGTCCGTCTAAACACCTGTGTACAGGACTATGTCCTGCACATACCCAGTCTTACAGTCGCACATCACGAAGATTTTGAAGCCAAACCTGCGTCTTTTGCTGGGGATATACTGGCAAAAAGCAATATTATCTCTCCATAGCACTAGACTCTCGTCTATGTTAAGGTCTCGGTATGGAGAGAAGGAGGTACGGAATTTCTCTCGAAGGTGATCAAAAACCAGACGTATCCTCCTCATTCTGTCTGTGTTGTTTGCGTTAGCAGGGTCAAGGGTGTAAAAAAAATGAAGACGGCTCAGGATGTACTGAAAACCATTCCTTCTCATCACTTTACCAAAAAATGGTGTCACCATTACTGGTCTCGGTATGGAGAGAAGGAGGTACGGAATTTCTCTCGAAGGTGATCAAAAACCAGACGTATCCTCCTCATTCTGTCTGTGTTGTTTGTGTTAGCAGGGTCAAGGGTGTCAAAAAAATGAAGACGGCTCAGGATGTACTGAAAACCATTCCTTCTCATCACTTTACCAAAAAATGGTGTCACCATTACTGGATCCACAGTCCAATACGAGGGAAGCTGATTTTTTTTCAATATCCCCATCAAAAGCACGAGTGCTAGGAACACATACATTTCACTCAGGGTCACGTCAGTTTTAAACAATCGGCTGTGTCATGTCTGAGTTGTTCCCCCTCGTTCAAATGCTGCAAAGGCGTTGGTCAGGGCCGCAGTCTTCAAAACAAACTCCACAGGAAAGTAGTTCCGGAAAAAGTCAAGCCTACTGGAGGTATGGTGAAGTTCAGGGACACTACACCCAGCCTTATTTTCGTGGGTGAACAGGTGAATGTGGGGGACAAAGTCACTACCGTCCTCCCACTCCCACGTCGTTTCCTCCTCCTCATCATCATTGCCTCTGTGTTCCTTGGGCTGTGGGGAAACATGGGGAAGTGTGGGGAATGGGGGAAGAGTTTCACATGAGGTGCTGGGTGTGGGGAAGGCGGGAAGACTTTGTCCTGAGGTGCTGGGCTGAGCTGGGTCACGGGGAGGCAAGGGAGAGCTCAGGCGAGATGAGTCACTCTCCCCCAACAAGGGAACTTTCCCAAATCTTCCACACTTCCTCCTCACACTTTCCTCCTCACGTGGTGAAATTCTTTGCCTCCCCAACCACCCCTCAACTGCAGGACTACCTTCCTCCTCCCTTTCCTCCTCATCATCGTGATGTGAAAGGCGACAACGTGCAGGTGGCCTCCTACCACGTGTTGCCCTAGTGTAGCCCACATACCTGGATTTCCTAGGTGAGGGAATTTCGTCATCGCTACTACTTTCCTCCTCAGGCTAGATGTAGTCCTTATCCTGCATGTCGTCATCATCCAGATCACTTTCCCCAGAGTAGGGGACCCTCAGGAGGTCCTGAATCTCCTCGTCAGAGAGACCGCGGCGAGACATCACTGCACTGTATGACTGACACAAGCAGAGTGAGGCAGAGCAAGCGTGTGGTGGGAGTGCATGGGTGTATTGGTCAGGCCGCCTGAAGGCAGATAGAGGAAGGGTTGCCATACATGCACACCAATTTTTGCGCCCCTAGTTTGAAAATTGCGGTCACAATGATTTTTTGAAACAGAGGCCGTTTTAAATTGACACTGGCACTGAGCGCACAATTATGTCAGACCGTTTTAAAACAGCACTGGCACTGGGCAGGTTAATGTGTATAGAATCAAAAATCTTATACGGCATTGTTGGTATAAATAATTATTCTGTATAATGATTATACTGTATCTGTACTGATTAGGCAAAGCCAGTGACATTTCTTTATCTTACTTCTGTATTCGATCCCTTTAATTTTAATGAAATTAATGAAGGATATAAATAAAGAAAATTACATCATGGTTATGATACCATGGTAACTTACCAGACATAACAGATGACTTAATATATTTAACCCGCGGCATCCTATCGACGTACTTCCACGTCCTCACGTTTTGTCACTGCCAATCCCATTGACTTACTTCAACGTCCTGCAATTGCAAGGTTCATAATTTCCACAATTTTCAAAATTCGCGCGAGATTTTCGATTCGTCCACGTACCCAAGCCTCCCCTACCTGCCGCCAGGCCGGCAGCGTCCCAGACCCCGCATGACCCGTGCTCGCCCTTGTCTCAGTCACTCACCTGTTAGCAGTGACCCAGGTCAGACATGGCGCAGAAAGGTCTCTCAGACGACGAAATTGCATCCGCCCTGGAAGCCTTCACTGGAGATAATGATTCTCCACTTGACGATGATGTGGTGGATCGTGATTACGTCCAGCCAGAGGAAGAAATAACAAGCAGTGATGAAGAGGTCCCTTCGCCCCGGAAAAAGCGGTATGTGACATACCATAAGGCAAGGGAAGGCCAGCCTGCACCCCAGCCACATGCACGGCTATCTCTCCATCCCAAATCTGATGAGGACGAGGATGAGGACGATGAGGATGATGGCGGCTTAGGACGTGATATCGCCTCGTGGTTGGGTAAAGAAAAAATATCACCTCGAGGATCAGAAGGTGGGACGAGAAGACATATCAGGTATGGTGCAAGTCTTTTGTCTGGGGAAGTGGAAAGTGGTGTGGTGGGAGTGCTGGGTGAAAGGGAAAGTGGAAAGTGGTGTGGTGGGAGTGCTGGGTGAAAGGGAAAGTGGTGCGGCGAGAGCGCGGGGTGAAAGGGAAAGTGGTGTGGTTGGAGTGCGGGGTGAAAGGGAAAATGGTGTGAGGGAGGCAGCACGAGCACGTGGTGCACGTAGGCCTAGGGGAGAGGAGGTGGAGCCACTCCCCAGCACGTCTTTCGCCCCACAATATTCCCAAACTTCCTCCCCACAGCCCCAGGATGTGGGGAAAGGAAGGAAAGGGAAGGGAAAGGGTAAAGGAAAAGGGAGAGGGAAGAGAAGTACGAGTGATGAAAGGCGCCGCTCTCCACCTCCCCAACCTCCCCCACCACCCTCACCTCCCCACCCTGACGAAGGGGACGATGGGGACGTGGCTGGAGACGGTGGTGTCTCGTGGAACTGGGAAGATGGGAGTAATTTTACTCCCATCATTCACCCTTTCACTGAGGAGTGGCGGTCTGGTTGCACGGCTCCAGGTGTGCATGCGGGTTCCTCTAGGGTGGATTTTTTCCACTTGTTCTTTGGGGAGGCGTTTGTGGGGCGCATAGTGGAACAGACCAATATATTTTTACGAACACAGCACCGTGAAAGTGAACGTTTGGGAACCACGAGCAGGCATTCCCAACAATATGACTATCCCGTGACAATTTCAGAGATGTTCTTATTTTTTGCCCTGGTTCTCTTGATGGGTGTGGTACGAAAAAACCAAATTCCTGCCTACTGGACAACTGACCCAATGATCCTCATACCTTTCTTTGGAAAGGTGATGAGTCGTAACAGATTTCAGCATATTCTCGGCCGCCTCCACTTTTTTGATGCAGAAGATCCAGCCAATGCAAATAACACAGATAAAATGAGGAGAATTAGGCTGGTATTTGATCATTTACGGGAAATGTTCCGCTCCTCATTTTATCCTTACAGAGACCTCGTCATAGACGAGTCTTGTGTTGTGGAGAGGCAATATTTCCTTTCGGCAGTACATACCCAGCAAGAGACACCGTTTTGGGTTCAAGATCTTTGTTATGTGTGACTGTAAGACTGGTTATGTGCAAGACATAGTCTTGTACATGGGCGCACAGACAGATATAACAGAAGATCGTAGTATAGGACTCTCTGGGGCCATGGTGAAGACAATGATAGAGGAGTACCTTCATCGTGGTCATGTGTTGTACCTGGACAACTGGTACACTAGCCCTCTTCTCGCTAGGTTCCTCCACCAACACGACACCGGAGTCTGTGGTACAGTCAAGAGAAACTGTCGCCATATGGTCAAGATAGGGAGGAAACTTGACAAGAACGAGGTGGTTTTCTTCCAGGCCAATAACATCCTTGCCACCCTGTGGAACCACAACAGGGAAGTTGCCTCCTATCAACTGTTCACAGCCCCCGATGCACCGCACAGACTCCGTGGATCACCGTAGCGAGAGGAGGTGCAACGTCTGGAAACCCGAGTCTGTACTGGACTATAATCTGAACATGAGGCAAGTGGATCTGTCAGACTCGATGATTTCCAGTGTTGACTGTGCCAGGACCACGATGAAGTGGTACAAAAAGCTCTTTTTCCACTTGCTCGACATCACGGTCCTGAACGCACACTACCTGCACGCCATGACCACTGGAGTATCCGAGACCTTTGAGGGGTTTGTGAGGGAGCTGGCACGTGAAATAATCGCCAAGCATGCCCAGGACAGACCCACACACCACACCCACACCCCCATGGCTGCCCAGACTCCCCTACGCCTCGCAGGACGCCACTATCCTAGCACAATCCCTTCCGACCCAAACCGTCATAAACCCCAGCGCCGCTGCCACGTATGCAAGCACTCGACAGTCAGACATTCCACTCAGATAAAAGACACAAGGTACGAGTGTGTCGAGTGCAATGTTGCGTTGTGCCTTCAGCCATGTTTCAAAGAGTACCATAATTTCCTACACTACTGAAACTGTGTGGGATGGCGATATGACGCTCATTATAATGGTAAGGCCAGTCAGTAGGTGCTAAGTCATATATAAAGTTGAAACGGGTGTAATGTTTCCAGGAAAGTAATGTATAAGTTGAGAAATAGTGTAAGTTGAAAGAAATGATATCAAAACTACGCCCACTGTGTAAATCTGCGAAAATATGACGCTCAGTATAACACTCTGGTCAGTAAATATGTGATAGCAAGAATATAAAGTGGAAACGGGTGTAATGTTAGCATGAATGTAACGTATAAGTTGGAAAATAGTGTAAGTTGTAATAATTGATGTCACGAGTACACCCACAGTGTAAATCTGCGAAAATATTACGCTCAGTAGAACATTCTGGTCAGTAAGTATGTGATAGGAATTATATAAAGTGGAAAATGTTGTAATGTTAGTAATAAGGTAATTTACAAGTTGAATACTAGTGTAAGATGAAACAAATGATATCGCGATAACACTCACTGTGTAAGTACGCGATAATATGACGCTCAGTAGAATTGTAAGGTCTGAAATTATGTGATATCAATTATATCAAGTATAAACATGTGCAATGTTAGTGGAGAATTATTATATAAGTACAAAAATAGGTTGTAAGTTGAAATAGTAGTCATAGCGACTTCACCGTCTGTGTTATTATGCGCTATTATTACGCTAAATATTTACGTAAGGCCTGAAACTATCTCAAAACAGTTCTCTGAAGTGGAAAAGTGTATAATGTTATTAGGAAAGTATTATGGAAGTAGAAAAAACACAATACGAGTTGAAACAACAGTCACAGCGAGTTCACTCACTACGTAAATCAGTGCTAACATTACGCTAAATGTTATCGAAAGGCCTGTGAATACGTAAAAACAGTTCAATAAAATGTAAAATGGTATAATGTTATTGTAGATGTATTATGTAAGTAGAAAATATGATATGTATCATGATTCAGGAATGTTAGCGATTCATCGTGACCAGTCTGCCCGATTTTGCTCGTTTCGCATGATGGTACAATGCTTATTTCAGCTCTGTTTTTGTATAAAATCCAATTTACTCTTTTATCACATGTTTTTATGTTTGTAATAAATACATATCTACTTACTTTCATTGGTTTCCCAGACTTATAATACCATAGAAAACGTTAGAGGCTCAGACCACCTACAGAGAACACAGTACCAGGTGTGACGAAGGTATACCTGTTTAAGCCACTTATGGACCCCGGGGAACAATTTCTTGGGGATTGACCATTGTTTCTGACCAAAAGCGAAAGTTTTAGCAAAAAGAATTTGGGTCCAAAAATGGTCGGGATTGGGGGGTACCAGTGGTGAAAAAGTGGTCGGGACGGGGCGGGTTAATAGTAGTAGGGGCACAACTACGATGTGTTATTGCCAAGCTCCAAACTTTCTTGGCGCCAAAATTCAGCTGCATTTGCGGGATGAGGCGGGTTGCTTCTTTTCAAATTTTGATTCATTTAGCAAATTTTAGTGCTTCCTTTGTCATATAGAAATGAATTCAAAGTAAAAGTAAATAATAAGATACTATATCGTGGTAAGGCTCATTATTCTATCAGTAAGAAGAATAATTATCTCAGCCAATCAGCAACAAGCAGAGCTGGAAGAGGGTGGGGTATCAGTAGGGGGGTGGGGAACAAGATACACTGGCCAACGTTATTGGTATAATAGACAGATATTTCCTGATTCCTATGTTACCTTCAATGCAACCAATATTCCTATCTGAAAAAGTATCAAAATTCTTGGTTAACAATACCCTCCTTTTGGACCTTTCATAATGATTAGAACACTTGCTGAAGCCGCCTCAAAGAAACTTGAATTATTGTATAGAATCTGTAACTTCTTCATTGGCAAACAGTTCGCTATAATTTACAAGAGATATATGCGCTCTCAACTTGCGTATTGCTTATCCTTGTGGAGTGGATGTGGAGAGGTTGCACTCATACAACTGGACAAATTTCGGAACAAAGCTGTAAAAATTAATAACCCAGCTGTAACAAATGAACTACTTCCCCTACAATTAAGAAGAAATGTTTCCCTTGCCTGAATTATATTAATGATGCTTTTATGGCAAATGCTCAGATGAAGATGCATCTATAATGCAATCTGTCTTCTCCTGTTCTATGCAAGTATCAGGTAGTGCTCATGACTGGACTGCCACTCTGCCATATTGTAGAACTCTCGGTCCCTTTCCCTGGTGTCCACAACCTCACCCTTTTGAACTGTGCTCAACAGGGTCATCATTTATCGTGCCAGCCAATGGGCAACATTCTGTCTGACTTCTTGAAATGAACAGAACCCTGTGCCACTTTGCCCTTGAACTCTGACTAATGCTTTTGGCAGGCACAGTGCCAAAAGTCTTGATGCCTTGGTTTAGAAGGAACTCAGAATAGATCTGGTGGTATTAAGAGTTGTTGGAATAGAAAACGCAGCTTCTGTCGGTTAGTTTTTTCACCACTGTGCCTGAAATCCATGTTTGTCACCGGTGGGAATATCCACATCACTGGTGATGTAAGCAGTCACGCCTATGATTTAACCTATTTCACAGTTACAGAGGATGACAATCTTGATGTCAGTACTGTGCAGTTTTGAAAGGATTACTAGAAAATCAAACATTTAAAATAAGAACTAGAGAATCATCCAAACGCACGCTTTTGGAAAGGGTAGACGGACTGAGCAAACTGATCTTTCATCATGTTCATTAACAATCTGATCTTTCACAACCTGTAACCCTCCACAGGCTTCCATTTGTCAGCAAAATAATTTAATTATTTATTTCATTTTTTTTTTTTAACAGAAGACTCAAGAAGTGATAACGTATAATATACTCATGAAACATAGGCAAGCTTCCAATATAATTTTTTTTTTTTTTTTTTTTTATGCGAGGAAGAAGGAACCAAAGGCCATGAGCCCGCAGTAACAGTTCCCTCCAAGAGAAAAACAAAATACAATAGAGAGCTAAATTCAAGCAATCTGATGTTCTTGGATGGTGTGATTCATTATGTGGGCCATGAACAAGACTGGAGCAAGAAACATGCACAACGTCTGTTCAGTGTTGACTGTGTGAGGTTCCGGAGGAAAGATAGACTCATTCTGAATATGCCTATGAGTTGTTTGTTTCTCTCAAGATGAAGTCCATGACCCTACCATCAAGAAAAGCCAGGAAGCACCAGAGTTCCTTGAAGTTTTCGTCACTTAAAAGTCCAGTTGATTTCAGCTCTTGACCAGTCAAGTCAGCAAGAGTACTATCGTGCTTTTGGATTTCAGTCCATACAAATGCCATAACAGTCTGGGGGACGTAAGATCCTCTGTGTGTTTGTAGAGATTTCGGAAGAAAGCCTGACGTTCAAAGATGTTAGCGAACATGTGCGTAATTTTATAGCAGCTCCATTGTTGGTGGATCTATTTGATTCGAATTTGAACGCCACGCCTGTCATGGTGATTTTCCTTGTGGC
>NC_136995.1:5657912-6002912 GCF_032717465.1 Coenobita brevimanus
TAATACAAGTATATGCACCGACTTTTCAAAGCTCAGATGAAGAAACAGAAACATTCTATGACAACATCTCCCAGATTATGGAAGAAGATAAGACCACATATACTATACTCGTGGTAGACTTCATGCAATCGAAAAATGGAGAAGAATGTATAGACGAATTTAGAGTGGGAGAAAGGAATGATAGGGGAGAAATGGTGGTGAATTTTGCTAAAATGTATAACATGAGAATAATGAACACATTCTTTCACAAAAGAACCTGGAGAAAATGGTCCTGTAGAAGTCCAAATGGAGAAACAAAGAATGAAATCGACTTCATTATAGAGGTTAAGAATAATGAGATCATAAACGTCATAGTTATCACGAAAGTAAATATAGGAAGTGACCATAGAATGGATGGTTGCATAGCCGGATTCAGTTTCAGAAGTGAATGAAAGAAGATGATTTAAAATAAGAAAGACAGGCTCAATAAAAGTTAGCGAAAACACAACAGGTCTTTCAGTTAAAAATAAAGGACAGATTTCAGGCTCTAAATTATGGTGAGCGTGACATTGATGATTTGAATGATAGACTAACAAAAGTGCTACGAGAATCAGCGGTGGTAGTAAGGAAAGCCAATACAACCAAAGCCAACAAGTATTCAAAAATGACTCTCTAGCTCATGAAAAGAAGAAAGGAAAGGAAAGGAAAAAAAAAAGATGAAATAGAACGAACAGAATTAAATAAGCTTATGAACAAGAGACAGAGCAAAGAAAAAAAAAAAGGAGAAACGTGGATCAGATCAAAGAGACCATCAATAAAGGAAAAATTCTGAAACAGGTTTGAAGTAAAATGGCATTAGGAAAGCAACAAATTATAGCACTGAAAAACAAAAACGGTGAAGTCATTAAGAGCAGAGATAGGATGGTGAAGTGTTGAAGATTTTACGAAGAACTGTAGGCATCAAAGACAGTAGTACCAATGGCTAACACTGTAGCTGACACAAGTGAAATACCTGAGGTAACACCATACGAAGTAACCATTTCTCCTGAAAGTAAGAAAAGAGGAAAGGCCCCAGAAGAAGATGGAATAATAGCAGATTTACCGTCTGATGCAGGAGTGGAAGTACAAAACAGACTTTCCCACTTATTTACTCAGTGTATAAAAAGAAAATTCCAAAGACATGGTGTAGTGCAACAATCAATTTACTTTACAAAATAGGCGACTCAAAAGGTCTTAGCTTATCATCAGTCATTTATAAACTCCTCACTAAATTCCTTACGAACAGAATAAAAACAAATTTGGAAGAAAACCAACTTCATGGAAAGGCAGGATTCCGAAGCGGGTATTCGACTACTGATCATCTATACACAGTGAATCAGCTAACTGAGAAGACTACTGAATATAATAAACCACTGTGCCTAAGTTTTGTTGATTAAGAATGGCTTTCGACTCATTGGAACACATAGCAATTATAAATTCATTGAGAGAACAAGGAATAAATGAGAGCATTGTAAACCTACTCGAAAACATATATAATGAGGGAACTGCTACAGTTAAATTACATAAAGACTGGGAGAAAATTAAGACTGAGAAGGGCGTGCGTCAGGGAGATACAATTTCACCAAAATTATTTTTCAGCATGACTGGAGAGTATTTAAAAAAAGCTAGACTTGGAGAACAAAGGGGTAAAAATAGATGGAGAAAAGCTAAAACATTTACAATTTGCAGATGATATTGGCCTAATCTCAGAAACAGCAGGGACACTGCAAGAAATGTCATATGGCCTAAACAGAGAAAGTCTTAAAGTAAGGCTCAAGATGAACCGTAGCAAAATTAATGTTTAATCCAAATACATCAAAAAGCAGGATCAGAATCGGCGAAGAAATTCTTAAGTCGAGGAGTACAATTGGGGCATTTACTAAAACTAACGAAAGACCATGATAGCGAAATAAAAAGACACATTACATTTCGATGGAACGCTTTCGGTAAACATAAAGACATCATGAAAAGTAGCTTTCCTATACGTATGAAACCAAAAGTATATAACGAATGTATAATTCCAGACATAGCGTTTGGTTGTGAGACCTGGAATGACAAAAAAAGAAAAGAAAAAGAAAAAGAAAGAATATCAACTAATCCGTTCCCAAAGAGCAATGCAACTGTCAGCGTTCGGAATACCTTTAAGAGACAGAAAAAGATCAACTTGGGTGAGAGAGCAGACTAAAGTCAAAGACATAACAGAAGTTATAAAGGAACAAAAATGGAGGTAGGCAGGTCATGTAGCAACAATAAGGGATAACCCATGGAGCAAGAGGCTGATTGACTGGACTCCAAGAGATTGTTAGCTTAGCAGAATAAGGCCAGAGGTGGAGAGATAAGATAGAGAAGTTTGCAGGCAAAACGTGACTGAGATTGGCTCAGGCAAGGAATTCGTGGAGAAGGTTGGGCGAGGCCTTTGTTCAGAAATGGACTTATAGTGGCTGCTGCTGCTGCTGATGATGATGATGATGACTATCCGCCTATCTATCTATCTATCTATCTATTCATCTATCTATCTATCTATCTATATATATATATATATATATATATATATATATATATATATATATATATATATATATGTGTGTGTGTGTGTGTGTGTGTGTGTGTGTGTGTGTGTGTAATTGCGATATAGGTCGAAAGGGAAAAACTGTGTATTAGTTCATTGATTCCAACTCCTTGAAATGGGTTTATCCCTTGTCCTATTATTTTTTGAGGTTCTGTGAAAAATCAACATTTGTTTTGTCTGATGGCTTTCTGTTAATAACAATAAAGCTACTCAGACTCTGGAAAACGTATGGTATAAAATGTCTATGCTCACACTTTTTCAAAAACCTGGCTCGAATCCTGCGTCCGCGTAAGAATTAAAAGAGTAGCGAGATGTAAAGTCATCTGACCTCAAGGGTGGTAAAAACCCCTACCTTAAGCCCCAAGGCACAGCGGCATCTGGTGGTAGAGCCAGCAGAGTGTCATCTTCTTCATCGGTACTGGAAGATTAATCAAGGCTGCCATCGTCGCTAAGCTCACTAAGTACCGTACATCAACAAATCATTGCATCACAGACACAGCCTGTACAGTATATTGCAACAAGACTACGTCAGTACACATCAGACATGGGTTGCATACAACAGGCTGACGATGGCTCCAGCCGAATCCACATTTATCATCATATGAGCACAGACACTTCCCTAACATTCCGTAACATCAAGTTAACAATATACATGTGTCTTATGTCTCTCCACTAAGATGCTAAGAGTGACGTAAAGCATCGGACTCAGTTCAAGGATCACATACAAGACAGCAAGAGGCGGTGCATCCCCACAGTTGCGGAATCGGGGTACTTACAGGAACAGGTTTTGGAAAATTAAAAGAAACAATCCCCCTACTCTACAGCCAAGACATTTGAGCAGAGCTGTCCTGTGCTTCCTTGGCATGGGTCCCCATCCTATATAACACTCACTGAAATACCTTTCACATAGTACAGAACAACGCTCTATGCATCATCACTGGTTGCACCAATACCATTGCCACTGTTCACGCATAATTTGAAACTAAATCCTCCCTGCTAGAGAATAGTGTATCGATATGAGAGACACAAATTTCTATGATGTACCCCCGTGCTAACACACAACATCCGTCATTTCATAATAGAGCCTCACAACTCAACTAGGCACATAGAACAATCCACACACAAATTTTACCAGACCCTCTTCATCAACATCCAACTTCCATACATTGTAACACTAGCAAAGAAGTAACACTTACTCATTTCGCGCTCAAGATAATACATCTCATCAGAAAACTGTATTACAAGCTTCCATCCTGACATTCGCTTAGCATAGGTATCCTTAAATACTGGTTATCGGCCACACCTACCTAGGCTCAGATCAGGACATCACCCAGCTGTCCTGTTACCAACTCAAATGTGGACTGACTGGAATAACAGATGACCTGTGCCTCGCTTGTAGAATAAGACCGCACAACATAACCCACATAATGGAGCTGTGCACAACGCCTGCCACATTGTGACGAAGGCACAGCAACTGTGGGAGAAATATATGGGACCAACCTGTATGGGCAGTTGATTGCCTGCGGTTGATGGATCGACTTGGCCAAGTGAACTAGGGTTGTGCAACAATAATAACAACAACAAGAACAACAAGAACACCACCTGCCGGTGGCGTCAACCTAGGATATTCATATAAAAAACTGCACATAATTTTTCGGGAACTAGGCTACGCAGTATATCAGCCACGTATAGGGCTCCTCTGTTTCTACCAACGCTGTCATCAGGTGCTTATACACATTACATATTGTGTCATAGTGGTCCTGGTATAACGAAGGGATTCATTGTCCAGCCATACAACGTTCCTCATCTCCCTCCCTAAATCCTAAAAGGAGTTTGATGAAGTTGCGGAGAAAGGCAGCTTCAGTCTGTAATCCACTGGATTCAAGTTATAGATGAACTGGGGTTACAAGTACTACCAGTACTACTTTTTTTTTTTTTTTTTTTTTTTTATGTGTCCGACTCAGGGCATAGGCTTCACAGCCTGACACTGACACTGCCTTACCTACTTCCTTTCCTACCTACCCACTTATCTCATTATCTGCTTTTTTGTCCACCTTCTTACCTGCCTCCTTGCCAAACTAATTACTTACCTCCTCACGTACCTCTTTGTCTACCTGCCTACTTACCTCTTTACCTGCCTTCATGCTCAACTCCCTCCCTACCTCCCTGCTTATCCTCATATCTACTTACCTCCCTGCCTGTCGGTCTCCCTACTTACTTTCCTGCTTATTTACCCTTGTCATACTCGTACTTTCTCCTTCTCGAGCTTCCATGTAACATAATTCTTCTTTTCTACTTCCATACTTACCTATCTACCTACCTACCTGCCTGACAACCTGCTTACCTGCCTACCTACGTCGTTACCTTTACCGCCTAATGAGGTAGCGAGATAGATGTGTATGTAAATTCTTTTGCAGTTTACCAGTTAGGAGTGGGTTGTATCAAAACTGTCGTGAGGATATAAATGATGGCACTTTGAGTACAATTTTCAGTGATACTAGTTTTATGGCTGTGCTCATGAAAATTTAATGTGTGTGTGTGTGTGTGTGTGTGTGTGTGTGCGTGTGTGTGTGTTTCACTGTGACTTTGGGACTGATGTAAGCCTGTCGACCACTAACACGCGAAAACACAAGTCAGCTCAAGAGGATTCATCTGACACACATCAATCGTCAAAGCCCGTTCGTAATTTACTGCGACTTGTAAAGCGCGAACAGAAGAAACGGGCAGACGGACAGCATATATATCATATATATATTATGTATGTATGTATGGATGCATGTATCTATATAATATATAAATTATAAAATATATATGTACAGTATATATTATATATTATATATGGCAAATATAATTTATATATTAAATGTGTACCACATACACAGTTCATATATATATATATATATATATATATATATATATATATATATATATATATATATATATTGTTACGGAACAGAGAAAGATAATATATATATATATATATATATATATATATATATATATATATATATATATATATATATTGTTAAGGAACAGAGAAAGATAATGTACATTTGAAGTGAGAATACTAAAAGTCACTACTGTCCCGTAAAGTTCCAGGTTCAAACCAAAAGAGTTAGGTAAAATTACAAGTTAAAGTTTAATGCTCAAACTAACAACTAAACATTCAGGACTCATAAGGATAATGTAATGGCAAAAAACAGGTTAAATATATGGTCAACTGCAATAGCCTCTATTAACACGAAATTAGCAAGGGTAAATTTATCTAAGTCAGCCCTGATAAAATGACAATACCAGATAATACTCAGTGAATGCAAGATATATTATTACAGATACAAAATATTATTAATAAGGGTTGACACCCGAAACACATGAATCACGAAAACCTCACTAGGCCTAAGAATCAACACCCTACGCTACACAGTACAAGAAAAAATGCAACAACACTTATACTCAAATTACACAGCTGCTAGATGGTTGGAGACTTCCTGAGCACTCACAAAAACAACAACTGTACAGGGGAGGGCAGAGATGTGAACAAAATGAGGAGTAGATCTAAGTGGCAATAATGCAGAGACTGAGCTCATTATATAGGGGCCAGCAGAGCTTGATACAACTTGTAAGAAGGACGCGCAAATGAAGCCATGGGGACAAAGAGTTGACAATCCTGCTCTGAACAACAGAAAGAACGACTTACTTTACTATAAATGTATAAGGGGGGAGTGAGGTAGAACACGCTCGTGATCAAACATGCAGCATACTGTACGTTAGAATTACACAAAGGATGATGAAATCATAGGCTATGTAACACCTCCCCACAAAGAAAAAGAAATTTACAAAGGAAACTTCTTATTACTCTAAAACAATCTGTCTAAAGTCTAGATAAGCAATCTGCAATAACACTTTCCTTCCCCTTGACATGTTGTATGTCTAATGAATACTCCTGAAGAAGTAGACTCCATCTTGTAAATCTCTGATTTTTATCCCCAAACCCACTAAGGAATTTCAGTGGGTTATGATCGGTATAAATGACTATGGGGTCAAAACCAGAACACAAATAAAATGAAAAATGCTGTAAATCCAAAATGAAGGCCAAAAGCTCTTTCTCAATAGTTGAGTAGTTCTTTTGAGGTGGAGTGAACTTCTTGCTGTAATAAGATACAGGATGTTCAATACCCTGATCATCCTCTTGCAGCAAAACAGCCCCAGCTCCTGTATCACTTACATCAACAGCCATCTTAAAAGGCTTAGCAAAATTTGGAGTAGCGAGCACTGGCTGACTTAATAGGATGGCTTTAAGTTTGTTGAAAGAGGATTCACAGTTATCGGTCCAGACAAATTTAACTCCCTTTTTCAGTAGGTCTGTAAGTGGTGATACAAGAATTGAAAAGTTAAGAACAAATCTCCGGTAATAACCTACCGTTCCCAAAAATCTTTGTAGCTCTTTCTTACTTTTAGGTCTGGGAAGATCACTTATAACCTGAACCTTAGCTGCTGGTGGTGCAACATGTCCATCACCAATTACATACCCAAGGTCCTGAACTTTAGCTTGACCAAACTCACACTTTGATAAATTAGCTACAAGATTAGCCTGAACCAAACGCTCAAGAAATTTACTGACATGGCATAGGTGATCTTTCCAGTTGTCACTGAAGATTAATACATCATCAATATAAACAACACACCCTGCCAAACCCTCTGTTACAACATTCATGAGCTTCTGAAATGTGGCTGGTGCATTCTTCATACCATATGGCATTACAGAACATGCAAAAGTCTTTCCTAGTGTTACAAAACATGAGATCTCCCTAGCACGTTCAGTCATAGGCACTTTGACAGGGCAGACTGGGATGGATTTAGAAATTATCTTGCTGATGTTCCATGGCAGTCTTTCTTCTCTAGTGATCCCAATTCTACCCAGTCCCACATTTGTGACTTAATACTAGCTGGTATGGATTTATTCATACCAAGTCAACAATTCACTAAAAGATCAAACTCTCCAAAATGGTTTGATGGCAATTGTGCCAGAGCAACAGCCCAAAAGTCACTAGCATATAACTCTTACTTAAAATCAAAAACATCTGAATCACTCTCCCAATTTAAAATTGCTAGAAATCATGCAAAAGCTGTATTAAATCTATCTAAATCAAACTTTCTTCAAAAGCTAGCATCAAAACTACTTAACAACCCTAATGACAATAGAATATTCTGGTCAACTCTTAATTCTTTCAATAATAACTTTAACAAGTCATCTTCCATTCCCCCATTAAAATCTTCAGATGGCAATATTACAAATGACCCACGTGGGAAAGCAGATATCTTTGCTAGTACCTTTGCAAGAAACTCTACCATAGATGATACCAGCCAGAATGTCTCAGTACTGGAACTTGATTCTCCCGAAATTGCCCCACTTAAAATACAGACAAGATTCGTAAAATCCATCCTAGACAATTTACCTACCAACAAAGCTCCAGGCCCAGATGGAATTCCGCCAATTGTTTTGAAAAAGTGTTCCCCTGAACTTGCCTCTGTCCTAGCCAAATTATTCAGACTATGCATACGTACTTCGTTATTCCCAAATTCATGGAAAGAAGACAATATCCACCCAGTTCCGAAGAAAGGAAGTTCGTTTGACCCCTCCAATTACAGACCAATAGCTGTCACATCTTCTCTTGGTAAGGTATTTGAAACTTTAATTAATAAGCATATTGTTAAACATCTTGAATCCAACAACTTAATTAGTGATAGACAATATGGTTTTTGCCGCGAAAGATCCACCATTGACATACTCAATTTCTTAACTCATACCATCCATCAATCAATTGATCTTTTTGGTGAAACTCATGCAGTAACTCTTGATATCTCTAAAGCTTTCGACAGAGTATGGCACCGTTCCCTGCTGTCCAAACTCCCTTGCTATGGACTAACGTCTTTTGTTCCTTTGATTTCTTCTTATCTTAGTGACAGGAAAATAAGAGTAAAAGTAGATGATGTATATTCAAATTTCCACTCAATTAACGCCGGCGTGCCGCAGGGATCAGTTCTGGCGCCAACCCTATTTCTGGTTCATATTAATGATCTCTTATCTGTCACTCACAATCCCATTCACTCATATGCAGATGACTCAACACTACATAGTTCATTCACACTCAGACATCCAGTTACAAAGTCTAATATCTCTACCTCTCAACTCAGTACAGCCATCTCCATAAATCAAGATCTATCTACAATCAGTGAATGGGGACAAAACAACCTTGTCTCTTTTAATGCTAGTAAAACTAAATATATACAGTTTACTAATAGACAGATATTACCTGATTCGTACATTACCTTCAGTGCTACTAATATTCCCATCTCCAAAAGTATTGAAATTCTTGGTGTCTCACTTGACAGTGCCCTCAGCTGGACCTCTCATGTCAGATCACTTGCTAAAACCGCCTCAAAGAAACTTGGATTATTGTACAGAGTCCGTAACTTCTTCGCCGATGAGCAGTTAGCTATAATTTATAAGAGTCATGTGCGCTCTCAGCTTATATATTGCTCACCCTTGTGGAATGGTTGTGGAGAGGTTGCATTAAGACAACTAGACAAAATTCAGAATAAAGCTGTTAGAATTATTAACAACCCTGCCATTACATATAAACTACCTCCCCTGCAAGTAAGAAGGAATGTTGCCTCCCTTGCATTATTTTACAGACATTTTTTTGGCAAATTCTCAGACGAAGTTGCGTCCATGGTGCCACCTCTCCATGCCTTCCCTCGTGCTACACGGGCATCTGGTAGCGCTCATGACTGGAATGTCACTCAACCATATTGCAGAACTTCTTCCTATCAGAATTCTTTCATTCCCCGAACTGCATCTCTCTGGAACTCGCTTCCCCAGAGTTGTTTTCCTCCAGATTTCAACCTACAACTGTTCAAGTCTAACTGTTACAGATATTTTATGAACAGAGGACACCAGTAATCTGGTGTATGGATTTTTTTTTTCCCATTTGTTTTTCCTTCCTCCGTTCTGTTATTTAAAAAAAAAAAAAAAAACTTGCCAGTATCCCTTTAACAAATCAAACTTACTTATGTACCTAGCCTTTCCGATCTTGTCTATGCAATCTTCCATGCGAGGGAGAGGGTAAGTGTCTGTTTTGGTTATCTGATTAACACGTCTGTAGTCGATGCAAAGCCGCTGTGACCCACCTGGCTTAGGGACTAGAGAGACAGGAGAACTCCACTCGCTCTGACAGGGCTCAATCATCTTGTGGTCCAACAGGTAGCCAAGCTCCTTCTGGATGAGAGGAACTTTCACTGGGTTCACACGGTAAGGAGGCAATTTAATTGGCTTTGCGTCTCCAACATCGACATCATGCATCAACACAGTGGTTCTTCATGGAGTAGCACGGAACACTTGCGGGTACTCCTGCAGTAATGCCGAAAACTCCTGCCTTTCCTCAGGAGCTAGATGAGAAAGCTTAGTCTGGAGATCATTCATGATATCAGGATTCTTCCCCAAACTATCACTCAGGCTCATGCTGCATGGGAGAACTTCACTTGCAGACTCGGGTGGAACAGCTACAGTGCAGACTGGGTTATTTTCGTCCCGCCTGTGATATAACTTTAGCATGTTGATGTGACAAAGTTGCTTGTTCTTTCTACGATCTGGTGTGGCGATGACATAGTTGACATCACTGAGTTTCTTCTCCACGAAATAAGGACCACTAAACTTGGCTTGAAGAGGTTGCCCATGCACTGGTAGCAGAATCAAAACCTGATCTCCTGGCTGAAAGTGGCGTAACCTGGACTTCTTATCATACCAAGTCTTCATCTTCTCCTGAGCAGCTCCTAAATTCTCTCTTGCCAGCTGTAAAGCAGTGGACAGCCGTTCTTTGAACTTCATCACATACTCCAGCAGGTTGACGTCATCTTCCTCCGACAGCCAGCATTCCTTGAGTAGCTTAAGGGGTCCTCTTACTTCATGGCCAAACAGTAGTTCGAAAGGTGAGAAGCCCAGTGATTCATTTGGAGATTCTCTTGCAGCAAATACAACGAATGGAAGACCTTTATCCCAGTCTTTCTGATGTTCCAAACAGTATTTCTTAAGCATCGACTTGAGTGTTTGATGATATCTCTCCAACGCTCCTTGGGTCTGGGGATGGTAAGCTGAAGACGTGATCTGGGTGATGCCCAACTCTTTCAGAGACTGCTTGAAAACATTTGACATGAAATTACTTCCCCGGTCTGACTGTACCTCCTTGGGCAGACCAAACTTTGTGAAGAACCCTAGCATTTCCTTAACCATGTTCTTTGCTGAGATATTTCTAAGTGGAATGGCTTCAGGATAACAAGTAGCCATATCAATCAGGGTCAACACATAAGAAAATCCTGAAGAAGTCTTAGGAAGAGGGCCCACAATATCCACCAACACACGGGTGAAAGGCGCCTCAAAAGGAGGAATGGGAACTAGAGGTGCAACCTTTTCGGTCTGATTACACTTCCCCACAACTTGACAGGTGTGACAAGACTTACAATACCAGGAAACATCCCTGAAGATACCTGGCCAGTAGAAGTGTTTCAAAATGCGTGCCACAGTCTTCCTTACTCCAAGGTGTCCTGCCAAACTGGAATCATGAGCCACTCTAATGATATCCTGCCTACAAACATGAGGGATGACAACTTGATGTACAACCTCCCATTCACAGTCGGCTGATGCTGCTGGGGGTCTCCACTTCCTCATAAGTACTCCTGACTTTATATAATAACAAGTAGAAGCACCGGCTGACTCTTCCTCACTGCAGGCAGAGTTAGCTAGACCTTTCAACTCAGGGTCAGCAACCTGCAACTCAACCAACTCTTGACGAGACAAATTAACAACACTACGGGGTACTGCCTCATCTGGTGAGTGGTCCAAATTAGCAAGAAAAGTGTCAGCTAGGATAACATCATCATCATCATTATCCTCTAAGTCACCAGTAACTTTAGACTTAGCCCTAGTGACAGCACATGCAGGGAACACATCAGAGACATCACAATCCTGGGCCGCAGCCACTGGCTCACTAGACAACTGAGGAGCTGGACACACTTGACTTCCACCAATATCATTTCCAAGTAAGAAAGTTACACCTGACATTGGGAGTGTCTCAACCAACCCAACCATAACGGAACCATTAACAAAACCAGACTCTAAATTCACTCTGCACAGAGGGACAGAGAAGTAATTATTTCCTACACCTTGTAAGATTACAGTTTCATCAGAGGAATTAACATTAGAGCCTAGAACACTGGTCAGCATAAGGGATTGGCAAGCACCTGTATCACGATATATTTTATCTGATTTCCTGTTATTACTGTCCAGAGGACTGACAAAACCTTCAGACAGGAAATTAGCACATGAACTCTTGAGAGTGTCACCCACGTTACTGCTCAAAATAGGAGCTCCATCATGAGAATTTAATTTACCCCTCAAAGCAGGTTTAGTTAACTCAGTTAAAGAATTCTGGGAACTCTCAAGGGTGGACACTAGACCAATTGACTGAATATTTAAAGACTCCTTTTTGTTCACATCACGCTGTCTCCTGAAACATTTCTCCGTAGTATGACCAAGCTTACTACAATAAGTACATTTACTTTTCTGAAATCTAGAGGTGAAGCTGATATTTACTTCCTGAGAAACATCATCTTTATTCTCTTTCCTGTTACCTGTACTCTGAGTAGAGGCAACATACTTTCTCTCAGCTTTCCCTTTTTCTTTAGAATATCTCTTGTGAGTGAGAACATATTCATCAGCTAAAACTGCAGCATCAGACAAATTATCTATTCTTTCCTCATCAAGATATAGGCTTACATCTTTATTAATACACCTTTTGAAGTCCTCCAGCAAAATCATCTGCTTAAATTTGTCAATATCAGAATCCACATTCTTAGAATTTAACCACTGCTCTAACAGATCTTCTTTGCTTTTTGAATACTCAACATGGGATTGCTTATCTTGCTTATAAGTTGTCCTAAATTTTACTCTATAGGCTTCAGGAACAAGCTCATAGGCCTTAAGAATCAAGCTCTTAACTACATCATAATTATCAGATTGATCCTGAGGCAAAGATGCATAAGTTACTTGGGTTTTCCCGGTGAGAACAGTTTGAAGGAGTTCTGGCCAATACTTTTTGGGCCAATTAAAACCTGTAGCTACCCTCTCAAACAACTGAAAATACTTTGTTAAATCAGATTCATTAAAAGGAGGGACAAGTTTAACATTTTTAGCCACATCAAAATCATCAGAGCTAGATGATCCAGTTCCACCTTGTTTCATGCGATACTCATGGTCTGCCTGAATCCTAGCTAGTTCAATTTGTGCCTGAGCCTGTACCTGTGCCTCCTGAATGCGAGCATTTGCCTGAAATTCAGCCTCCTGAATACGAGCCTGAGACTCCGCCTCCTTAGCACGAGCCTGAAAATCAGCTTCCTTAACACGAGCCTCCTGCAGAGCTAGCTGTAACTTAGCTAATTCAATCTGCGTTTGCTCATTTCGAGGAGTTACATTAAACAAGCCTTCATTAATCATGTGAACAATTTGATCTTTAGAATGATGAGAGTGAACTGCAATTCCCAGTTGTTGAGCAACAAGCTTAAGTTCATTCTTTGTTCTGTTTTCTACATCACACACTGTTTGCACATTTGACAAAAATTCTTTGGCTTCATCAAGTGTAGTAATAGTAGACATCATGAATAAACCACAGTCGCAAACTATCAAGCAATATCCTTATGATAATATCCTGAATATCCTGATAAGAGGTCGCCAAATTTATGTTACGGAACAGAGAAAGATAATGTACACTTTAAGTGAGAATACTAAAAATCACTACTGTCCCGTAAAGTTCCAGGTTCAAAACAAAAGAGTTAGGTAAAATTACAAGTTAAAGTTTAATGCTCAAACTAACAACTAAACATTCAGGACTCATAAGGATAATGTAATGGCAAAAAACAGGTTAAATATATGGTCAACTGCAATAGCCTCTATTAACACGAAATTAGCAAGAGTAAATTTATCTAAGTCAGCCCTGATAAAATGACAATACCAGATAATACGCAGTGAATGCAAGATATATTATTACAGATACAAAATAATATTAATAAGGGCTGACACCCAAAAACATGAATCACAAAAACCTTACTAGCCCTAAGAATCAACACCCTACGCTACACAGTACAAGAAAAAATGCAACAACGCTTATACTCAAATTACACAGCTGCTAGATGGTTGGAGACTTCCTGAGCACTCACAAAAACAACAACTGTACAGGGGAGGACAGAGATGTGAACAAAATGAGGAGTAGATCTAAGTGGCAATAATGCAGAGACTGAGCTCATTATATAGGGGCCGGCAGAGCTTGATACAACTTGTAAGAAGGACGCGCAAATGAAGCCATGGGGACAAAGAGTTGACAATCCTGCTCTGAACAACAGAAAGAACGACTTACTTTGCTATAAGGGTAGAAGGGGGGAGTGATCAAACATGCAGCATACTGTACGTTAGAATTACACAAAGGATGATGAAGTCATAGGCTATGTAACTATATATATATATATATATATATATATATATATATATATATATATATATATATATTGCCCTGTCCCCCACCAGTTCATTGCCCTTCCCCCAACTCATTCCCTCCTCTCTCATATACCTCTCCACTCCATCCCTCCATCTCATCCTCGAACTCCCCCTCCCTTTCCCCCTGTCCATCTCACTCACATACACTCTCCTCGTTAGTCTGTCTCTCGCTCTCCATCCTCTCCACATGGCCAAACCACTTCAGTGTATTTCTCCTAACGCTTTCTATTTCATCCACATCTACACCACATCGGTCCTTCACTTCCTCAGTTGTCAGTCTGTCTCTCCATGCAACCCCACACGCTCCCCTCAAACAACTCATTTCCACTGCGCTCACTCCTGGCCTATGTCCTTCCAGCAAGGTCCAAGCTTCACTTCACTTCCGTAGAATTTGGTGTCATGATTGGCTACTATCATGTAGCGACTTTTTACTTCCATGGTCTCTTCCCTATTTCTAATCACTGTTTTCAAAGAACCATCAACATTTCTTCCTTGTTGTACCCTTTTAACCTTAGATAGGTAATGTGGGGTCTCAGAGACCCCAGTCCCCGAAGTTTAATTTTAAAAAATATGAGCATAAGGTCTACAGATCTGTCCGTCTCATTACCTTCCTGCCTAGTGATGCTCTTCATGGGGATGATGGGGTCATAGCTGTACCTGGCTCTGATTTTGCTCTATAGAGCCATTGGGGTATGTTAGACCCCAGATTACCTATAATGTAACCTCATTTGAGCCCTCTTGTGATTTTTTTATTTCAATTTGCTGTTTTTCTCCTTTTGTATACAGAAGGTCCCAGCATCGCTCTATTGCAGACCACCCAAGGAATCATGATATTACTTTTCAATTTTGCAAGATTTAATTTTCAAATTTTCATACCTAAAATTTAACCATTTTTGTATAAACTTGAAAAAAAATATATATTTTTTTGATTAAACTTCATTTTTTCTGGCCCTATTTACAGATAAGGGGTTGAATTATTTGTGTACTGAAGCATTTTGAAATATCTCAAACGAAAGTTTTTTTTTTTTTTTTTTCCGTGAGGTCTGTCAGACCCCACGTTACCTAATATAGTAACAAAAACAAGATTACCTTACAAGGGTTAAAGCACTTCTTCCATTCTTACTCATCACACAACTAAGTACTTAAATGCACTCACATTTTCCATTTCCTCATCATCCAACCTCATTGTACATTCAGTGACTTCATTTCTCTCGAAGACCATAACTTCACTCTTCCCTACATTCACCTTCACATAGCGTTCCAAACACACTTTCCCAAACTCATTCCCCAAAGCTTGCAGCTCCCTTTCCTCTTCACTTAACAATACAGTATCATCTGCAAACATCAGAACTGGAAGTTTCCAAACGTTACCTTCGCTCATTAGGGCCTCTACAACATCGACTGCCCTACCTTGTATCTCTTCTGTAACCCAGTCCTTATACAGATTGAACAGACATACAGAATGACACATCCCTGTTTCAATCCAGATAGAAAAATTAACTCAATTCACATTCCAAACGCTACATACTCTTCATGGCGTTCAACAGCTTCCCATTAACTCCAGATAATCTTAATACTTTCTACATTCCTTGTCTATCCACCCTATCATATGCTTTCTCACAATCCACGAAGACCGCATACAATTTTTTCCCTTCTCTAGAATCTTTTCCACTAAAGACATACGGATGAATATCTGATCTACACAACCACTTCCCATCCTAAAATCTCCCTGTTCTTCTCCATCAAATCCCTCTGTTATTTTCCTAGCTCTGTCAATAAATGTCCTACCATATACTTTGCCTGTTACACTAAGAAGACAATTACCCATATAATTACCACTCACTTTTCACGTTTTGTTTTGTGCAGGGGATAATTATACCTAACTTCCAATATTCCGGGACTCTACCTTCCTCCCAGGCCAATCTGCACATCTTCCACATCCATTCTACTACTATCTCTCCACCATGCTTTAGCATTTCACCACACACTTAGGAGCCCGGGGCTAGGCAAGTTGGTCCTGACGTTTAAGACGAGAGTGACCAGACTCACTCAACCCTGAGTGACATTACGCGAGCAGTAAACCCCAACTATCCCTTGCATATAAACCTTCACTGGCTCAGTCCGATTGGAGCGCCGTAATTACCCACTAAACCACCAGGCGCTATAATCTGGTTATATGGTTGCCACCCAGCGTAGTATGTGGTTTCCTGGTGTACAGGAAACCATTTGGCTTGTCACTTAGTGTAGAGTCACCCATAGGCAGAAGGAAGAGGAAAGCATGAAGGAAAGAAGGATAAAAGAGGGAGTGTAAAGTCATCCTTAGGCAGATGAACGAGTAAAGAATGAAGTAAACAAAGACAGAAGAGGAAGGAATGAAAGGAGGAGAGGAAAGGGCAGACACCGGTGAGCAGTACTACATCGAGTGATTGGATGGTGAGTGCCCCCACCTACCATCTATCTATCTATCCGTATATACACATCTATCTATCTATAATCTGCTTTTTTTTTTTTTTTTTTTTTTTTTTTTTACGTGTCCGACTCAGAGCAAAGGCTTCAGGGCCTATTTCTCGGGGGCAGTTGCCTATCCCAAGGCCCAGTAGTCCTCCTACACCTCCACATGTCACCACTTCGGCACTAACACTCACCATCCATATTAAATACATGCTAGGGCTGCCTCATACAGGACTGGTGTATTGGTATTAGCATTATGTATTATGTATGCCATTATGTATGCCATTTTTTGTTTTAAAAGTCGTGCATACTGCTTGGAAATTTGAAAATGTTCATTTCCATTACAGTATCGTCTGTGTATGCAAGGAAATGCTGATAAATCTTGTGGTGTCTCTAACGGTATTGCATTAATTGTGATTTCTGGATGGGGGCAATTATCACACCTGTGATCATTCCAGTTTTTTCGCACGAGAAAATATATATACGTTTGATATGGCACTGACTGTGCCTTTTTTATATCCTGTGTAATTGAAATAGATGCGTGCGGAGAAATCTACTGATATGTCGCTCTTTATGCAGCCAGACGCATTAATCCTTGAAGGGATGTATCCCTGATCCACCTTTACATCTCACCCTCCATGTCTCCCTTCCCCTACCTCCCTCCATCTCATACACTCACCCAGTCGGTCTCTTATCATCTATTCTTTTCACATAGCTATATCATCTCAAGGTACAGTAACTTCTCCTAATGATAATCCGCATATTCACTTGAACACCACAACGTTCCTTCACTTAATTATTTGTCTGTCTGTCTCTTCACTTAACTCCACATGCTCCTCTTAAATAACTCATCTGATAATCGGAATCTTTTTCAGAGTTAGTATTCTCGATTGATAGTGACTGGAAGTGACCTGATGATTTTTTATTGTTATATGCATATGTACGTCAGTCATGGTTTTACAGTTCTCTCTCTCTATCTAAAAGAGAGAGAGAGAGACAAGATCGGCGTGGGAGGATGGATCGAGAACCCACCCCACGGTGGTGAAATGTTTTAATGGTAACTGGAATTGGGTTATTATCGACAGGTTTTGTAACTACATATATAACAAACAACCCATATCAACCACACTGCAGACAAGTGGGGTGAACTGGTCAACGGCAGCTGGGTGGGAATGCTGGGGGAGGTGTACCGTGGGGAGAAGGACCTCACCATCAACTACTTCACCATCACCCACGAAAGAGCCATCTACTTTGACTACTCTGTCTCCTACCTCAACGAAGGGTCAGTTCACAGATTACTGTATTAGCCATAGGTCCACTGTTTTGATAGGTCATAGTAAGTAGGTCAGAAGGATCTTGCCAACAATTTCTTCCCTGTCACCTACAAGAGGTCATCTACATCGACTATCTTCTTCTGTCTCAAAGATCGATCAGTCACATGACGTTTTAGCCACTGTTTTAGTGCCTCGGTAGGTGTAGCAAGCAAGTGGGAAGAACGTTACCATCACCTTCTTCATCATCACTTCCATGAGAGGGCCATTTTACCCAATTACTGGATCTGTTACCCCAACGACGGTTCTGTCCTTGAGTTTTAACCAAATTTCTAGTATTCTGGTAGGTTATAGCAAACAAGACTGATGGCCGATTGGTTAAAGTTTAAAGTGTAAACCTGAAGGCAGGCCCCTGATTTTTGACGGACTGCGTCTTCTTTCCTGCACCTTCTTGGATGCCACACTCACCTTCACTGTCCCTCTGATTCTTTCATTTCTAATCCTGTCCAACTTTGTTATTCCACATTTCCGTCTTAACATTCTTATCTCCGCTACATTCAACTTTTCCTCCTGTGCTTTCTTAATTGTCCATGCTTTCTTAATTGTCCACGACTCAGTTCCATACATTAAAGCCAGTCTCACTACCGTTTTATATACCTTACCCGTGAGCTTCATGTTGATTCTTCCATCACACAGCACTACCGATACCTTCCTCCTTTTCTTCCAGCCAACCTGCACTTTCTGGATTATTTTTGCATCCAAGTCTCCATCCTCGGCCACCGTCGATTCTAGATATTCAAACTTTTATACTTTTCAGGCTCTTTCCCTGTAAACTAATATCTGAATGTTGAACCTCAGGTATTCCGTTTTCTTCCTACTGATCTTTATTTCTCCCTTTTCCTTTGCTCCTCTCCATTGTTCTAATTTTCTCTCCATCTCACTTCTTGTACCGCATGGCATGAAGTCATCAGCAAAGAGCATGCACCAGGGGTGCTGATCTCTTACCACACGAACCAGCACGTCCATAATTTAAAAAAAGGTAATAGCATCGAGAAGATTCCTGAAATAAAACAACTCTGATAAAAAAATAAAAAAAAAGTTTGTCAGTGCTAAACTGTTTCTGACCTGGGTTTGCACCTCTTCATACATAACCTGTAAAATTCTCACATTTCTTCAGTACCCCTTTCTCCCTCATCTACCTCCAGACCTGGAGGCGGATGCACTAACACGTCCCCGTAAGGTCGCCGCCGCTACGGTCCCCGTACGATAGTCGGTGTTTTGCTATGTACTAACATTTCTCCCACCATCGTACGGTGACCGCAAGGCCAAGGGCGGGGAAAAACTCGCTGTGTTTGAGGGAATTTTTCCCCGCTCAGCTGATGGTCGCTTTGGCCAATCACAACGCAGGATGCTTCTCTGCCTAGACGCTTCAGCCAATCATCGTGTTTGGTGACACTGACTCTCAGCTGAGAACTCAAAAACAAAACAGAGGACAGGCTTGGATGAAATATATGAAGTGTTGTCAGTTTGGGAAGTGCAGTGAGCAGAAAGCATTACTCACAATATTACCAGCATAGCTACTGCTGCATGTTGTGCAGCAGTACTGCACATTACTATTATATAATAATGTACGAGTACATTAAAGTGCCTTCAGTATACTGTACAGACTGAATCGCTCTTATATTTAACATTTCAGCCGTACAACACTTACTACATTAATGTGCGTTCTGCAAAACTGAACTGACACTGTTGTACACTGTACAGTGCTGTACCTGACATTTTATGTTGAACAAAAGCACCCTAGAAAATGCACCCTGGGATAAAAGCTCCAGCAAAGAAAATAAATGTGTAGTTTTTTATTTTATTTTTTGCTTAACAGTAACCTGACCTAAGAACCTAAAGTAACCTGACCAAAGGTAACTGAACACCCTAAGCTAAGCCAACGAGCCTAACCTAACCAAACCTTAACTAAACAATTTCACCTTCCCTAACAACCTAACAATACCTAACTAAATAACCTAACCTAACAGAACTTAGCTGAAGAAACATAAGAGCCACATAGAACAAGCTAACCTAAGCCAGCAAAAAATAAAAAATAATAATAATAATCGACCTAACAAGCTAAATTTATCCAACCCTAACCTTGCTCTGAGATTCACAATATACTGTTCTCAGTCATTCCTCACTTTTGCCAGAAAATACTGAATAATTCCTAAGTCCCAAGAGGGATTCCATCCCTCCTTTGAAGTTTTGAATAAATATATACTCGGGTTAATCTTAAATTTTTATGGCATGGAATTTAGTCGTTTTAGTGATAATTTTGGTATAATCTGTTTATATTAAGATTTTGTACTTTTATGTGGCCATAACAATGATGTGAGGATCCAAATTTTGTCCTTACTCTCAAAAGGCACAAATCAAAAGCCAAAAACCATAAAATCAAACCAACATAACAGGCTTTTATGACCGTTTTGGCTTTTTTTTTTTTTTTTTTTAATTGCCCCCTTGAAATGTCAAAATTCCCCTTTCCCTGTTCACACAACTATCTTATGCTAACTCAACATAACCCTAAACTTAAATTAGCCTAGCTTAATAAATTAAGATAATTTTAACCCACCCCATTCCAGTAATAAACTACCCTAACTTTAATAACCTAAATTTAAAATAATTAAGTTTAACCTAAAAGTAACCAAGGCTTTACCCAATTCTTTCACCAACCTAATCTCACCTAACCTTAAATTAGCCTAACATTAGTTTAACATAGCTAACCTTATCAATACTCAATCCAAAAATAAATAAATCTTACCTAACAAAAATAAACCTAATCTAACCAACATTTAACCTAACCTGACCTAATTCTTAAATTAACCTAACCTAACCCAGTGCTAACCTAAACTTACATGAGCCCAAATTAAACTAAGCTAACCTTACAATAATCCAGTCCACATATAAACAAACCTAACCTAACAAAAATTAACCTAATCAAAAATAACCTAACCTTGATTTTAAATTAACCTAACCTATCTTGAAACTATATTAGAAAAGGGATTTTTTTTTTCTAGGGGCTTCACCTATTAGGCTATTCTCCTAGAGGTTCTTGTCCTGACGGTGTACTCTTCTGCACAACAGAACATATTATACTACTCTACAGCACTACACCTTACACTATTTCACACTAACATTGCTGTACACTACTATAGACTACATTAAAGCACACTATAATTTCCTACCAACCTAAAGCATACGTTAATACTGTAAAACACTAATTTATAGTACTACACAACACTGATGAGCATATAATGCAGTAGAACACTAATGAACACATACTGAAACCACCAATTTACACTAATGTACAATTCAGCGCACTGTATATTGTTGTACAGCACCTCTATTAACTACCCAGTTCAGTGAAATAATTTGTTTACACGAGAGAATGCTTAATTCAATTTATTTTCGGGTGTCTGAAAGATACGGGAGACGTTAAGGTTGGTCGGGCCCAACCTTAGCGGCGATCGTAACTCCGGCTTCCGTAAGGTCTCCGAAAGTGTTTAGCGCATGCCAACATCCGACGCCGCTCCCTTTTCCCCCGCCCGTAGCGAGTTACGGGACCGTAACTGCGTTAGTGCATCCGCCCCCTGACGTGGCAGTCTGTTAGATCCTGTTTCAGAAATCTGCCACTAGGTTCGCTTCCGTCGCCCAGCTCTGATGCGGGGTAGGCATTGAAAAAGTAGCCAGTGCGTAATTTCTTTTTAATTTTGACACAAAGTAAAACGCCCCAAAACAAATTTTACTCATGAAATTACTGAGCTGGCATGATATACTACAAAGAAATTACAGTGCGGGAGCCTTTTGATTGTATATAATGTATTATAGGTGTCATTTTGTAAACTCAGCTTTCGTCAGTTTACTCATCTCTGTAAACATAACATAGAGACGAAACCTAGGCAATTTTACTAGAACCATCCATAAAACAGGATAACAGTGATTAAAATATTTGTCATTCGTTAGTATCCACAAAAGAAAGTTGATGTGCAGCCGCAGGTTCGGCAGCACCTTTCCATATGCTGCTCTGCCTGATGTATGACTTTTCATAACAATACGGACGTGTTAGACGTCTTGATCATCTTAGTAACTAAATTCTAACATAAATAATGCTTTTAAATGTTTCCCTGGCTCCATTGCACAGTTTAGTAAGTTTACACTTCAACTCCTCGTACTTTGCTATGGTTATAGTGTCGTACCGTACTGCCGTCTGTTTGGATTAATATGGCTGATTCACCAACTAAGCAATCGTTCAGTACATTATTTTCAGTGGAACTGCTTACTTCTTTAAAGCATGCTGAAACACACATATCAGAAGTCCTGAAGGTAATCTCCTTTTACTAACTGCACACTATTTATTCAAATATATGTAAATAGACAGCACACTATTTTAGTCCCCAAGCTAAGATTCTCTGAGAGCCTGGTTATTTTTTATTTACAGGTATAGAAATATGCGCTGGATTGAATAGGAAAAAAGATTCTTATAAATAGCAGTATTATTATAAAATTAGTATTAGGTATAATTTCACAGGTCTTTAAAACCCTACAAAAATATTTAATCGAGGCTGGGCGACGCTAGACCACCTAGTGGCAGACCTCTGAAACAGGGTTTGGCCAAGTCAATGAATATCAGATGCAACCCTGTCTGCCTCTCCCAGTGTTTCTCCATTATTTGCCTCAGAGTAAAAATTGCGTTTGCGGTTATCAGTGGCAGACACGTTTTTCTTTCCGTTACGTTATTAACCTATCTATCTATCTATCTATATACCTAGGCTGCTTCCCCCAAGGCAAGGGAGGTAGCCAAGACAGGACGACACATTATATTTACTCATCCACTCAAACACATTCATTCACATCTTAGCGCCAAAGGGGAGAAGGGACAGATCCTCACCGCATCACACCACACGAGGGTCAAATGCGCAGTGCAATCAGTGACATCCGTAGCAGGGGCCGACAGCAGAGCTGGTTTACCCCTGCCACATCATAAAAGACCCATCCCCTTACCAGCACCTGACTTGATCAGCTGATCGGTCAAATGCGGGAGAATATCCCCTCAGGGCCGCGTCATCATTTATTCATTCACAATTTCTCTCCATTCATTTCTGTCACGCACAGCCACTCTTCCTTGCTCAACAGACATCCCTCTCGCATCCAACACTCTCTTCACACTGTCCATCCATCCTATTTGTGGTCTTCCTCTCAGCCTCACTCCTCTCGCACCAGATGTAGTTATCTTTTTCACCAATCGCTCATTATCCATTCTCTCCATATACCCAAACCATCGCAACGCCCTCTGCTCAACTCGATCAGCCATCTCCTGAACAACTCCAGTTCTCCTTCGCGCTTCATCATTTCTCACTCGATCCATACGCGTCACTCCACACATACTCTTCAGACACCTCATCTCCATTACATTCAAACTTTTCCTCTCTGCTACAACCATATTCCATGTTTCAGTCCCATATAATGTAGTCGGTACTACAACACCCTCATACAGCCTTTTCTTTACATCCATCCAAGTGAACGACATCTAAACACTTTTATCATTCCTCCCAGCACCTTTCCTACTCCATTTATTCTAAACTTCACTTCTGCATCTATTCTTCCATCCATAGCAACATGTGATCCTAAATACTTAAAACACTCTACCTCCTCAAGCAACTTACCATTCAAAACTATATTCATCCTCCTACCATCTACCCACCTCACACACTTCATCACTTTACTCTTATTCTCATTGACTTTCAATTTTCTCCTTTCACACACCCTTCCAAACTCCTCTACCAACTGTCTCAGTCTCTCCTCTGAATCAGCCACCAGTGCAATGTCATCTGCAAACAGCGCCTGCTTCAGATTCCACTCTCTGCCATCAACATTCACCAGACTCAGACCTCCACCTAGCACCCTTACAACACCATCCACATAAATATTAAACAACCAAGGCGACATCACACAGCCCTACCTCAGCCCCACTCTCACGGGAAACCAATCACTCACAGTATTTCCTGCTCTTACACACGCTCTACTATTTACGTAAAAACTTTTCACTCCTTTTAGTAACCTACCATCAAGTCCATACAATCTTAAGACAGTCCACAAAGCCTCTCTATCAACTCTATCATACGCTTTCTTTAAATCCATGAACGCCCAAAACACATCCTTACCTTTCGCTAAATACTTTTCACACACTTGTCTCACAGCAGACACCTGATCCACGCATCCCTTCCCTCTCCTAAAGCCACACTGCTCATCACCAGTCACTCCTTCTGTACCCTCTCTAACTTTCTTAATTAACATTCTACCATACACCTCACGTACAACACTCAACAGACTTATATCCCCAAAGCTAGTACAGTCATACTTATCACCCTTACCTTTATATAACGGGACCACACAAGCACTTGCCTAGTCAACTGGTACCATACCTTTCAGAAAGCACACATCCAACATTCTTACTAACCAGTCAACAATAGTCGCTCCACCACCTTTCAGGTATTCCGCAGCACACCCATCCATACCTGCAGCTTTCCCTTTTTTCATCTCCCTTACTGCCTCCTGCACTTCCTCCTTCGTGATCAATCATTCAAGTCTCCCAACACATTTATTCCTTGCACCCTTCCGTTATTCATATATTATCTTAAAAAATGAGGGTTTACCGTCTCCTTAGAGATTTAAGCTCTTAGTTTACAACTATGAGATTTTCAAACTCACAATGAACATCTTGCTGTACTTGTGATTTATTTTTAACAGGAAGGACAGGAAGAGTGTAAACAATGTCTCTTGTTCTTTCTGTAAAAACTGTACTGCTGGGCAAACAGGGAGAAGGGAAGAAAAGAGCTGTGTCCAACGATCTGGTCATCTCACGAACTGAACTCAGGGTTTTCTAGTAGTGACTGAGATGTGCCAATCAGTGCACGATCCAAGAATTAGACTCTGGTTTTTCCAGTTGCATACTGGATGAGCTAATCTACTCTCAGCTCCCCCTCCCACACAGGTTTGGTCTCATGGTAGCCTTCCCCTTGGAGATGCCTCCGTGGCATCACCCAGTGTGTCTGTTGACGTGGCTGATGCGGGCAGCAGTCGGCGTGGTGCTTGTCATGAGTCGGCGCGATTTTATATTTAAATAAGCTCGTGACATTAAACTTTGGTGGGAATCCGCGAATTCTAGTGGAATCCCAGTATTTATCACTCAGTCAATCGCCACGTATTCACCCGATCGGGAGTGTTTTCAGAACAATTATTCACTGTTTCATAAGTGATCGTCTTTGTGCGCGACGTTAGCACCTCCGCTGAGTGATTTGTCATGGGCGTGTTTCGCTCACTTCTAGCCGTTACCAGTTGGCGGCTGGGCTCAGTCCTCGCCTTGCTTGTCTGAATTCAGTCAAGATTTGAGTGCCGTGGAAGCAAGTTAGCAGCGTGTGTGGCAGTGTCCTTCCTCAGCCGATGCCCAGTTCCCACCGCCGCCGTTGTCCAATTCCTGAATTCCCACCTAGCGTGATTTGGCGAGAGGCTCAGTGTGTGCAGCGTCCTTCCTCAGCAATGACGCCCAGTCATCCGCTTAGTCCACTCTCTGACCAGTATTTCTTTTCGTTTTCCTAGGTGTAAGAGTTTAGCTTTTGAGTGAGCGAGTGAGTGTGTTCTTATTTTGAAATAATTTGAAACGTAACGTAAATTCATTTCATTTTAACAATAAATTTAACAGTTCTTTTTCTTGAGCTTAATGTAATGTAAATTCGTGTTTTATTTCTCCATTAAGCTTAGTTTAGTTATAGCTCCTAGTTTGCATAAACGCTTTGCATTATTCACAACTGGTACTTAGGCCAGTCCTTTTGTATTAAGCTTAAAATCCGTTGTGCAACCAGGAGTTAATTGCACCAGCAAGAACCTGTTTATCATTAATAGCATTAGTTATTGATTGTCAGAGGTGGAGTCACTTTCTCCAGAGGCCAGCAGTACTAATAAACAGCCCGTGTGAGTAATTAGTCTCTGGTGTGTACTGTTAAGAAAGTTTATAAATTCTCGTCCTTAGAGAATCGGCGAAGTAAACCGGCATAAAGTAATCATTGCTTGATTTTCACAAGTCAATTCTTTGTCACTGTTCTCAAGTATTATTGAATATTATCCTTTAATACTGCATACTCTTAAAAACCCCGTGACATTTGGCAACCTCATTCCAGGATATTAACTCCTAGCTCTAAAGCTATTCACGAGATAATACTCATTCACTCATACTAAGGTATTTATCATTAAAGTCTATGGGCACTATCTTACTGGTGATTATTAATTCATTTTTATCAATTTTAAGTAATAGTTTTCACAGTCAGGGTTTTGTTTAATTTTCTTTCTTTACCAGTTTAATTAGATAAAACTGGTCACCACTAACCTGTGCCTATATTTTTTATTCTCGATTATTGGCATCTTTCTCTGCAAAATTGCAGTCAGTACTGAGTCTCTAGTTCACTTGGATTGACTTAGCATCATGTCTACCAGCGTCTATGTACAGGAAGCTAAAGATATGGGGCTTACAGACCCCGAGAAAATAAAGGACTTTGTCCTCTCTCGGTTCACTTACGAGCAGCAACGCGAGAGTGATGCTCGTGAGGAGCGTCGAATTCAGTGTGAGGAACGCGAAAAAGAGCGCGAATACGAGCGAGAACAGCGCGACGAATGCGAGAGAGAGCGAGAACACGAGCGAAAACAATGCGAACTCGAGTTAGAACACGAGCGAAAACAAAGTGAACTCGAGTTAGAACACGAGCGAAAACAACGCGAACTCGAGTTAGAACATGAGCGAGAACAGCGTGAGGAACGAGAGAGGGAACAAGAACACGAACGTGCCGAGCGAGAAGCAAGCAAAAAACATGAATTTGAAATGTTGAAGCTCAAGCGAGATTCCTTGGCTTCAGACACATCTGGTGCAGCTGGCCCAAGCTCCACGAGCGCTATCCCTGCACATATTATGGCGACCCCACACATCAAGCTTCCCCCATGCAAGGAAGGCGAGCGAATCGAGCCATACATAGCTCGTTTTGAAGACGTGGCTCAGCTTTACCAGCTGGATGATGCAGCTAAGCAGCTTCAGTTTCTTGGCCTGTTTGAGGGCCCTGCCCTCGATATTCTCCACAGAATTCGTGGAGACAATCTCACGTATGAGATGATGAAGGCCGCACTCATCAAAGCGTACGGTCTCACAGTTGACAACGCCAAGAGTCAGTTCATGAGGGCGCGTTTACAGGAAAAAGAGACTGCCGTTCAGTTTCTTGACCAGCTTACTGCTTACTTAGGTGAGTGGATGGAGAAAGATGAAACTCCTTCCACATGTGAGGGGATAATCGACCTTATGCTGCGCACGCAGCTAGAAAAGTCATGGCCTACTGAACTTATGGCTCAGCTTAAGATCTGTCAGGTAAAGGATGCCAGCCAAATGCTGGAGAAGGCTGACGCATTCTTCATTGCATACAGGTATCAAATTCGCAGGCAGCATACCTGGAACAGGAAACCTGATAAATCTGGGAAACCGTCTCATACTGAACCCCAGCAACAAGGCCGTTCTCAGAATAACGGCCAAGGTCCAAAATGCAGAAGGACCAGGGGCAAAACACTCAGAAACATGAGTGGAAGCGGTACAACAAGCAGAACCCTAACCAGCAGCAGTATCAGCCACGCAATCGACCAACGGGACAAACCTTTTCAGCACCAGCCCCAGTGTATCGGAGGCAGGAGGCTAATGCAGCCTTCATTCCTCAGCAGCAGCACGGTGGTCACGTCCCTACCAGTACGGGTACTCCCCCACAGTTCTCTAGTCCCACAGCGACAGTGAACCCCCCTCCACAGATGGTCAATGCTCCAGCTCCTCAGGCAGTGAGTACGACCCCTCAAGTATCTAATTCTCAGGGCACCATGTTTGCAGCATCATTTATTCAGCAGCCTCATGAGTGGCTGGCTGCTTCCTCCACAGGCCCTCTCACAGGTGACAGTGCCTTCCTTGTTCAGCTAGGGTTTGTGGGAGCCATTCCTGTGAAGGTCCTGAGATACAATGGGTCCTCAGATTGCTCTGTCAGGCAGAGTCTAGTTCGGCCTGAGGAGTATACAGGTCGACAGATCCAAGCTAACCTTATTGATGGATCAGTGAGATTGTTCCCTGAGGCACGTATCCAGGTGGCATCTCCATTTTACACTGGTACGACAGTCGCAGTTGTCACGCCAGAACCTTTATTTGACCTGATCATAGGCAATATTCCAGGTGCCAAGGATAGTTGCACCGAAGATGACCCTACTCAGACTTCGGCTACAGTAACACGAGCCATCGCTGAGGCTCCAAATTGTGTCACACCGGTGACCATTGAATCGCCACAAGATCTGATCCGTAGCCAAGTTGTTCAAGAACAACATTTTGACCCGACACTTGCTGCCATGCGAAAGAAACAAAAGGGTAGAGCGATAAAGTATTCACGGGGAAGTCAAGCCAAGTTTCTTCACAAACAAGGACGGCTGTACCGTGAGTCACAAACACCCCAGGGCGAAGTTCGACTGCAGTTTGTCGTTCCTGCTAAGTACCACCAAGCAGTGTTAGAATGGGGTCATTGTTCAGCCTCAGGAGGTCACCTGGGCAAAAAGAAAACCCAGGGCCGTATCCGGGCTGACTTTTTCTGGCCAGGGATGGGACAATAGATAATTTTGTGCGTTCCTGCAATGTGTGTCCACGTACCACTAATCAGGGACAAGTCCTTCCTGTGCCATTTGAAACCACACCCGTAATCTCTGAGTCAGTTGAGAGACAGGGCAGTGGTGAAGTGGGTGCAGACCTGACGTCTCGCCCGTTGGCCCCACAGGACACAGTATGTCCTGGGCCTGTACTTACATATGTACCGTAAGTTAAGGGGGAAGTTTGAGAACCCCGCAGAGACAGTCCGAGGCTGTGTATGAATTACCTTGTGGAACGTCTCTAGCTGTGGGCCTCTCTGAGGATTCCCGTAGAATGCACAATATCCACATGAGTGTTCACACCCATGGTGGGTGTTAAAACATGACCTGCCTGAGATTGCATAGCAATTCTCAGCTTCCTGTCATTAATTGTAAGTATAGGGTTTAACCAGTAAACTGGGTCCCTAGCGAATCGCAGCGTTTGATGTCCTGCAGAAACGCCCAGTCTCTTCGCTCTTGACCACGCTCCCTGGTTAATTTAGCGAACTGCAACATTTTATGTCCTGCAGAAACGCCCACTCTTTTTGCTAATTAAGTTTAGGGTTTAACCAGTAAACTGGGTCAGTGTTTGATGTCCTGCAGAAAGGCCCTGACTACGTTTCCTGGTTAATAATGTAAACAGTGTACTTTTTGCAACATAAGTACTGATTGCTAGGCAGAGAGAGAGAAATGACACTTTTGATGCTCCACCTTGATTGCTTTTGCAGGTGCAGCTGGCGGGTGCAGCATTGCCGTGCAGAACAGCTGATCATCCCTGATGCATGCTGCCGCCTCTTCTCTTCTGCCTCGTCGTCATCATTTACTATTGATTTGCATTATGTAATTTTACACGTAGGTACTGTTACACCACAACTGTCACACCTACATCGTGTATCACATACATCATGCTACATAACAATTAGTTGTTAATGTAAATGTAGTGAACTTTTCACTCAGTTTGACCTGAGTACAGGATTTTTCACCGTTGTCACGGAGTTTTTCCCTCAAGCTTGCTTCTATTAACGTAAATACGAGGTTTTTTCGCTCACTGGCGACTGTGACATTCTCCTGTAGCAGGATAGCACACACACACCACAGTGTGAATCTTGTGTGACTGAGTTAGGATTTATATGTATGTATATTGAAATATTTTTTTTTCCCTGAAGGAAAATAAAATTTTTTATTTTCATGGGGCGTAATGTCACGAGTTGGCACGATTTTATATTTAAATAAGCTCGTGACATTAAACTTTGGTGGGAAACTGCGAATTCTAGTGGAATCCCAGTATTTATCACTTAGTCAGTCGCCACGTATTCACCCGATCGGGAGTGTTTTCAGAACAATTTTTTACTGTTTCATAAGTGATCGCCTTTGTGCACGACATTAGCACCTCCACTGAGTGATTTGTTATGGGTGTGTTTCGCTCACTTCTAGCCGTTACCAGTTGGCGGCTGGGCTCAGTCCTCGCCTCGCTTGTTTGAATTCAGTCAAGATTTGAGCGCCGTGGAAGCAGGTTAGCAGCGTGTGTGGCAGTGTCCTTCCTCAGCTGACGCCCAGTTCCCGCTGCCGCCGTTGTCCAGTTCCTGAATTCCCACCTAGCGTGATTTGGCGAAAGGCTCAGCATGTGCAGCGTCCTTCCTCAGCAGCGATGCCCAGTCATCTGCTTAGTCCACTCTCTGACCAGTATTTCTTTTCGTTTTCCTAGGTTTAAGAGTTTAGCTTTTGAGTGAGTGAGTGAGTGTGTTCTCCTTATTTTGAAATCATTTGAAACATGTAACGTAAACTTATTTCATTGTAATAAATAAATTTAACAGTTCTTTTTCTTGAGCTTAATGTAATGTAAATTCGTGTTTTATTTCTCCATTAAGCTTATTTTAGTTATAGCTCCTAGTTTGCATAAACGCTTTGCATTATTCACAACTGGTACTTAGGCCAGTCCTTTTGTATTAAGCTTAAAATCCGTTGTGCAACCAGGAGTTAATTGCACCAGCAAGAACCTGTTTATCATTAATAGCATTAGTTATTGATTGTCAGGGGTGGAGTCACTTTCTCCAGAGACCAACAGTACTAATAAACAGCCCGTGTGAGTAATTAGTCTCTGCTGTGTACTGTTGAGAAAGTTTATAAATTCTCGTCCTTAGAGAATCGGCGAAGTAAGCCAAAATAAAGTAATCATTGCTTGATTTTCACAAGTCAATTCTTTGTCACTGTTCTCAAGTATTATTGATTATCCTTTAATATTGCATACTCTTAAAAACCCCGTGACAGCGTTAGTCTAATCATACTCATACTTTTATTGTCCTTCATACATAAACATACCATACCTGTCACAGAGAATCGATTAACACTCTTGAGTTTCCATACTCACAGCTGAGCGAAATCGTTTGGACGTAGCTGGATCATGAAACTATTAAAGTTCCTTGTGGATCAACATCACGGTTTTATATAATGGTTTGATGTCAAGTTGTTCTTAGCAACCACAGGGGCAGCCAGATATAATGCCTGTCCCTAACTTTACTGTATCACTCCCTCACTATTTCGCTGACTGAGTTACTGTTCATTTTTAAAGAATGGGAGGAGGGTTAGGAAAGCGAAATTTTGCACGATGGCAGATCTCCCCCAAGATCAGGATTCAGGCAGGGTGGAATCCGTGAGGGGCGCCTCTCCGGGGATTATCGCCCCCAGGTCCCACCCGAAACCATTAGGCATGGCCAGTTTTTCACCTAGGAACACGAATTTTAGGTAAATGGTAGAGCTTTACTCTCACCAGTGGTGGGAATCCCGAGGGCCACCAGCGGCCACTGGTGGTCTCAAATAAGGTCGTAATGCAGGACCATAATTTTTAGCTGAAAAACATGAAGTTTTGCATACTGCTGTTCATTCCGGCCAGGTTTTGGGAAGAGTGACACCACCAAAGGTCGCCCATCGTAGGGAAGAGGGAGGATCCCCAGTGATCTCAGCAAAGTCATTATTCACGGTCATAATTTTTAATCTAGGAATATGACACGTTTCATATTGTTAAGATGGTAGGTGGGGGCGTTCACCATCCACTCAGTCAGTTGTAGTACTGCTTTGGGTGTCTGACCTTTCCTCTCTTCCTTCCCTCCTCTTCTATCTTTCTTTCCTTCATTCTTTCCTCTTCCTGTCTATGGGTGACTTTACATTGACTTTTCTGTCTTTCTTTCCTTCATTCTTTCCTCTTCCTTCTGCCTATGGGTGACTCTATACTAAGTGACAAGCCAAATGGTTTTCCTGTACACCAGGAAACCATTTACTACGCTGGTTGGTAACCATACAACCAAATTATGGCACCTGGTGGTGTAGTGGGTGGTTAAGGTGCTCTAATCTGATTAAGCCGGTGGAGTTTATATCCAAGGGGTGGGTGGGGTTTATTGCTCACGTAATGCCGCTCACGGATGAGTGAGGCTGGTCACTCATCTGAAATGTCAGAACCAATTTGTCTAGCCCCGGGCTTTCACGCTACTTGTGAGGCGGCATAGGACTAGATGATAGATGGATGGATGGTAAGAGTTTACCCCTGCCACGTTATTGACAGGATGGGGCCGCCATGAGTAGGAGGTTGGCTGCCCTGGGGGGGAAATGTCACTGTTTTTTACTTAAGAAAACGAGATATTGCACAATGGTAGACCTTCAAAGGGGCCACGTGTTAAGAAAGGTGAGATTCCCAAAGGCCAACCCCACGGGGGGAGGGGGGGACGGAGGTACTAAAGCACGGTCATGGTTTTTAACCCAGCAACACTAAATTTTGCATTTATGTAGACTTCCACCCTGGTCATGTATTAGGCTGAGTTGGGCCCTAGATGGTCACAACTCACAGGAGGTGGGGGAGGGGACTGCCCCTTAGAAGGATAATGCCATAGTTTTTTCATAGATATGTCCATACCAGAGTTTATGGACCTGCATAGTTTGCATTCCCCCATTACCCACGCGTTTTAATTTCAAGCTTACTTACATTTACATTTGGCTGCTTGAAACACAGTCTTGGTTCTACTTTCCAAACAGGTTTGGTTTCGCGGTGGCCGTTCCCGAGGAGCTGCCCCAGTGGCATAACTTAATGTATCCCTTTACGTGGATGGTGTGGGTAGCAGTGGGCGTGGCGTTGGTCTTATCATACTGTGCCTATTTTACCCTCCTCTCCCTCCAGCCCGATCCTCAGCCTCCCATACCCAGGGTCACATCCGCCATCGCCTGTGTCATAAAGGTACGTACTTAACACTGGTTTTCTTTTGCCAGGCCTAGTCTTCTCATATTAGGCTACTTCACATGGGTGGGTTATGAGACTGATAAAACTCGATTGATGCCGGAAGAGATCAGAATTATTATGAAGAGTGAAGGTTGGAGTATCTCAAGTCTGACGTAAGCAGATAATGCAAAACTTTGCAGTCTGGTACAGAAATATGTAGATCTCTGTGAGCATTGTGTTTTGAAAGTAAATATAGAGAAAGGCAATTTGAGAGATGATGAGAAACAAGGCATTTCTCATTGTAAAGTTTTGGTGAACTGGGAGACGAGTTGGTTAGTTTAACTACCTGTGTGCAGTGACAGAAGAGGAAGTGGAAAGTAGAATGGATATGGAAAGGAGAGAGGTTGATGCAATGAAGGCCTTGACACAAAGCAGGTCTTAATGTCGCAGATGTAAAAGGATTTCTTGAGTCTAAGTACCTACATCAACATATGAGTGTGATTCTTGAAAATGAAAAGCCAGGAGTTGGAGCAGCGGAGATAGGGTCATAGAGAAATGTGTGTGGAGTGTGGATAGAGTATCAGATATGAAATAATGCGATACGTGAGAGAGGTGGAGTAAGGAAACTCGTGGAAAACAGAGAAGAAAGTGTGCATACATGATATGGTCATGTGCATAGAATAGATGAAGATGGGATGGTGAAAATGATATATGCGAATGAGTGTGAAGGTAGGAAGAGTTGTGGTGATCCAAGAAGGTGGGTAGATATGGTAGTATGGTAGATCAATATGTTAGTGAGTGAGGTATGGAGGTCAGCCAGGCCAGAGAGCTGACAAGGGCTCAAGCTGGTTGGATGAATCACATACGGAGACGGACCACGGAGATCTCGACCAAAGCTATTATGCAAGGCCATTATATATATCTATCTATCTATTGCCAGACGCCTCAATCCCGTTTGGGGTGGCCACAAACAAATCGCCTCCAAGTCGCCCTGTCCCCCGCCATTTCACTGCCCTGCTCCCAACTCACACCCCCCTCTCTCATATACCTCTCCACCCCATCCCTCCATCTCATCCTCGGCCTCCCCCTCCCTCTTCCCCCCTCCACCTCACTCACATACACTTTCTTCGTCAGTCTTTCGCCCTCCATCCTCTCCACATGGCCAAACCACCTCAGTGTGTTCCTCATAACGCTTCCTATCACATCCACATCCACACCACAACGCTCCTTTATATCCTCATTCGTCAGCCTGTCTCTCCACGTGACTCCACAGGCTCCTCTTAAATAACTCATTTCCACTGCTCTCACTCTTGACTTGTGTCCTTCCAACAATGTCCAAGCTTCACTTCCATACGTTAGAGTTGGTATCACAATACTGTCATGTTGTAACTTTTTCACTTCCATGCTCACTTCCCTGTTTCTTATCACTGCTTTCAAGGAACCAGCAACCTTTCTTCCCTGCTGTACCCTTTCAAGCACTTCACCCTCCAAACCTCCATCCTTACTCATCACACTACCCAAATACTTAAACGTACTCACATTTTCCAATTCCTCACCATCTAATCTCGCTGTACATTCACTAACTTCACCTCTCTCAAAGACCATCACTTTACTCTTCCCTACATTCACCTTTAGGTTCCGTTTCTTACACACTCTCTCAAACTCATCCACCAAGCCTTGCAGCTCCCCTTCGTCTTCACTCAACAACACAGTATCATCTGCAAACAACAGTACAGGGAGTTTCCAAACACTATCCTCTCTCACCAGGGTCACTCCAACATCCACTACCCTACCTTGTACCTCTTTTATTACCCCATCCATGTACAGATTGAACAACCATGGAGACATGACACATCCTTGTTTCAAACCAACTTTCAAAGAGAAAAATTCACTTAGTTCACCATCCACACGCACTGCAGCCTTCGCACCATCGTACATACTCTTCACAGCATTCAACAACTTCCCATCTACTCCATATATTCTTAACACTTTCCACAATCCTTGTCTATCCACCCTGTCATATGCTTTCTCCAAATCCATGAAAGCCGCATACAACTTCTTTCCCTTCTCTAGAAACTTTTCCACTAAAGATCTAAGAATGAATATCTGATCCACACAACCTCTTCCCTTCCTAAAGCCTCCCTGTTCTTCTCCAACTAATTTCTCTGTTCTTTCTCTAACTCTGTCTATAAGTATCCTACCATACACTTTTCCTACTATACTAAGAAGACAAATGCCCCTATAATTACCACACACTTCTTTTTCCCCTTTTCCTTTGTACAAGGGAATAATTATACCTGACTTCCAATCCTCCGGGACTCTACCTTCCTCCCAGGCCAATCTGCACATCTTCCACATCCATTCTACTACTATCTCTCCCCCATGCTTCAGCATTTCACCACACACTCCATCAATTCCTGGGGCTTTCCCCGATTTAACTTTCTTCATTGCTTCCACAACTTCTATCCTACTGATTTCTTCCTGTCTTCTCACCTCCCTCCTTCTCCCAGCCATTCCCCAGCCACTTATACTTGCATTACTTCCATCCTCTACGTTCAACAATTCCTTAAAATGTTCTCTCCATCTGCTCACTTTTTCTCCCTTCTCCACTAGTAATGTACCATTTTTATCTTTCACTCCCCTGCTAACTTCACTTCCACCCTGTCTTACTCTTTTCACCTCTTTCGAGAACATTTTCTTACAGTCCCTCCACTTTACACTCAAATTCCTTCCAAATTCCTCATCCACTCTCTTCTTACTCTCTCTTACTAATCTTTTCACCTCTCTCTTCCTTTCCACATATAACTCTCTCTTCCGCCTCTCAACTTCTTCCACGCCCCTATTTCTCACCCATGCATTGTATGCTTTCTTCTTTTGTGCCACAGCCTGTTTATATACATAAATAAAAAAATAGATAAATATTTACAGTATACCTATATCTATATCTATCTATCTATCTATCTATCTATATATATATATATATATATATATATATATATATATATATAAACTTATATCACCTTAACCTCTCCTACTGCTCCAGTAAGATCTGTGGACCCTTACAAGAAGGGGCGGCAGTGGCACTTTGGAGCTGCTGATTGAAAGGCCCTCAGACAGTACTTCTTTGATTTTCCCTAGAATAATTATCGTTTCAATGGTCAAGAGCCATCTGAGTATGCCTTGCGCATTACGGAGGTTATTCTCTCAGGCATGGAAGCATATTTCCGTTCTCTTATCCTCTTGGTAATGAAAAAAAAAAAGGTTTAATCATGTTTATGTTAATGCTGTTCACAATAAGAAGACCTACAAAAGGTAACGGATCCAATGTTTCTGCCCGGAATCATGTTCAGTCTGTTCTTCGCTCTGCTAAAAATATCATTCGTACTAAATGCTCTCAACTCTCCAAACTCAAATTCTTCCCACTCCTTATGGCATGTTACCGAAAACCTTTATAACAATTTTGCCTCATCATCCATCCTCAATCTTTTCCACTCTGATGGCTCTGTAGTTGTTTCTTCTACTGATAAAGCAGATCTCTTCACTCAGACTTTCTCCTCCAGTCCCACCTTAGATGAATCCGGTGCTGTTCCTCCATCGCTTTCCCCCTCTGACTCCCTCATAGCTGACCATACTGTCAAGGCATTTGGCCCTGATGGGGTCTCTTCCGTTGTCGTCAAGAACTGTGCTACTATGCTTACACCCCACCTGGGTAAACTCGACTTTGTCTGCCAAACTGAACCTCTCCTACTTGCTGGAAGTTTGCTTTCATTCAGCCTGTCTCAAAGAAAGGTGACCATTCCTAGCCCCCTAACTATCGCCCAATTGCTTTAACATCCTGTTATTAAGTTTATGAATATGTTAACCAAAAAAATTCAAAGAACCTTTCCTCTCACAAGCTTCTTTCTGATCGTCAGTATGGGTTCCGTCAGGGACGCTCCACTGGCGATGTTCTCACCTACCATTCATACTTCCGGTCATCCTCCATTCAGCACTTTGGCGAAGCCTTTTCCATTGCACTTGACATCTCAAAGGCTTTCAATCGGGTCTGACATAAATCTTTAATTTCCAAACTACCCTCTTACGGTTTCCTTCCTTCAATCTGTGCCCTCACTTTTAGTTTCCTATCTGGTCGTTCTATTGCTGCTGTTGTAGACAGCCCTCGTTCTTCTCCTAGAGCTATCAACAGCAGTGTATTTCAGGGCTCTGCTCTATCACTAAATCTCCTCCTTTATTTCATCAAATACCAGGGTTCTTCAATTGCTTACTTTGAGGACCCAGTTACAATACATTCCTGTGTAGCAGAGGTCTGCATATATATCTATATCTATATCTATATCTATCTATCTATCTATTTCTATATATACCCACTTGATCCGGAATTAAATCTTGCAAACAGAACTTAGTGGCTTGTTGGGGTTTCTTTTCTGCTTCAGCATATATATTGCATGATTCCTTTATAAGAACAACATATTGTAGGCTACACTCCGAAAAGATAAGTCACTAGGGTCTATATTATAAGCTCATTGAGGTCCGGATCTGGACCGTGGTCCACTATTTGAGTACCACTGTTCATCAATGCTGTACACCTAACCTTATCCACTCATACGCTGATGACTCCACCCTTCACCTTTCCATTCACTTCTCACAGCGTCCATCTCAGCAGTTACCTCAACATACAAGGAACGAGGGTATAACGCCCTTAATATCTGACTTGGCTCATATTGCTGATTGGCGCAAAGTAATGTTTTTTAATGCATCAAAACTCAGTTCTGACAAAATCTTCTGCAGGAATATCATCTACTTTTTAGGAATATCCAACTCAATCCTGCATCATCTTTAACCCTTATCCGTCGGGGGTTTCCCGCAATTGCCCACTACTTCTTACAGGGAATTTCCGAGATTTTGGAAAAAATACCCTTACTTCAAACCCTACTGTCTGCCAAACTATAATAGCTAAGGAAAAAATAAAAATACATTGGACTCACCTATGCTCTTGAAACCAGCCCGCTCAGGTGGGCTGGTTCCGTGAGCGCGCCACTGGCAGTGACCTTGGACTTGCTGGCTTGCATTGGCAGTACTGATAAGAGTACTGCCAAAGAAATACTAACCAGTTGGTAGTACCTAATGACATGATACCCCAAGTATTACGAATGATACACGACAGCCCACATGCAGGACACCCTGGAAAGGATAAGACATTCAACCAAGCCCAGCTATTATATTACTGGCCTTCATTACGAAGAGATATACACAATCATATAGACAGATGCGAATCATGTGCGAAACACAAAGGATACCCAATCACACCTGCACCGATGGGTAATTACCCAGTACCACATCAGCCATGGGACGTTGTCGCTGTTGATTTACTCAAGATGCCATTATCATACAATAATAACCTATACTTATTCGTAGCAACGGATCATTTTTCCCGTTATGTCATTTTAGCTCCAATTAAAGATAAGACAGCAGAGACAGTAGCAAAGGCAATAACAGATAATGTAATTTGTCGCTTTACTACCCCTAAGGTACTAATAAGTGATAATGGAGGAGAATTTAATTCTGAGATCTTACAAGAAATATGTAAACAATACAACATTAAAAAGGTTAACGTTTTGGCCTATCACCCAGCATCGAATGGGTTGGTAGAGAGACAAAATAAAAAGGTATTAGATGTGCTACGACACATTCTCAGTGAAAATTATGCAAGCTGGGATGATTGGATTCCCAGAGTAGAGGCCTCCATTAATGGGTCTATAAATAAATCCATTGGTGACACACCACATTTCATTATATATGGCACAGATAAAAAATTACCATATGAGCTCCTAGAAGGTGACAGCATGCCTATATACAATTACGATGATTACTCTAAACTCCGTTTACGTGAATTCCAGGACATTCACAAAAGAGTGCAAAAACAATTAACGATGTCCAAGGAAGAAATGACGGAGGCATTTAACAAAAAGGCAAAAGATTCACCTATCAGCTTAGGAGACATTGTTTACGGAGTCATTCATACGAGAGACAATAAATTATCCCCTAAATTTGAGGGCCCATACAGAGTAATTAACATAAAGGCAAACAAAGTTTTAATTAAGTCACTTTCAAGTGGCGAGGAAAAACAAGTTCATATTGACCATTTAAAACGAGTTTCAAGGGAATTATCACATAATTATTCAGCCTCGGATACAACCGAACAGGTGAACGTACCTCAAGAAACCAAGCAAGAACACAACAATGATTACAAAAAGAAATTAAGGTCATATACCAAACAATCGAACATAGGTGCAACTATTCCAATGAAATCTACAGTACATCATTTACGAGAATTAAATATCGATTTAAACTCCTTCTATAAATGAAATAACAGCCAACCGTAACGCACATCATCACTATCATCAACCACAGCTTTATAGGAAATTAATAGATTTTTTTCGGTAGGTTACGATGAAGGGACTTATGCTATGGATTCTCCTATACATAGTAAGAGTATATGCGCACCTAGACCCCAAGCATATAGTACGACAAGGATGCCTCATAGCTCCAACGGCCACGACTACAATCGTCAAGGATGTCATGAGTACTGAAATAAGTCTAGATTACTTGTATGACTTACCTACTTATATAGAAAGACTTGCGACGCCGATGCGAACTCTGGACTTCAAGATAGGGAATTATGTTTCACAATCACATATCACCAAGGAAGTGGATGAAATGGTGAAGTTAGCGAAATGGAAACTAGAACAGGCGAAGTCAACTATGCTCGTCATGATCCAAGATCTCCCATCTTCTGGAACAGAGGTGCTGAGCGACAGGAACAACATCACACGTACTCGCCAAAAGCGCGGTTTGTTCGATCTGGGCGGCGCAATTCTTGGGAACATCTTTGGATTGGCTACAGAGGATGACCTTAAAGAAATAAACAAAAAATTTAATAAGATAGCTCAGGTACTAACATACCAAGATAAATTCATCACAGGACAGAACTCAGCAATGAAAACAATTGTGAAAAATCTGAAACAAGCAGAAAACGTAGCTCTCGAGAGTATAGATAAAATAAATAGCTTGGAGGGTAACGTTACCCTTTTCCAGCACTTCTCCATCATCACAGAACATATTGACACGATTCTACTACAATTAGAGAACACTAGAGATCATTTCAGGGCACTTATGCAAGGAATTTCGAATGCTGGTGATGGCAAGATCACAAATGACTTACTCCCAGTTCATGAGCTACGTCAGATAGTTAGTCAAGGCATACATACACATAAATAGAATTAACATCACAGTTAACCACAGTTAACCACCCTGAATGAAGTGTATATATTTTGTATATAGTATTAATTATATATATAAAAAAAAAAAAATAATAATAATAATAATAATAACACAAAGAAGAATGACCCATATATGGCAGACCAGTACCATTATCTTTAAATGAAATATTAGTAACTCTTACAATATTCTTAATTTTAAACTATTTTTATTCTTGCATGTATGCAATTCACTATAATAACCCAAGTACATACTGTATTACAGTTAAATAATTTACTTTAATGCATTTATTCCAATATGTATTCAACTTATTTAAAATGTAATATTACTGAATAATCACTATTTACTATGCATAATATATGTATACAATATTCATACAATTATGTTACTTTACAATATTATGTATTTCACTTAATTAGCTTATAAGTTCATTATAATGTGTATGTAGTATGTATTAATATATTATAACTATTAAATGTCGATGGTACGTCATTTTCGCGCGGCCGAGCAAATATAGGACTACATAATAAATAGATAGATAAATAGATAGATAGAGAGACAGATAGAAGCAGGAAGTCAAACGATGAGAAGGTGTTGTGTTTGCGAGAAGCGAGCAGCGCTAAACGCTTACACGGGGGAAAGCTGACGACAGCGGCCAGTAAGATGATTCAGTTAGCTGTCAGCAGTCCTCTCGTGAGAAAGTTCTGTTGCCACGAGGAAGATACGTGACACACACACCCTACTACACGAGATGTGAGGAAAGAGAGTTTAGAAGGAGACAAGCGACCCTATAGAGAGGTCGAGACGGAGATTAGCTTGAGAACAGAGAGAGAGAGAGAGATAGCGAGACAGGGAGGTAGCTACCCAGGACTTATACTATTATACCTGTTTAATATTTCCAAGACAAATAAAGATAGTCCCATACTATTCTTTACCTCTCCCGTCACTACATGACATCTGGTGGGGAAACTACTACAAGATATAAAAGCCGCTCGACCACAAGTCTAACATATACTTCTCTACAATTAACTACAAAGTCTTTACGACAATAACACTGACCGGGCGACCTTGGAAGGAATGTGGAAAATTCCATTCGCTTCTCGACTTTTCCTTACCGTTGTAAGGATGAGTCATCACCCTGTCCATGTGGCTCCCCAAAGGGTTTTCCGCCTGTTTCATAGAGCCGTCATGCCCCGTAGGTGTGTGGGAAAAGAATAGCTCTTTCATTTTCTGTACTCACTTCTTGCTTCAGTTATAATAATTTCCCTCTACTGGGACACTCATAGTTGCACTTGACATCACGATTATGGGTAATTGCACTTTGAAAAATAAATGCTGTGGCTGTTTCAAGCAGTATGGTTGAGTATGAGGTGATTACCTGTACTATAATTCAGACTGATTTGTACTACTCAGGGGCATCATGAAAATCTTATAACTGTTACACACAACTTACATTATTTGTACTTCGCATCACAACTACGCTTATGCTCACATAATCAGCACTATTTCCTGAGTATTGAGAGGAAAAAGTTGGCAATAGCCAACCAGATAATATTCTTTCTGGCCTGCTCACAAGTGTTTTTTTTTCATGTAACAAGTAGTCTAACTCATGGTACTTCCAATAATTTTTTCACCAATAAACAGTAAGCAGAAACACTTATTGCACTGAACTTGTAGAACTTATTAGAAAACACTTATATCATAGAACTTATTTGAAATCATTTATAATATCTAACATTTCAATTAAGTATGAAAAATTTGTGCATATCTGTATACTACTTACATTTTCCCACACACCTGCTCAGTAATCACGCTCGGAGTGATACTCGCAAAAACATTCAGAGCATAGGGGAACTTGCACCCCTCGCATTGGTATGCTGTCTCCTTTCATGCTGGGGGGGATGGCTTTTGGTCGTGTTTCAGACGTGGCACCGCCTGTATGCCTGACGACCTGTTGTGGTATGGCCAATCTCTGCTAGCCTGTGCCTCCAGGAGCAGTCTGCACAGATTAGCCTGTCCACTGTAGGCAGTCTGCATCCCCCACTTCGCACCTGGCACCTGTGCAGTTAAATACTCTTCAAGGAGTTAGCATGGAAGCTCTCTCTCAAACTCTCATAGAGAGAGAGGTTTCCTGATGAGCTTGTTGAACAGTATGAAACTGTTCATTATGCTTTACCAAGAAGGTGTTAAAACATCTTCTTGTACCACCTGCAGGACTTACATAGGCAATCAACCTCACCAATTTGCATGTCCTATTTATCAACAAGCTGCATGTTGATATTGTAATCGTTGACTGCATCTGGCTTCAACATGGGTTCCCCAGTCCTCTAGTCTATTTTTCCCGTTTCCTCAAACACACCCTTATGTACTGTTGACAAAATGTCAACCCATCTCATGTCATGCTATAGAAGGGCTAACATGTTGTCACATTTCTTGGTAAGAAGGACTCCTTTCTCAGTATTTCCTGGGAATGCAGGGAAATTCTTTCAGTTTGCCCGAACAATTCCATTGGACCCTGTACCGTGTTGGTCAACACCAGGGCCGTGTAATAATTATCAGCGTGCAGAATGTGGTGCCTGTTGAAATACCTTTCCATCAGCACTTTCACGACTGATGCCGAGAAACCGCGAGGATCGTCACTAGGTATATCAACATCCGTAGCCGAATAAAATATCACATCAAGCACATATCCAGTTTTGCAGTCTCAAAGGACAAAGAATTTCAGGCCAAAGTGGTGACACTTGGATGGCACATACTGAATAAATGGCAACCTGCCCCGGAATAACACCAGCGACTAATCAGCTACCACTTTCTGAAACGGACGAAAAACCCTGGAAAATTACTCCTTGGGCATTGTTACAATGGGTCTAATTTTCCACAACCTGTCGTTCGGTGCAGGCCAATAATTTCTATTGAAATGGAGGGACCTTAGGATGGCCAGGTACCTGTCACTGGCCATATACTTATCAAAGACATGTGTACCCACGTGTTCATCTACTGACCAATAGTCATGATGCACATGTGTTCTTATGTGCGCCATCAACATGGTAAGGGCTAACCACACAAACAACTTCCCCACCTCCACAGGTTACCAGTCCCTCATGTGCATGGTTTCGTTGGCAGCCAAGTACAACCACCACACACCCAGAGCCTGGTGGAAATTTATTTCATCCATCGTGTATTGCATAATGGTGGCTGTGAATATTGCCCTGAAAATGTTGCTAATAGTCCAGGGCCAGGTGGGAAGCTCATCTTTCTGGTCACCTGCTCCTTCCTCATCAAACACTGGCACAGAGGGCTCAAATCCTGCTCCTTCCTCCCAGACAAAGGTATCCACTCTAGCCACACTTGGTAAAACGGGCCGTTTGCCATATGAAGCACGTTTTTTCTGCATACGTGCACGCCCACGGGCAGGGGGTGAGGGGGAAGTAGAGGGAGAGGTGTGGGAGGTGGGGGAGTAAGGGGGAACCTGACACGGGCCTTCCCTGGGGAGACGCTTCATGCTGAGTAACACCACATGGGGTCCGTGTGGAAAATTCCACTCCTGAAGGGCCCAGTTGTGGTGCTTTCACGCTTGAAGAACTTGGCTGAGGTAAAGGTTGACATTCAAGGGCAAGATGATGGCGAGCATGTGGCGAGAGTGGCGGTGAGACAGATCATCGGTGTTTTATTTTGGAGATGACTGCCAATTCCATGCTCACCTGCCCAGTGTACTGGGTCATCTGCATCCTCTTCCTCAGTGAATTCGTCTCTGTCGAAGGCCATGCCCTCTTCCTGCAGGAGTTTGAGTGCCTTTTCAGGTGCTTGAGAGCAGAAAGGGGTCAGAGGGAGAGAGTTCGCTCTCCACATGGTAACTTCTCTCCTCGGAAGGAGTACTCTCACTAAGTGTCCGTGAGAACATGGTGTCATCCAAGACATGACCGATGGCACTGTCTCTGAGCCCTTTCCCCAGCACTAAGGGCAGAACTTTTGTGGGGGTCAGTGGTTCAATCGGCCCTGCTCTCGGTGGGACACTGATTGGACATAGACAGTGACGAAGACATGGCTCTTCACTCTACCAGTGCCATGTACAGACTAAGCCGTGCATCAGTAGGGTTCCTGGGAGACCCACCTACCCTATGGGTGTCATAGAAAATGGTTGTGAGTTCAAAGGAGGGCAGGAAGATGCTTGCAGTTAATCCCATCAACCGGCGGTGCTCAGTGCCCTGAATCGTGATAGCTATACACGTCAGCCGGTGCGTAGGGGTTAAACATACTTAGGGTTTCATTCTCTTATGATTTATCTTGGAAAAATCATATAAAGTCTCCTGTAAAGTCTTCTTCCCAGAGATTGTTGACTACGCATTGTTGACTTTATACACAGATTTTATTTGTCCCTGTGTAGAGTACAACTCTCATGTGTGGGGAGGCTCCCCACATACAGCTGTTCTTAACATGGTGGAGTCAAAAGCTTTTTGTCTTATTAATTGTCCTCCCCCTACTGGCTCCCTTCAGCCTCTGTCTCTTCTCCGATTTGTTGCATCTTTATCTTTTTTCTGTTGCTACTTCAATGGTCACTGCTCCTCTAACTATCTGCTTGCATCCCTCCACTTCTACGGCGGGAGTGTAACACCCGTGTAACAACACACTCTTATCCCTTTTCTGTCCAACTCTAATGCAAGAGTTAACCGTTACTCCCAGTCCTTCATGTATACAACAGGTAGTCCCAGGAACTGTCGTCCTGTCTATATTTTTTATTGTCTACCACTTCCAGTCTTTCAAATGCAGTGTGTCCAGGGAGCTCGAAATAAACGGATCTTGAATTTGACTCTCTTTTATCTTGCGTTTGATTTTTCTTGGAGAGAACAATTGCGGCCATCTTGCCTTTGGTTCCTTCTTGCTTACACACACACACACACACACACACACACACACACACACACACACAAATGTATGGATAAAAAGATGCCTAACTCAAGAGGAACATGGATTACTAAAAGAGAAGAGGTAGGAGGCAAGAACAAAGAATGAGGGAAGATCAGAGGATGCGAAGAACACATTTTTTTTTACAAAGTAATTGGATTGCAGGTTCGAAAGTGGTACATAAACAGGAGGGAATAAAAAGGAGAAAGATAGTAAACCCAAGTCATGACAAGTATGTAAACAAGATGATTAAGTTGATATGCTCTAATGTAGATGGAATAGTATATAAATAACTAGAGATGAATGATTATATCAAAGAAAAGGAACCACATATTGTTTGCCTGACTGAAACAAAATTAACACCAAGGATATCAAACGATTCACTAAACCTAGAGGAATCCAATATATGGAGAAGAGATAGAAACTTAAAAAAAAAAGGGATTATAATATTAACAAAGAAAAATCTGCAAGTCAAGGAAATAGAACTAGATGTACCCTCACAGGTAGAACTGATTTCAGTAGAGATTAGTACGTCTGAAGGGAAAGTAATTGTGGCAGATTTATACATGCCACCCAGATCAAACATCTGGAAAAAAGGAGAATATGAAGACCTGGCAGAGAAAACAATTCAAAGTTTAAGAGCATTACTACATAGAATGGAGGAGAAATATGATAATTATACTAACTGGAGATTTCAATACAAATATAAATTGGAATACTCTAGATATAAAAAGCTAGGAAAGCTGTTGGGACCAAAAGCTCCTGGACCTTGTGCAGGAGTTTTTCCTAACACAATATGTAAAAGAAAGCACCAGAAAAACAGGACTTGACATACCATCAGTACTAGATCTTATGTTTACTAGGCAAGAAAATTATATTGACAATATAATGTATCACCCTCCATCTGGCAAAAGTGACCACGCAGTATTAAATTACAATTTCAGGATTGCATATGACATAGTTAATAGTAATGAAAGTTACAAAAAGAGCCTTAACTACAAAAAGGGCAACTATCATGACCTAAAGAAATACTTCTTAGAAACAGATTGGGAAAAAGAGCTTAGAGGACAAGATTTAAATGTTATATATAGAAAATTCTGTGAACTTTATGAAATAGGAGTCTTGAAGTACATCCCACGGCACAAAGAAGCAGAAAAGAATTTAAAGAAATTGTTTAATACAGAATGTAAAAAATCAAAAGAAAAAAGAGATTTGTTGTGGAACAGATACAGTAGACACAATAGTGAAAGGGCATATAACAACTATAAAGAGGCAAGAAACGATTGTACAAGAATAAGGAGGGAAGCCCAAAAACAGTTTGAGGAGGACTTCGTAAATAAAAGTAGTGATCAACCGAAGCTATTTTACAGCTATATCCGAAGCAAAACCAAAGTAAAAGATAAACTACAATCCATTACAGATGAGGGAATCACCTATACACTAGAGAAGGATATTTGTGAAGCACTAAACAAGAATTTCCAATCAGTTTTTACAGAAGAAAATAACTTTGAGAGGGATTATATGGAACATGGATGCCCACATATACTATCATACAAACAAATATCAGAAGAAGAAATAGAGGAGGAGTTAAGTAAATTAGACAAAGGAAAAGCAAATGGTCCTGATGAAATTTCATGTTGGGTGCTATATGAATGTGCAAAAGGGTTAAGTAAATATTATCTTTAATTTTCTAGGAATCCTTGGGACAAGGTAAACTATCTGATATTTGGAAGAAAGCTAAAATTGTTCCCTTATTCAGGAAAGAGAACAGACAAAATCCACTCAACTACAGACCAGTATCACTAAGCAGCGTTGTAAGCAAGGTATTAGAAAAGCCGATAAGAAAAGTTTGGGTAAATCATCTAGAACACAATATAACAGAAAGACAGTTTGGTTTCAGAAAGAGAAAATCATGTGTTACTAATTTGTTGAGCTACTATGATAGAGTAACAGAAACATTACAAAACAGAGAAGGATGGGTTGACAGTATCTATTTAGATTTCAAGAAAGCATTTGACAGAGTACCGCACCAAAGACTTTTATGGAAACTGTACCATCAAGGAGGAATCCGAGGCAAACTGTATTGTTGGATGCAAGATTTTCTCAAAAAAAGAGAAATGAGAACAGTACTAAGGGGAAATTACTTATCATGGAGGGAAGTGACTAGCAGAGTTCCACAGGGCTCCGTGCTGGCACCAATTGTGTTTTTAGTGAATATAAAATAGACAGTAACACTGGAAATGAAAGCTGTCTAAATACGTTTGCTGATGATGCAAAAATACAAAGGAGAATTACTAACACAGACTCTTGCAAAGAGCTACAAAAAGAATTAAATAAACTTCATGAATGGAGCAATACATGGCAAATGGAATTCAATGTGGACGAGTGTCATGTAATCAAGTTTGGTAAACGTGGAAGAAGACCTGATTGGGATTATGAGTTAGGAAGTAAACCCTACACACATCAGAAAAAGACAAGGACCTAGGTGTGATTATCAATAACACACTATCTCCGGCTGACCACATCAGTGAGAAGGTATGGAACATGTATACACTGCTTGCAAATATGAGAATAGCATTCACATACATAAATGAAGACATGCTAAGAAGATAATGACATCATTCATCAGACCATCCCTGAAGTATGCGTCAGTAGTCTGAAGTCCTCATCTCAAAAAACACAGATAAGATTGAAAAAGTTCAAAGGGCCGCTACAAGATGGGTACCAAGCTTAAGGGATCTAAGCTACGAAGAAAGACTAGAAAAACTGAATGTCTACATTACAGGAGAGAAGAAAAAGAGGAGACATGATTATGCTATATAAATGCATATCAGGGAAGGAGAAAATACAGTAGACGTAAATGATTACATAACCTATGGAAATGCATCAGTAAGAGGACACTGGAAAAAAAACTTTATAAAAACAGAGGCAATAAAGACGTAAGGAAATTTAGTTTCCCAAATAGGGTAATTGATCAGTGGAATGCACTACCGAATGAAATAGTGTGTGCCACAACAATTCATAAATTTAAGAATATGTACGATAATAATGGTTTTAGACACGGGACAGTACAAGCTTGACTCATTCCTGTAAAGATACAATTAGGTAAGAAAAATTAGGTAAGAACACACACACACACACACACACACACACACACACACACACATATATATATATATATATATATATATATATATATATATATATATATATATATATATATATATATATTTATTTATTTATGCGAGGAAGAAGGAACCAAAGGCCACGAGCCCGCAGTAACTGTTCCCTCCAAGAGAAAAGCAAAATACAAGAGAGAGCCAAATTCAGGATCCATTCATTTCGAGATGCCTGGAAACACTGCGTTTGAAAGACTGGAGATCATAGGAAGCAGGAAATACAGACAGAGGGAGACAGTTTCAGAGTTGACCTGTTGCATAAATGAAGGACTGGGAGTAACGGTTAACTCTTGCATTAGAGAGTTGGGCAGAAAAGGGATGAGAGATTGTTGCTAGACGGGTGCTACGTGCCCGTTGCATAATTGGAGGAATGCATGCAGACAGTTCAGAGGAGCAGATACCATTGAAGTAGCGATAGAAAAGAGTTAAAGATGCAAAGTGAGGCGAAGAGACAGAGGTTGAAGGGAGTCAGTAAGAGGAGAAGAGTTAATGAGACGGAAAGCCTTTGACTCCACCCTATTAAGAAGAGCTGTATGTGGGGAACCTCCCCACATATGAGAGTTATACTCCACACAGGGGCGGATAAAACCCATGTAAAGAGTCAACAGTTGTGCAGGGGTAAAGAAGGAACGTAGTCGGCTTACCACAACTAATCTCTTGGAGACAGATATTACAAGAGATGTAATATGATCTTTCCAAGATAAGTCTCGAGTAAATGAAACCCCAAACATGTTCAAGGATGATGCAGGATTAAGCTGAATATTATGAAACATTAGTGGGTATACCTGTGGAATATTTTGTGGGGTTGATAGGTGTATGAACTGAGTCTTTGATGCATTAATAACAACCAGATTATTTTTACCTCAGTCAGAGATACAAGCCAAGTCAGACATTAAGTGTGCCATAGCCTCATCCCTTGTTTGTTGAAGTAACTGCTGAGATGGAACCGAATGGAAAGGTGAAGGGTGGAATCTTCAGCATATGAGTGGATAGGGTTAGATGCACAGCTCAGAAGGTCATTGATGAATAAAAGGAAGAGAGTTGGTGATAGGATAGAACCCTGAGGATAGATCTAGGAGAAGAACGATGGCTGTCCACAACAGCGGCTACAGAACGACCAGAAAGGAAGCTAGAGATGAAGGCACAGATAGAAGGATAGAAACCGTAAGAGGGCAGTTTGGAAATTAAAGATTTATGCCAGACTCCATCGAAAACCTTTGAGATGTCAAGTGCAATGGCAAAGCTTTCGCCAAAGTCCCGAAAGGAGGATGACCAGGAGTCTGAAAGGTAGGTGAGAAGATCGCCAGTGGAGCATCCCTGACGGAACCTATACTGACGATCAGATAGAAGGTTGTAATAGGAAAGATGCTTTAAAATTTCTCTATTAACCTGCGGCGTCCCGTCGACGTACTTCCACGTCCTCACGTTATGTCACAGCTAATCCCGTCGACGTACTTCAACGTCCTGCAATTGCAAGGTTCATAATTTCCACAATTTTCAAAATTCGCGCGAGATTTTCGTTTCGCCCAGGTACCCAAGCCTCCCATACCTGCCGCCAGGTGGGCAGCGTCCTAGACCCCGCGTGACCCGCGCTCGCCCTTGTCTCGGTCACTCACCTGCTAGCAGTGACCCAGGTCAGACATGGCGCGGAAAGGTCTCTCAGACGAGGAAATCGCATCCGTCCTGGAGGCCTTCACTGGAGACAGTGATTCTCCACTCGACGATGATGTGGTGGATCGCGATTACGTCCAGCCAGAGGAAGAAATAAGTAGCAGTGATGAGGAGGTCCCTTCGCCCCGAAAAACGCGGTATGTGACATACCGTAAGGCAAGGGAAGGCCAGCCTGCTCCCCAACCACGTGCACAGCTATCTCTCCATCCTGAATCTGATGAGGACGAGGATGAGGATGATGAGGATGACGGAGGCTTAGGACATGATATCGCCGCGTGGTTGGGAAAAGAGAAAATATCACCACGAGGATCAGAAGGTGGGGCGAGATGACACATAAGGTATGGTGAAAGTACTTTGTCTGGGGAAGTGGCAAGTGGTGTGGTGGGATTGCTGGGAGAAAGGGAAAGTGTTGTGGCGGCAGCGCGGGGTGAAAGTGAGAGTGGTGTGGGGGTAGTGCGGGGTGAAGGGGCAAGTGGTGTGAGGGAGGCAGCACGAGCACGTGGTGCTCATAGGCCTAGGGGAGTGGAGGTTGAGTCACTCCCCAGCACTTCTTTCACCCCTGAATATTCCCAAACTTCCTCCCCACAGCCCCAGGATGTGGGGAAAGGAAAGAAAGGGAAGGGAAAGGGTAAAGGAAAAGGGAGAGGGAAGAGAAGTGCGAGTGATGAGAGGCGCCACTCTCCACCTCCCCAACATCCCCCACCACCCTCACCTCCCCACCCTGACGAAGGGGACGATGGTGACGTGGCTGGAGACGGTGGTGTCACGTGGAACTGGGAAGATGGGAGTAATTTTACTCCCATCATTCACCCTTTCACTGAGGAGTGGCGGTCAGGTTGCACGGCTCCAAGTGTAAATGCAGGTTCGTCACGGGTGGATTTTTTCAACTTGTTCTTTGGTGAGGCGTTTGTGGGGCGCATAGTTGAACAAACAAATATTTTTTCACAATCACAGCACCGTGAAAGTGAACGTTTGGGAACCACGAGCAGGCATTCCCAACAGTATGACTATCCCGTGACTATTTCAGAGATGTTCCTATTTTTGGCCCTGGTTATCTTGATGGGTGTGGTAAGGAAAAAACAAATTCCTGCCTACTGGACAACTGACCCAATCATCCTCACACCTTTCTTTGGAAAGGTGATGAGTCGTAACCGATTTCAGTATATTCTCGGCCGCCTCCACTTTTTTGATGCAGAAGATCCAGCCAATGCAAATAACACCGATAAAATGAGGAGAATTAGGCTGGTATTTGATCATTTACGGGAAATGTTCCGCTCCTCATTTTATCCCTACAGAGACCTCGTCATAGATGAGAGTCTTGTGTTGTGGAGAGGCAATATTTCCTTTAGGCAGTACATACCCAGCAAGAGACACCGTTTCGGGTTCAAGATCTTTGTTATATGTGACTGTAAGACTGGTTATGTGCAAGACATAGCCTTGTACACAGGCGCACAGACAGATATAATAGAAGATCGGAGTATAGGACTCTCTGGGGCCGTGGTGAAGACAATGATAGAAGAGTACCTTCATCGTAGTCATGTGTTGTACCTGGACAACTGGTACACTAGCCCTCTTCTCGCTAGGTTCCTCCACCAACACGACACCGTAGTCTGTGGTACAGTCAAGAGAAACCGTCGCCATATGGTCAAGATAGGGAGGAAACTTGACAAGAACGAGGTGGTTTTCTTCCAGGCCAATAACATCCTTGCAACCCTGTGGAACCACAACAGGGAAGTTTGCCTCCTATCAACTGTTCACAGCCCCCTGATGCACCGCACAGACTCCGTGGATCACCGTAGCGAGAGGAGGCGCAACGTATGGAAACCAGAGTCTGTACTTGCCTATAATCTGAACATGAGGCAAGTTGATCAGTCAGACTCGATGATTTCAAGTGTTGACTGTGCCAGGACCACGATGAAGTGGTACAAGAAACTCTTTTTCCACTTGCTCGACATCACGGTCCTGAACGCCCACTACCTGCACGCAATGACCACCGGAGTATCCGAGACCTTTGAGGGGTTTGTGAGGGAGCTGGCACGTGAAATAATCGCCAAGCATGCCCAGGACAGACCCACACACCGCACCCGCACCCCCATGGCTGCTCAGACTCCCCTACGTCTTGCAGGACGGCACTATCCCAGCGCAATCCCTTCCGAACCAAACCGTCGTAAACCCCAGCGTCACTGCCATGTATGTAGGCACTCGACAGTCAGACCATCCACTCAGAGAAAAGACACAAGATACGAGTGTGTCGAGTGCAATGTTGCGTTGTGCCTTCAGCCTTGTTTCAAGGAGTATCATAATTTCCTACACTACTGAAACTGTGTGGGAAGCCGAAATGACGCTCATGATAATGGTAAGGCCAGTCAGTAGGTGCTAAGTCAAATATAAAGTTGAAATGGGTGTTATTTTTTCAGAAAAGTAATGTATAAGTTGAGAATTAGTGTAAGTGGAAAGAATTGTTATCAAAACTACACCCACTGTGTAAATCTGGTCAGTAAATATGTGATAGCAAGGAAATAAAGTGGAAACGGGTGTAATGTTAGCATGAATAAAACGTATAAGTTGAACAATAGTGTAAGTTGTAATAATTGATGTCACGAGTACACCCACATTCTGGTCAGTAAGTATGTGATAGGAATTATATACAGTGGAAGATGTTGTAATGTTAGTAGTAAGGTATTTTATAAGTTGAATACTAGTGTAAGATGAAACAAATGATATCGCGATAACACTCCCTGTGTAAGTACGCGCAAATATGACGCTCAGTTCCATCGTAAGTTCAGAAATGATGTGATATCAATTATATCAAGTGTAAACATGTGCAATGTTAGTGGAGAATTATTATATAAGTACAAAAATAGGTTGTAAGTTGAAATAGTTGTCATAGCGACTTCACCGTGTGTGTTATTAGGCGCTATTATTACGCTATATATTTACGTAAGGCCTGAAATAATCTCAAAACAGTTCTATAAAGTTGAAAAGTGTATAATAATATTAGAAAAGTATTATGTAAGTATAAAAAACACAATACGAGTTGAAACAACAGTCACAGCGAGTTCACTCACTACGTAAATAAGCGCTAACATTACGCTAAATGTTATCAAAAGGCCTGTGAATACGTAAAAACAGTTCAATAAAATGTAAAATGGTATAATGTTATTGTAGAAGTATTATGTAAGTAAAAAAAATTATATGTATCATGATTTTAGAATGTTAGCGATTCATCGTGACCAAGTTGGCCGATTTTGCTCGTTTCGCATGATGGTACAATGCTTATTTCTGCTCTATTTTTGTATAAAATCCAATATACTCTTTTATCACATGTTTTTATGTTTGTAATAAATACATTTCTACTTACTTTCATTGGTTTCCCAGACTTATAATACCATAGAAAACGTTAGAGGCTCAGACCGCCTAGGGAGAACACGGGGCCAGGTGGGACCAAGGCATACCTGGTTAAGGTAATTAGGGACCCCGGGGACCAATTTCTTTGCCACTGACCATTGTTTCTGACCAAAAGCGAAAGTTTAAGTAAAAAAAAAAGGGTCGAAAAATGGTCGGGATTGGGGGGTACCAGTGGTCGAAAAGTGGTCGGGACGGGGCGGGTTAAGAATTGACTCGAAAACTTTTGAGGTACAGGATGTTAAAGCAATTGGACGATAGTTAGAGGGTTGGGAATGGTCACCCTTCTTTGGGACTGGCTGAATGAGAGCAAACTTCCAGCAAGAAGGAAAGGCACAAGTTGACAGACAAAGGCGAAAGAGTTTGCCTAGGCAGGGTGAAAGCACAGAACAACAGGAGGGACTCCATCAGGCCCATATGCCTTATTAGTATTGAGGCCTGTATTGGCAGAAAATACATCAGCTGAAGAAATTATAATGTCAGCCATGAGGAAGTCAGAGGGGGAAAGTGATGGAGGGACAGCACTGGATTCGTCTAAGGTGGAATTGGAGGAGAAAGTCTGAGCAAAGAGATCTGCTTTATCAGTAGAAGAAATAGCTACAGAGCCATCAGAGTAGAAAAGAGGAGGGAAGGATGATGAGGTAAAGTTGTCAGAAAGGTTTTTGGCAAGGTGCCAGAAGGAGTGGGAAGAATTCGAGTTGGAGAGTTGAGAGCATTTAGTATGGACGAAATTATTTTTAGCAGAGCGAAGAACAGACTTAGCACGATTCCAGGCAGAAATGTATAAAAGATGTGATTCAGGGGTGGGTTGGCTCTAGTACCTTTTATAGGACCTCTCCTTGTTGCGGACAACATTAGAACAAGCATGATTAAACCAAGGCTTTCTTGCATTAGTCAAAGGATAAGAGAAAGGAATGTATGCCTCCATGCCCGAGAGAATAACCTCCGTAATGTGCAAGGCACACTCAGATGGCTCCCGGCCATGGAAGCAATAATCATTCCATGGCTCTCTGCCATGGAACCAATAATCATTCCGGGGAAAATCAAAGAATTACTGCCTGAGAGCCTCCCAATCCACAGCTCCAAAGTGCCACAGACGACATTTCTTTGGAGGGTCCACAGACCGTACCGGAGTGATAGGACAGGTTAAGGTGATAAGGTTGTGATCGGAGGAGCCCAACAGAGAGAAAAGATTAACAGTGTAAGCAGAAGGATTAGTTGTAAAGATGAGGTCAAGTATGATGGAGCTCTCTCCAAGGCGGCCAGGGATATGCGTAGGGTGCTGTACAAACTGCTCTAGGTCATTAACCCGCCGCGTCCCAGAGACATGAATTCACGTCCTCACATGATGTGCACTCATATCCCGGAGACATGAATTAATGCAGCAACATTGCAAGGTCCCTAATTTGCACAATTTTCAATTTTCGCGAGTGATTTCGCGGGTGGTTTTTGGCACGTATACACGGGACACCTTCCTCTATTCCTCTACAAGATGCCAATCAGGGACAGTGCCTTACACCGCATATTCTATCCTCCCCCCTGCACGCCATTGTCTTGGCAATTCACCTGTTACCAGTGACCTGGCCAATAAAGACATTCAGGGCCAGAGTGATTCCCCAATCGATGACAATGTTGAGGACAAAGTTTACATAGCATTAGAGGATGAAACAGTCAGAAATGATGATCAGGTAATGTGGGAAAAAAAGGTAATGAATGGTGATGAGTTAGTGAGTGAAATAATGCTTATAACTATATTACTGTTTGAAAACCAATATACTCTTGTACTACATATAAATTCATACCAAGTAAATAAATAAATACTGTTTATGAGTGGATAAAATAGTTACCCTCCGATAGAACTCGTTTTCTTTGGTGCCAGCCAGTTAGAAAACCCAGTCAGGTAAGGAGGTACTCGTACCTAGATCGAGTATTTTAAACCTCAGGTGAGCGATTTCTCTATGAATTTTCGATGTTTCTCACCAAAAGCAGATGTTTGAGCCCCCCCAAAAAAGGTCCAAAAATGTCGGGACTTGGGCGTACCACTGCCCAGAAAACGTCGGGATGGGGCGGGTTAAGGATAGAAAAGGTGTAGGCTTGTTCACCAGGTGGATCAGTGAAAGGAGAGGCGAGCCAAAGGTGGTGGTGAACATTGAAATCTCCTAGAATGGAGATTTCAGAGAAAGGAGAAATGGATAGAATGTGTTCCATCATAGAAGTAAGATAGTCAAAGAAATTTTGATAGTCAGTAGAATTAGGAGATAAGTAAACAGTGCAGGTATATTTAGTCAGAGAATGGCAGGAAAGCCAAAGCCAGAGGGCAGAGAATTCAGAAGAATCGAGTTCAGGAACACGAGAGCAAGATAATTTGTTGGGTATATATACACAATAGCCAAGTTTGGCTTTGAAATGAATTTAGAGAAAGTAGGAGGATACAGAAAAGAGTTTGCTGTCAATTGCCTCAGACAGCTGAGTCTCAAATATATATATATATATATATATATATATATATATATATATATATATATATATATATATATAATATATATATATATATATATATATATATATATATATATATATATATATATATATATATATATATACAGTAATCCTTCCACTTTCCGATGTAATAGAGCCAAAAGCATGTCCGGAAAGTGGTTCCGTCTGGATAGTGGGCCCCTGCCTCCTGGACTTGTACTTATGGACCCTAACCTACCCTGACTCAGAAAATCACCTGTACAACTCCCTCTGGACATGCATACCATCTATTTAAGACCCAAATCACACCAATAAGGGCCATAAAAGACTGAAATAAATGCAAAAGAACCAGAGAATGAGGTTTTAGAGGCGAGTTTACGCAATATTAAACATTCTGGGTACTTACAAGTCCCTGGCTCCTGGACTTGTACTTATGGACCCTAACCTAGCCTAACTCAGAAAAACACCTCCCTACTGCACATGCATAGCACCTAAGACCCTATTCACACCAATAAGGGACATAAAAGTGTGAAATGAGGTTTTAGAGGTAAGTATGGAAAATACAGTACACTATGAAACCTTCTGGGTACTTACAACTCCCTGGCCATCTTGATGAATAACCCGCCTCCTCTCAGACTCTGACAGTAAAAAGGAGTACCTGAAGCACCTGCAGTACACTGTAGATGAAGTCTTGCACTGAACTTAGTCATTTGCACTTAGAATTCCATTCTCTTAACACTGCGCACTCTAGTCTTACTTGTGCTCCATTGCACCTTAATGAAATAAGTGTTGCACTCTGCACTTAAGTCTTAGCACTGATAAATCCATTTTCTTAACATTACACACTCTAGTCTAATTTGTGCTCCATTGAACGTCAATAAAATCAGTGTTGAACTCTGCACTTTAGTCTTTGCACTCACAATTCTGATTTCTTAACACTACGCACTGTTTTCTTCACTGCACAACACTGTAAATTCCCGTGTGGTCTAGTGGAGAGTTCTTGTTGTTTAATCACTGTCAGAGTCTGACAGTAGCTGAAGCAGATGGCCTAGGGGTGCGTCGCTGGGTCGTGGTGATGGACTACCCACTGCAGACAACTCTGAAGACAGATGCAAACTCACGTCCAGTGGTGACTCTACCGTGCCTGATGTGCTGGGCTGTGGCTCGGAGGATGAGGGCCTGTCTTGGGGAGGCAATAGTGTGGAGCTAGGGATGGGCACAGCGAGGGTCACGGGTCTGAGAAAGCTGTCAATGGTTGATTGACGCAAGGAACGACGATTTTGGCGATTAATGATGCGCTGCCTGAAAGTGTGCACTTCCTCCACAAGTCCCAGGGCCCCATCTCCCTGTCGCAGTCCTGGTGTTCCAGGTACTCGAGAACGAACTCTACGTGTTCCTGGAGTGTGCTCAGCTTGGGGATGGCTGGAGTAGTGTCACGCTGAGAGGAGTCCACATCATCATCGCCGTCCTCGTCGGAATCTTCAAGCTGGGTACTGACACCTGCAACTGAAGATGCGATCTCGATATCAGACATGGTCTGATACCCAGGATCGCCCTTGTTGTCATCAAACCACTCACGCACTTTGTCCACATCAACATCGTCGCCATGCGCACGTAGACATGCATGGAAGTCATCCACATCAAAACCTAGGAAATCGTGCTCCACATCCGTTCCGAGAAGCAGACGAGACCAACCATTTTCTAGAGTCTTGACAGGGACTTCCTTCCATGCACTGGCCCAGTTGTAGATTGCAGACTTAATGTTGTAGCGGCGAAGGTTTTCCAAAGTCTGCTGGCCTCGTGTGAACCATCCCTCCCTGCACTCGTCCTCGTCCTTGAGAACAACCATCACCTTGTCAAGGAACTTCTTTCAGTACAGCCTCCTCGTTGCCATGATCACTCCTTGGTCCATTGTTTGGATGAGAGCAGTCGTATTAGGTGGCAGAAACATGCATCTAATGCGCCCATTCTCAGCCATCAAGTCCTTGTCACACAGGTGAGCAGGTGCATTGTCAAGGAGAAGGAGGGCCTTTACCTGGTCATACGGGATTCCCAGTGTCTTCGTCTGGTAGTGGATGACCTCCTTGACGAAATGGCGGTGAAACCAGTCTTTGAAGATGTGGGCAGTGAACCATGCCTTCAAAGAATGGTACCAAACGACAGGAAGGACTTCCATCACCCCACGAAGACAATGAGGCTGCTTTGCATGGCCAACAATAACGGGCTTAAGCCAGTGCATGCTGTTAGCATTGGCACAACACAAAGCAGATATCCGTTGCTTGGAGAGCTTGCGGCCAGGTACACGCTTCTCCATCTCCTCGGCTAGAGTGTTTGTTGGCAAAGACCGATAGAATAAACCAGTTTCGTCAGCGTTGTAGATTTGACCGAGAGTGAGGCCTTCCATGTCGATCAAGCACTTCACCTTGTGCCGAAACTCCTCTACTCCATTCTTGTTGGCGTCCACAGCTTCGCCATGGGCCTTACATTTGGTAAGGCCATGTCGTAACTTGATGCGAAGAGCCAACCCTCAGATCCCTTGAAGTCTGGGGCGTCGTGAAGCCATGCGAACTTCTCAGCAGCAGCCTTCAGCTCCGTGCCACGCACCAGCAGAGCAGCACATTGCTGTCGATACCAAAACATCGTGGAGCGGTCGACTTCAGCACACCGGGGAATAAACATCATCTTCCTCTCCATGTTGCGTTTGTTCTTTGACAAGAAGTCAGGCGTGTACTGCATGAGTTTGTCATGGGATCTCTTGATATCAAAGTAGATCGGGCCAGGTTGAACTCACGGAGGATGCGTGAGGTTGACCATCCCACGTCCACCTTGTCCAATATCTCCCTCTTCTTCTCCAGACTCAGAACCACTCTCTTCCCCTTCTCGGATGGCAGGGCCATCATCACACACACTAACAAGAGGCAGGAGAGCAGCAGCAGGGCCTGCAGCAGGTAGGGCACCACCACAAAAGCAAGCACGTGGGCAGCCATGATGACGAGCGTGCACTCACAACAAGCGACGGGCGGTAAGTGGGGAGGATGCAGGGGCGCTCTAGTGGACGGTAGAGGAACTATGCACCAAAACACAGCTGGTCCACGCTGCGCACGCCGAGTTGAAATTACAGGGCGAAAAAAGTAGGATTTTTTTCGATTTTTTCCTTTTTTTGGGCCATTTTGGGAATATTGGATCCCGGGACCAAAACATCTGGTAAGTGGGGATGTCCAGAAAGTGGGTGTCCAGATAGTACTGGGATTACTGTACATATATATATATATATATAATATTAGCACGATACTTTGCACAGCATTTGACCTCCATCTGCACAAAGCTTTTGGTCAGGGTGGCACTCTCTGGCCTCCCACGGCGGGAGTATGGGGGTCCATGGAGGAACGCTATAGTTACTATTTTTAAATCAAAGACAGTGAAATTTCGCACATTGTTAGATTATCACACAGGTCAGGGGTTTACCATGGTGGGAATCCAGGAGTCGCCCTTGCCACGAAAATAGTTATCTCTCTTTACAATATTGTACGGATGGGTGTGGCTATCAAATGTCTCCTTTACCCTGTTTTCCTCACCGTCCCTATAAACAATTAACAGTAATTTGTTATAATTCTTTTTTGTAACTAAGATTTTTAAAAATATAAAATACACAAGACATGCATTGTGGTTGACTTTTGTTTAGGAATAAGTCTGTTATTACACGGCATCATTTTAAATATCATGATGAATCAGGAGCCTTGTATGGTTGAGACCCACTGTTTACATCATCAACATATGCACCAACAACCTAATGCCGAAGCTGATCAGAGTCACTGTTTTAAAACACTGCTCGACAATTTTCAACTTTTTATCCAGTTCAGAAATGAGAATGGGAGAATTGGGATAAATTGAAGTTGCTGATTACAAATACGTTTTTACTTCTATCACGCACAGATTTTCTGAAGTTTAGCCCTGAATTTTTTCTTCCACCTGTCAGAAACCAATGTTCCTATCGCCTGGTTATGAGGGGAATATACTGTATATATATATATATATATATATATATATATATATATATATATACAGTATATATATATGGAATATGGGTGTAGCAGAGAGGGAAAGTTTGAATGTAATGGAGATGAGGTGTCTGAGGAGTATATGTGGAGTGACGCGTATGGATCGGGTGCGAAATGATGAAGTGCGAAGGAGAACTGGAGTTGTTCGGGAGATGGCTGGTAGAGCTGAGCAGAGGGTGTTGCGATGGTTTGGGCATATGGAGAGAATGGATAATGAGCGATTGGTGAAAAAGATAACTAGATCTGATGTGAGAGGTGTAAGGCTGAGAGGAAGACCACGAATAGGATGGATGGACAGTGTGAAGAGAGCGCTGGATGCGAGAGGGATGTCTGTTGAGCAAGGAAGAGTGGCTCTGGGTGACAGAAATAAATGGAGAGAAATTGTGAATGAATAAGTGATGACGCAGCCCTGAGGGGATATTCTCCCGCATTTGGTCTGATCAGCTAGTCAGGGCAGTTGCGGATAAGGGGATGGGTCTGTTATGATGTGGCAGGGGTAAACCAGTTCTGCTGTCGGGCCCTGCTGCGGATGTCACTGATTGCATTGCGCAGTTGACCCTTGTGCGGTGTGGTGCGGTGAGGATCTGTCCGTTCTCTCCTTTGGGGCTAAGATGCGAATGAATGTGTTTGAATGGATTGAGTAAATGGGGAGTGTGTCGTCCTGTCTCGGCTACCTCCCTTTCCTTGGGGGAAGCAGCCTAGGTATATAGATAGATAGATAGATAGATATATATACTGAATCAAGAAATATTAATTGCTATGTAAAAATAATATGCAGAAACAAAATCAAGTGTATTATTCCACTGCTGTACGTAAATTTCGCTGTGATTACAGGTATTCATAGTACGGTTTTTGATTATTTATTTTTGTCCTCTTCATTGGTTTCCCGTGTCCAGCAATAGTCCGCCATCATACCAGCGCCAGTTCTACCTTGGTATCTTTGTTCCATTACCTCAATATCCTGGTGAAAATGTTCACCCTGGTCGTCACTAACATCACTCAAGTTTGTTGGAAAAAAAAAAAAAAAACGAAATATGGGTGAAGAAAATGGATCTTAAGGGACATGAGGCATCCAAGCTCATGGTACGCAACCAGGAGCTCTTCAATGATTTCCACGTAACCTTTACTCCGATGGCTGCCCAGAAAACCAGTATAAATTTTCTCAACAGACCTCCATGCCCTAAGTTCGTCTGCCTCGAGGCTTGCATCAATCTGACTATCTTTCATCAGGCTACGAATTTGTGGACCAACGAAAATTCCTGCCTTCAGTTTGGCGTCGCTAATCCTAGGGAAAACTTTCTTCAGACATGCGAAGCCTGAATCTGTCTTATCCAAGGCTTTGACGAAGTTTTTCATATAGCCTAATTTGATGTGAAGAGATGGAAGTATGATACCTTCCGCCTGGACGATTGGTTCGATCTGTAGCTATGCTGTGCACACCGGCCTAGTAGGAACTTCGGGGAGGCCACTCACGCTGGATGTAGAGCTGCTGCACATCACGGCTCACATAAACACAGGAAGCAACAGTATTTCGTGAAACCTTGTAGTTCAAGCAGCATGGCTACCACTTTCACATCGCTGCAGATTTCCATCGGAATTCGTCGTACTCAGTCAAACCGAGGAGTTTTTGCATTGATTCATACGTTTCCTTCATTCCAGGAGCTAAAACAAGTGGTATACTTGGTAACAAGTTCCCATTGTGGAGTACAGCCTCCAGACCTGATTTGCTGGAGTCAGTAAAAAGTCGCCATTTCGTCAGGATCATGAATCCTTCCCATGGCTTCGAACAGACCTGCAATATTGCTGCAGTAGCATGCTCCGTCTGACTTGAAATACTCTCTAAATTTTGTTGCCTCTTCCTGAAACTCGTCACCTTTGTGTCTAGATGCAACAAGTTCCAATAGTTCTGACTACTGTTTGGATAAATTTAGGTCACGTACAAGATTGTTAAGGTTGCCTCGGTTGACTGGATGAGGTACTTTGCCAGACGGCAGACACGTTACGTCAGAATCAGGGGCAGCTGTTCCAGATGCCTCGCCATCTTCATCCTCATTTGAAATCTGGAATGCACATTTATTTGTTGGTGGCCTTGGAATGGCAAGGTCCGCCGTGTGATCGGCTGGTCTTATTGTCGGCGGTAAATTTGGATAAACAATGCAGTTTTTATATTTTGAAGAAAATCCCACAACTTTGTTCAAGGAAAAGTGGCAAATCTGTTATGTGGTCACGAAGTTCACACACCATGGGGACTGCAAAAAAACACCCTGTTTTCCCTCCTGCTAGCCATTCTCGAAACGAGTTGGAACAAATCACGCAGCAAATATGGGGAGCCCATCGTTTGTCTTGGTCGCTTTCTTAACGCCAAAATAATGTAGATAAGTTGTCTTAACAAGAGACGTGATCTTCCGTTTCTGCTTCTCTGGAGTGAAACTTCTCCATGTATAACAGAAAGCATTAGGATCATTCACTTGTCTGCGAGGCATTGTCGACCCATAAATCTGAAATAAGAGTTGTATTAAACATAATGAATTTACACAGACATACTATAGATAGTGGATGTAGACATGTGGCAATGTATATGTTGGATATTGTACACAGCATAATAAAGAGCAGGAATAATGTGATGAAAAGAAGGATCATTGTACTAAAGGGATGAGTGTGAGGGTAGTGAGTTCAGACAAACTGTACAGTCACGCGTACTAATTTCTGCTCAGGGGTTACCCCTTCCTTCCCCTCTCTACCCTGGACAGAGGGAAGGTGGGAATCGCGAACAAGTCTACCCCGCCTTCTGCCCCCAACTCCCCCACCCTCCACCTACAGCTGCCAGTTACTGATTAGACGCAAATTTTCTCATGTCCTGTAAACATGACTAAACTGTCGTCGCACACACTTTCAACGGCCATGATTTGGACTATACTTTTAGAATAAATTATTACCGTATTGAACTGCATCCTCAAATTGAAAATATTCACCATCATTGTAATCCAGTGTCGTCCGCTGCACAATTCTGGGTTCCAGTGCTTACCTTTTCACTTCCCCAGCTCTCTCTCTCTCTCTCTCTCTCTCTCTCTCTGAATTCACTTTTCCCACTCACTCTTTCTTTTTAAATTTATATAACTTTCTCTTTGCTTCTCTCCCCCTCTCCCCCTTCTCTCTCGTTCTTTGTCTTAAGCCTTCCCCGCCTCTCACCCCTCCCCTCCCCCCACCGTAGGCCATCAGCAGTCAGTTATACCGTCACCGCTCCTTCGTATATCGTGTGCAGGCAACATTTATCACACACACAGGTCAGATGTATGGAAAGCTATTTTTTTTTTTTATATAATTGTATTTCTCATTATGTGGCAAGTTCAAATAGAGAACACCAGACCAATATTCGTAATTTTTATTACAGTGACCGTTCCACTTCACATAGCTGGGTAGCAACGCACAGACACACACACACACACACACACACACACACACACGACTTAAATTTTGCACTGACAGCGTGGCGACTACAAATATAGTCATTCTAACAACTGGATCTGCTGGCTCCAAACCTTCCCTGTCCCAGTCACACTCCTCATTCAATAACCGGTTATTGAATGAGGAGTGTGACTGGGACAGGGAAGGTTTGGAGCCAGCAGATCCAGTTGTTAGAATGACTATATTTGTAGTCGCCACGCTGTCAGTGCAAAATTTAAGTCGTGTGTGTGTGTGTGTGTGTGTGTGTGTGTGTGTCTGTGCGTTGCTACCCAGCTATGTGAAGTGGAACGGTCACTGTAATAAAAATTACGAATATTGGTCTGGTGTTCTCTATTTGAACTTGCCACATAATGAGAAATACAATTATATATAAAAAAAAAAAATAGCTTTCCATACATCTGACCTGTGTGTGTGATAAATGTTGCCTGCACACGATATACGAAGGAGCGGTGACGGTATAACTGACTGCTGATGGCCTACGGTGGGGGGAGGGGAGGGGTGAGAGGCGGGGAAGGCTTAAGACAAACAACGAGAGAGAAGGGGGAGAGGGGGAGAGAAGCAAAGAGAAAGTTATATAAATTTAAAAAGAAAGAGTGAGTGGGAAAAGTGAATTCAGAGAGAGAGAGAGAGAGAGAGAGAGAGAGAGCTGGGGAAGTGAAAAGGTGAGCACTGGAACCCAGAATTGTGCAGCGGACGACACTGGATTACAATGATGGTGAATATTTTCAATTTGAGGATGCAGTTCAATACGGTAATAATTTATTCTAAAAGTATAGTCCAAATCATGGCCGTTGAAAGTGTGTGCGACGACAGTTTAGTCATGTTTACAGGACATGAGAAAATTTGCGTCTAATCAGTAACTGGCAGCTGTAGGTGGAGGGTGGGGGAGTTGGGGGCAGAAGGCGGGGTAGACTTGTTCGCGATTCCCCCCTTCCCTCTGTCCAGGGTAGAGTGGGGAAGGAAGGGGTAACCCCTGAGCAGAAATTAGTACGTGTGACTGTACTTGCTGGAGCAAAACGAACATCATACATGAAATCGGTGCCACGTTATTACCTTGGGATACACATTACTGAACAGAAATTCCTGTCGAGTAGTGTAATTTATTCCAAAGAAACATAGCCAAGATTGGTGCATTTCACTGCTTATATCAGTTCTTGCTGCTTCTTCATCATCATCATCCTCATCATCATCCTCCTCATCATCATCATATCACCATCGTATACTACAGTATACTACTACTGAACTACTACTACTTCCACCACTACCAATAATAAAAATCCTTTTATCATCATCATCATCATCCTCGTCACCATCCCATCATCACTATCATTCCGCCTCTTTGGCGTACCCACAGGTGGGATGAGGTAGGGTTGAGGAAGCATGGAGAGAGAGAGAGCGAGAGCGAGAGAGAGAGAGAGAGAGAGAGAGCGAGAGCGAGAGAGAGAGAGAGAGAGAGAGAGAGAGAGAGAGAGAGAGAGAGAGAGAGAGAGAGAACATGGCTTGGAAGAACAAACCAACAGCCTGCCCAATGGAAACTGGGCTACACACTCATCCACTCACTATTCAAGCCTCTGGAAACCTGAATTATACCTAAGGACATACTTATCCCCATATATTCACTTCCTGATACTTATGAGACAGGATCAGTGTGACGGCTTTAATTATAGTTTAAAAGGAGTGCCACACTCTTGTCATGCACTCATCTGTACAACTTTGTCCATCCAGCTCGACCCCTTGTCAGTTCCCGTGCCTCAGTAATCCCTTATACCTCGTTTTCTCACTTACTCATTTTCACATCTATCCTCTTTCTTGGTGTACCACACTTATTCTCCCACCTTCAGTCTCACTGACATGTATCCTTTGTAACACCCGCTTTATGTCCCAATCTGTCCATGTGACCATACTATCTAAGCACACATTCCTAAGCCCTATTGCCCAGAGACTTCCCTTTTCCACATCTTTTACGTATCACATTATTTCATATACTATCCATCCTCCTCACTGCACACACATTTCTCAATAGCCCAGCTCCACTGCAGTACTGCACAACTTTTTGTTTCCAAGTCTGACACCCATCTGTTAATGTGGGCACTAAAATTTTATGCAGCCTTCCTGCAGCTGCCATACTCAGCCCTCTGTTTCGTACCAGGGCCTTCATAACACTTGCAAAATCTGTGTCACTCTACTTCCCATCATTGCACACTGATCTCTCTTTTCTACAACTGCATCTGCGTACTTAAATTCACCTCCCAGTTCAAGTTTCTCTCATTTCATCAGATCACCACATTAAGAATCTCTTTCTAACTAACCAACACTTTGCACCTGTCTCCAGTTTGAACGCACGACGCTCACAAGCATAAGCAAAACTCTGCACCAGTCTGCAAAGCTTTCCATCATCTGCATATTTGTTGCTGTGTTCATCTTTCTCCATAACTCATTTTTTTTTACCTCTCATAATCCCATCCTTATCTATCTAATACTGAACAACCCTATACATAACATCGTACATCCTTGTCTCGCTGTAACACTAATATTATACCATTAGCTTAGTCACCCCCCCCCCCTTTATACAGGCTCCCCTACGATCACGAAAACTCGTAACATCATTCAGTGGCTTTCCATCCACACCATACATGCGGAAAAAAATATCTAAGAACCCCTTTCATAAGCTTTCTTCACTATCTTTCGCACTGCACTGCGAGTATTTGATCCACACATCCCCCACAACTCCTAAAGCCACCCTGTTCGTAACTCACCAGACCTGCAGTACTTATGTATTCTTAACCTCATTCTTATTTTTATTATTACATCTGCCAGTTTTTTATTAAATGTTTTCTGATTATCCTGTGTGATTTTAATGTCTGGGGCCAAAACTGCTCTAATTCATCATATATAATTTCTGCGAAGGTTGTGGTAAGCCAGTCCCTGTCCGAGCCCCCTGCTGCCTGGTCGCTGCGAGTGTTCCTGGTGGGGTGGTGGCTCACTGCTTACATCCTCAGCATCTCATACACCGGCAACCTCCTGGCCGTCCTCACCATCCCAGTTTACCCCCACAGGATAAACTCTGTAGAAGACCTGGCCCGCAGTCACTACAGGTATTTGTGCTGTCCAATCCTTATAGCATTTTGACGAAGACATGAGAACACTGATATTTTCAAGCTAGTGTTGGGCGATCATACACAGGCTATTGAAGTCAGAGATAATTACTCTGAGTTTTCAAGAAACAGTAAATAATATGAAATACTGTTAGTTTTTTTTTTTATGTGAGGAAGAAGGAACCAAAGGCAACGAGCCTGCAAAACTATTCCTTCCAAGAGAAAAACAAAATATAAGAGAGCCAAATTCAAGATCCGATCATTTCCAGATGCCTGGACACACTGCGTTTGAAAGACTGGAGATCATAGGAAGTAGGAAAGACAGACAGAGGGAGACAGTTCCAGAGTTGACCTGTTGCATAAATGAAGGACTGGGAGTAATGGTTAACTCTTGCATTAGAGAGTTGGACAGAAAAGGGATGACAGTTTGCTGCTAGACGGGTGCTACGCGCCCGTCGTAGGGGTGGAGGAATGCATGCAGACAGTTCAGAGGAGCAGTGACCATTGAAGTAGTGATAGAAAAGAGATAAAGATGCGACAGTGCGGCGAAGAGACAAAGGTTGAAGGGAGTCAGTAAGAGGAGGAGAGTTAATGAGACGAAAAGCCTTTGACTCCACCCTATTGAGAAGAGCTGTATGTGGGGAGCCTCCCCACACATGAGAGTTGTACTCTACACAGGGGCGGATAAAACCCCTGTATAGAGTCAATAATTGTGCAGGGGTAAAGAAGGAACGGAGTCGGCTTAGCACACCCAATCTCTTGGAAGCAGATTTTACAAGAGATGCAATATGATCTTTCCAAGACAAGTCCCGAGTAAATGAAACTCCAAGCATGCTGAAGGATGATGCAGGATTAAGCTGAATATTATCAAACATTAATGGGTATACCTGTGGAAGATTTTGTCGGGTTGATAGGTGCAAAAACTGAGTCTTTGATGCATTAAAAACAAGATTATTTTTACCCCAGTTAGAGATATGAGCCAAGTCAGACATTAGGTGTCCCACATCCTCATCCCTTGTTTGTTTAAGTAACTGCTGAGATGGACGTCGCAGGAATCGAATGGAAAGGTGAAGGATGGAGTCATCAGCGTATGAGTGGATAGGGTTAGATGTACAGCTTAGAAGGTCATTGATGAATAAAAGGAAGAGAGTTGGTGATAGGACAGAGCCCTGAGGAACACCACTGTTAATAGATCTAGGAGAAGAACGATGGCTGTCTACAACAGCGGCTATAGGACGACCAGAAAGGAAGCTAGAGATGAAGGCACAGATAGAAGGATAGAAACCTTAAGAGGGCAGTTTGGAAATTAAAGATTTATGCCAGAATCGATCGAAAGCCTTAGAGATGTCAAGTGCAATGGCAAAGCTTTCACCAAAGTTCCGAAAGGAGGATGACCAGGAGTCTGAAGGGTAGGTGAGAAGATCGCCGGTGGATCGTCCCTAACGGAACCCATACTGACAATCAGAAAGAAGGTTGTGATAGGAAAGATGCTTTAAAATTTTTCTATTAAGAACAGACTCGAAAACTTTTGAGATACAGGATGTTAATGCAATTGGACGATAGTTAGAGGGTTGGGAATGGTCACCCTTCTTTGGGACTGGCTGAATGAGAGCACACTTCCAGCAAGAAGGAAAGGTACAAGTTGACAGACAAAGGCGAAAGAGTTTACCTAGGCAGGGTGTAAGCACAGAAGCACAGTTCTTGAGAACAACAGGAGGGACTCCATCAGGCCCATATGCCTTATTAGTATTGAGGCCTGAGACAGCAGAAAATACATCAGCTGAAGAAATTTTAATGTCAGCCATGAAAAAGTCAGAGGGGGGAAGTGATGGAGGAACAGCACCGGAATCATCTAAGGTGGAATTGGAGGAGAAAGTCTGAGCAAACAGATCTGCTTTATCAGTAGAAGAAATAGCTACAGAGCCATCAGAGTAGAAAAGAGGAGGGAAGGATGATGAGGTAAAGTTGTTAGAAAGGTTTTTGGCAAGGTGCCAGAAGGAGCGGGAAGAATTCAAGTTAGAGAGTTGAGAGCACTTAGTACAGATGAAATTATTTTTAGCAGAGCGAAGAACAGACTTAGCACGATTCCGGGCAGAAACGTATAAAAGATGTGATTCAGGGGTGGGTTGGCTCTGGTACCTTTTATTGGCCCTCTCCTTGTTGCGGACAGCATTAGAACAAGCGTGATTAAACCAAGGCCTTCGTGCATTAGTCAAAGGATATGAGAAAGGAATGTATGCTTTCATGCCCGAAAGAATAACCTCTGTAATGCGCAAGGCACACCCAGATGGCTCCCGGCCATGGAAGCAATAATCATTCCAGGGAAAATCAAAGAAGTACTGCCTGAGGGCCTCCCAGTCCGCAGCTCCAAAGTGCCACAGACGACGTTTCTTTGGAGGGTCCGCAGGCTGTACTGGAGCGATAGGACACGTTAAGGTGATAAGGTTGTGATCGGAGGAGCCCAACGGAGAGAAAAGATTAACAGTGTAAGCAGAAGGATTAGTTGTAAGGAAGAGGTCAAGTATGTTAGAACTCTCTCCAAGGCGATCAGGGATACAGGTAGGGTGCTGTACAAGCTGCTCTAGGTCATTAAGGATAGAAAAGGTGTAGGCTTGTTCACCAGGTGGATCAGTGAAAGGAGAGGAGAGCCAAAGGTGGTGGTGAACATTGAAATCTCCTAGAATGGAGATTTCAGAGAAAGGAGAAATGGATAGAATGTGTTCCATCGTAGAAGTAAGATAATCAAAGAATTTTTGATAGTCAGTAGAATTGGGAGATAAGTAAACAGCACAGATATATTTAGTCAGAGAATGACTGGAAAGCCGAAGCCTGAGTGTAGAGAATTCTGAAGAATCGAGTTCAGGAACACGAGAGCAAGATAAGTTGTTGCGTATATATACACAACAGCCACCTTTGGCTTTGAAATGAGTATAGAGAAAGTAGAAGGATACAGAAAAGAGTCTACTGTCAGTTGCCTCAGACAGCTGAGTCTCAGTTAGAAAAAGAAGGTGAGGTTTAGAGAAGGAGAGGTGGTGCTCAACAGAGCGAAAGTTAGAGGAAAGGCCACGAATGTTGCAGAAATGAAGCAGAAGAGAGTCAGACAGTGGTTCCAGGCATCTTGAGTCGTCACTGGGAGAGGGGCAGAAGGTGGGGGCATTTATGGTCCCCCCCCCTTGGGGACTTCGAGGCTATGTTATTTGATGCCATTTTTTCTTTTTAAATTTTTAAAAGGAAGTGTGGTGTGTAATGTGCATGTAGTTTGGTGTTGATAGTTAGAGAAACTTATACTGGAGAGCATGCTGGCCTACTCTCTGTTACTGAGACACTGAAAAAGTTCAGCTAAAGGGGATGGTCGGGACCTAGTCCCGAGGGCTGATGAAACGGGAGCTCCAGCTCTCCCTATCATCAGCTTTTCATCCACCTTGGGAGTACTGCCCTGCTCGACTGGTGCTACAGTCACTACAAGCATGATAAAAAACAGTTAACAGACAATCCCATACTACCTCCCTCATGACGTAAGGACCCTAGACTAGGCTAATGCAGTCCAGTACATACCAGTACATTTTAAGGGTAGATAATCAGCCTAATACCTATTTTGGTATAGCATGATAAAAATGACTCCAGTCACCTGTTAGAGATCAAACTGCCTCGCTTGTTAAGATCGTCATTCCAACTGGGGTATTCTAACCACAAGAGAAGCAAGGGAAAAAATGTCAGTCAGCTGCCTATCAGTCATTACCGTACATGCATCCGCGCTGTCCTACCAGTATGACCTACGGCAGAATGTATGATTACGCAGCGTGTAAAGCCTGATCATACCTTGCCCTCAGCAGGCAGCATTTAGTCAAAAGCCACTGACTGCCACCATGTTTTGTTTCATTCAAGTTCCATGCAATGTTATGTAGATGCCCTCCTCGGAATATTCTGCCTGCAGCTCACACATCTACCTTCCTTTAACAACAACCCCAACCCAGGAGCATTTGGTCCCACAGACTTTGGAGATTGATCTTAATTCCTTTCTACCAGGCTAGAAGTAAGGTTCACAAAAAAAGATAAAGTGTGGTCGAAATGAAGGATAAAGTGTGGTCGAAATGAATATACTTTCTCTATACTCATTTCAAAGCCAAAGGTGGATGTTACGTATAAGTACACAATGACCTATCTTGCTTCTCATGTTCCTGAACTTGATTCTTCTGAATTCTCTACTCTCTGGCTTCGGCTTTCCTGTCATTCGCTGACTAAGTATATCTGCACTGTTTACTTATCTCCTGATTCTACTGACTATCAAAAATTCTTTGACTATCTTACTTCTATGATGGAACACATTCTATCCATTTTTCCTTTCTCTGAAATCTACATACTAGGAGATTTCAATGTTCACCACCACTTTTGGCTCTCCTCTCCTTTCACTGATCCACCTGGTGAACAAGCCTACATCTTTTCTATCCTTAATGACCTAGAGCAGCTTGTACAGTACACTACCCATATCCCTGACTGCCTTGGAGAGAGCTTCAACATACATGACCTCTTCCTTACAACTAATTCTTCTGCTTACACTGTTAATCTTTTCTCTCCGTTGGTCTCCTCCGATCATAACCTTGTTACTTTAACCTGTCCTATCAATCCGGTACGGCCTGTGGACCCTCCAAAGAAATGTCGTCTGTGGCACTTTGGTGCAGTGGATTGGGAGGCCCTCAGGCAGTACTTCTTTGATTTTCCCTGAAATAATTATTGCTTCCATGGCCGGGAGCCATCTGAGTGTGCCTTACGCATTATGGAGGTTTTTCCCTCGGGCATGGAAACATACATTCCTTTCTCATATCCTCTGACTAATACAAGAAAGCCTTGATTTAATCACGCTTGTTCTAATGCTGTCTGCAACAAGGAGAGGGCCTATAAAAAGTAAGGGAGCCAACCCACCCCTGAATTACATCTTTTTTATGTTTTTGCCCAGAATCATGCTAAGTCTGTTCTTTGCTTTGCAAAAAATACTTTCATCTTTACTAAATGCTCTCAACTCTTCAACTCGAATTCTTCCCGCTCCTTCTGGCACCTTGCCAGAAACCTTTCTAACAACTTTACCTCATCATCCTTCCCTCCTCTTTTCTACTCTGATGGCTCTGTAGCTATTTCTCCTACTGATAAAGCAGATCTGTTTGCTCAGACTTTCTCCTCCAATTCCACCTTAGACGATTCTGGTGCTGTTCCTCCCTCACTTCCCCCCTCTGACTTCCCCATGTCTGACATTAAAATTTCTTCACCTGATATAGTTTCTGCCATCACTGGCCTCAATACTAACAAGGCATATGGGCCTGATGGGGTCCCTCCTGTAGCCCTCAAGAACTGTACTTCTGTGCTTACACCCTGCCTAGGTAAACTCTTTCACCTTTGTCTTTCTATTTGTACCTCTCCTTCTTGCTGGAAGTTTGCTCTCATTCAGCCGGTCTCAAAGAAGGGTGACCATTCCCAACCCTCTAACTATCGTCCAGTTGCTTTAACATCCTGTACCTCAAAAGTTTTCGAGTCCGTTCTTAACAGAAAAATTTTAAAGCATCTTTCCTATCACAACCTTCTTTCTGATTGTCAGTATGGGTTCGGTCAGGGACGCTCCACTGGCGACCTTCTCACCTACCTTTAAGATTCCTGGTCATCCTCCTTTCAGGACTTTGGCGAAAACCCTGCCATTGCACTTGACATCTCAAAGACTTTCGATGAAGTCTGGCATAAATCATTAATTTCCAAACTGCCCTCTTAGGGTTTCTATCCTTCTATCTGTTCCTTCATCTATGGCTTCCATTCTGGTCGTTCTATAGCTGTTGTTGTAGACGGCCATCGTTCTTCTCCTAGATCTATTAACAGTGGTGTTCATCAGGGCTCTGTCCTGTCACTAACTCTCTTTTATTCATCAATGATCTTCTAAGCTGTACATCTAACCCTATCCACTCGTACGCTGATGATTCCGTCCTTAACCTTTCCATTCGGTTCCCGCAACATCCATTTCAGCAGTTACTTCAAACAAGGGATGAGGCTATGGCACACCTAATGTCTGACTTGGTTTGTATCTCTGACTGGGGTAAAAATAATCTTGTTGTTTTAATGCATCAGAGACACAGTTTTTACACCTATCAACCTGTCAAAATCTTCGACAGGAGTACCCACTAATGTTTAATAATATCCAGCTCAATTCTGCATCATCCTTGAACATGCCTGGGGTTTCATTCACACGGGACTTACCTTGGAAAAATCATATTGCATCTCTTGTAAAATCTGCTTCCTAGAGATTGGGTGTGCTAAGCCGACTCTGTGCCTTATTTACTCCTGCACAGTTGTTGACTTAATACACGGGTTTTATTCGCCCCTCATTAGAGTACAATTCTCATGTGTGGGGAGGCTTCCCATATACAGCTCTTCTCAATAGGGTGGAGTCAGAGGCTATTCGTCTCATCAACTGTCCTCCTCTTACTGACTCCCTTCAACCTGTGTCTCTTTGCCTCACTGTTGCTTCTTTATCTCTTTTCTATCGCTACTTCAATGGTCACTGCTCCTCTGAACTGTCTGTTTGCATCCCTCCACCTCTACGACTGGTGCGTAGCACCGGTCTAGCAACAAACTCTCATCCCTTTGCTGTCCACCTCTCTAATGCAAGAGTTAACCGTTACTCTCAGTCTTTCATTTATGCAACAGGTCAACTCTGGAACTGTTTCCCTCTGTCTGTATTTCCTACTTCTTACGATCTCCAGTCTTTCAAACGCAGTGTGTCCAGGCATCTTGAAATGAATGGATCTTGAATTTGGCTCTCTTTTGTATTGTGTTTTCTTTCTTGGAAGTAACGTTCATGCGGGCTCAGTCTTTGGTTCCTTCATCCTCGCATAAAATATATATATATTGAACTAAGCAGTGGCATGATGGCTTTGAAGACGAGATGACCTGAAGGGCAGACTGAGAGTCACAGATAACCACACCATTCAATCTTCACTGAGAGAGAGGAGACTAACTGCTTGGAAGAGTCCCTGTAACTCACAGTAGGTAGAGCTAGATGAGTTCGGTAGTCTGTGGCCAACCCAGCCTCCCTCCGGTAGGTCCAAATAATGTTAGTAGATGGCATATCCACCACTAACATCTGCTTGCATGGAAATGTCAATGTAGAGATGGTGCACAGGAGGATCTGACGAAGACACTCTTATGATGGTCTCCAGAGATATTTAATCCTGGAGGAGTGGTAGGTCTGTCTTTAAGGTAGGAGTAAAGCAGACTTCAAGATGAAGAATCCTCCAGGGAGGTGGAACATGATCCACTTCTGCCAGAGGAACATTAATATCAAGTCTTTGTAGGATGGAACAGGCTGCATTATTGAGGGTGCAGACGCCGGGCTGAAGTGGAGGTCGAGGTGCAACAGGGTGAAGTAAAGTTCTGATGACCTGAAAATAATAAGGGACAAGATGCGGAGAGTGATGGCATTTGATGCTGAAGTAATAGAGGTTGGTGAATATTTTCTTAACAAGAGGGGGGGGGGGAAGTTTGAGTTCAGTTTGCATGTTGACTATTCTAGTGGAAACAGGACAGCCCAGGATGTATCTTTCTACTTTGTTCTGAAAATATTCAATGGGTTCTAAGGATGCCTTTGGTAGCTGACTCAGAGCATGGGAGAGGTAACCAACAACCGACCATATGAATACAATGTAGATAGTTCTGGCCACAGGGATAGAGATTCCGGCAGCATTGTTGGTGAGCCACTTGGGAGGAATTAAGAACTGTTGCAGCCGATCTACGAGGTCTCGGACGATGGGATGAACACACTGTCTTACAGGTATGGCTGGGGCAATCTGTACAGATGCACCCAGGTAGAGGCACAGCCTGCCCAGGGGGGATGGCTCTATTTCCTACAGTGAATTCTGGATGCGTTCCTGGGATGCAGGGAGAGAAGATTCTACTCTTTCCTTGGGAGAGGATGAGGCCACAAGTAGATGACTGATAGAATAACTGAAGGAAGCAATGGAGATCTCCTGCAGAGCTGAAGTGAATGGAGATTATCATCAGCATAACAGGTAACAGAGGTACCATGAATGATGGGAAGAAAAGAGAGTAACCAGTGCATAAGGACAGTACAAAGAAACGGACTGAGTTCTATGGTTTTCGAGGAGCTACACGTGCCCTTAAAAAGGATATGCGAGGTCCTATTATGGAGGTAACCCCGTATCCATCGCAAGAGATTTCCTTGGACACCAAAATCCACCACCTGATTGACGATGATATCTCTGTTTGCAACATTAAAGGCACATTTCAGATCAATGAATGCCACAACACTGGTGGGACAGAGGAGGATATAGAGTTCCATTAGGCAGTGGTGAGTATTTCTTTGTGGCAGAAAACTATACAGTCTGGATGAGAGTTTGTTTCCCCAGCTGAAACATAAGATGGGTAAGGTAGATGCATTTGAGCACCTTGCTGAAGCAGAAAATGAGAAAACTAGGTCTGAATTTGTCAGCACCAGCTTTCAGCATGGGCACAATCGTGCTGGAGGTCCAGGCATTAGGCGCACATGTCTTATGGAAGCAAAGATTGTAGAGCTGTAGTAGGGGGTTGCCAGGGGCCTTCAGTAGGTGAAGGACAGGGTAGATGATGCCATCATCCCCGGGGACAGTTGCCTTACTCCGAATGAGAGCACTTGGCAATTAGTCCTCAGTTATCAGCAGGTTATCATCTTCATCTCTCTTCAGTAATGCAGCCATCAGACAGAGAGTGTGGACAGTTTGGTGGGAGGAGAGTGCATCTTGAATATGTGCAGGAAGCTTGCATGCATGTGATTGTTAAGACCATGTATTATTAAGATTGTGTGTGTTCTCAGCGAGACTGTGGTGTTGACCACTGGAGTTTTTTTTTTCTGACGGCCTTTTTATTTTTAAGATGCCACATGGATTACATACTCATCTGATGGTTGATGCTGCCTGTGCACTTCAGTCAGCATTCAGTATGGATGCATTGCTGGAGGGCAAGTTGATCGTCTCTTGATGCCTGGTACTGGTGCAGATGGCCAGGTGCTGGTTGCCTCTGGAAAGAGAGACCATCTTCCTCCACCTTCCTTTCTGCTTGGAGGATGTTCTGATCGAGTGTCCAAGTATGAGCTTCTCTGTGAAAGTCATGTGTGGAGTTTACCAGGGAGGAATATCGGTTATCAAGTGACTAAACCAAACGTGAGAAGGAAGTTCGAAATGTATGAGATGTATGCAGGGCAGTTCTTAAGAGTAATGGTAATGTGGGTGTGAGTGTAAGGAGAGAAAGGTCCAGCAGGGAGGGAATAGTGGAGGCTTAAGGTAACGTGGTCCGAAAAGACAGTAGGGAGAGAAGAGCACCTGACGTTGGAAGGCACTAGCCCGGATGTTATGATGAGATCAAGAGTGCCTCCACAAGAGTGTGTGGCACCACCAGTTTCCCAGCAAGTGAGTTGGTAGCGGCAGATGTATTCAAGGAGAGGAAGCTCATTGTGATTTGGTGTAGGTAAGAGGTCATCCCGAGCAGAATGTCAGGCATTAAAGTCACCCATATAGATCATGCCATGAATTGTAGGAGTAGGGAGGGCAGGTAGATTAATCCTTCCAGAGGCAGAATAGACATTATGTAAGTGGATCGTACCATCGCCCACTGTGACCTCAAAAAGCTGAAAGGTCATGTCATCATTTACAGGGCAGATGAGAAGTTGATGTGGTATGGAGGAATGAATGTAACTAATGAGACCATTCCTGGCGAGGTGAACATATGAGATGTTGCCAGTACGTGAGGGAGCCACTTCCCCAGGTAGAGGACGACCAACAAAAGCTTCTTGAATGAGTATAACATTCGGGTGATAGCGGCATACGTAACTCTTGAATGCAGGAAGTTTTGATTGATTCTGACTCCACAGACAATCCAGAAATAACATGAAGCGGAATTCAGTTAGCAAATTTTCTTAGGTATCCGGGAGTCAGATAGGGATAAGGAAGTAGCATGAGCACTGCTTTGTGGTGTAGTATGTGAGAGATCCTTTTGTCGATAGATCACTGATCCTCTCAACGTGAGAGGTGATAGCATCCAGCTTCTCTGTGAGGGTGGTGACGGTAGTGATGATAACCTGATGAGACAGCAGGAGAAGCGAGTGTGCTTTCAGTGCTGGCGTGCTGATTGACCAAGCCATCAATGAGTGCCTCAGTGGCATAAAAACGTGCTGTAAGTGCTGTGCACCAAGTCATCAAAGATGCAATGGCTTCACGGAGGGCAAGTACTTGTGCAGAATTGGGGACAGAAGAAGAGACAGGTGAGATGGCAATGTTTGGTGGCAGTGGCGGTGGTGGTGGTGGTGGTGCATGTGGTAGCAGTTCTATGAGTCGCAGCAGGGCCTGAGCATTTGGTACAACCATACCACACATTAACTTCAGGCTTCTAGCTACAAGGACATCTCCACTGTGAGGTATCCAATACAAGTACGGGTAGCAGTTCCGAAGCAGGATTGGTTGCACCAGTGGTGGGTCATGAAGGGGTGCGATATGGGCAAGTCCGGGAGGCGTGGTTAGCATCACACCACGCACACTTCTCTAAGGAGAGCAGTAGCATGATATGTGTCCAATTCCCCACCATTTGAAGTACCACAGCTGTACGTCCCTCATTCTGTGTAGCTCACAGGATAGGAGACAAAGGAGGAAACTGAAATTGACAACTGGTGGAGGAGGGTCTGGGAGACTCCAGGTGACAAGCTGGCTGATGGGCATCCCATTTGGATCGAAACATCGAGCAGTGTAGACGCCAGGGAGTTCTTTGGCCAAGGAAGGGTCAGTGCCGACAGGGTGGCAGGTGATAAGGTAGGTAGAGAACTTACGGGGCCTGTTGACTGAGTCTGAACATCCAGGAACAAGGAAAGGAACTCACTACTTGTTTTCCTGTCTATGATGTCCCTACATCGTCTTGAGATATAGATGAAGCGGGACGTGACAGCACACATCTTGACCTCAGCTATTTTCCGATTGAGACGGACTGTCTTGGTGACATCAGATAGCCAAAAAATACTTTATATAAACAGTTGGGTACTCTTTGTGTAGGAGTTTGACGTACTCAGTCTGGGGAACAAATGCTGGAGGGACTGATGGGAAGGTGTCTTCTGAGGTGAGGCGAGGGAGGATGTGATCAGGAACCTTGTGGAAAAAAGAATTCTCATTGTGCTTGGATATTTTTGCAGCAGGAGACGATGGTTCAGTGTTGATATCCGAAGTGTGTTCCACGGGGCATTTGGTGGAGGTGGAGCCCTGGGTAACATAATGGGGGACTACAGCTGAGGCAGCATGGGAGTTACTGTGGCTGCATTAGATGTGAAACCGTGGTGTCTGTGAATTTCAAGTGGGGGCCAAGCTTCCACAGACAGGACGTCATTGTCACTGAGTGCTAGGTCGACCTCAAGATCAGTGAGGGTGGCAGGTCCTGAGTATTCCATTTCGCCCTAATAGGCAAGCGTTCAGAGCCTGGCAGCACCTTCACCAGTGGAGTGGAGTTGGTGCATGTGCTTGGGCAGAGTGATGTAGCCATGACGATACTACACGTCATGCTCCTCGCACTGTGCATGCACAGACACTAGAACTTCCAACCAGAGAGGAATGGCCAGGTGTGTGGGTTTATATATAAAAAATACTGACAAAGTCAAAACCCCTAAATTCTCAGGAGACACTGTACTAAAGTCTAGGTCTTACTGTAGCTCACTGCAAAGACTGGGGGATGGCAGTTTGCTAGATCCTTCAGAATTTCGTAAAAATCAGGAGAGCTTTTTGGCTGGTTTGTTTACTTGCTACGAGCAATATATCCATGCGCCACTGTCTCCGCTCCATAGAAAGTCAATACTCACCTTAATACTCGTATTCATGGTGCGAAACATAGACGTGGTGCCCAGAGGCCAGAGGGGCAACAAAAACACTAATCATTCGCGTTAACAATCCTATTATCACTCCCGTCCATCTCAGTACTTTGTTTGTGTATACTCTGTCTGTCTGTCTGTCTGTCTCATACAACTAGGAATATGCATAAGGATTTGGCTAGGGGTATAACTATACAATTAACTGGGTTAACTATTAAATATGCTGCAGTTGTGTAAAGCCCTGAGTTAAAAAAATAAAAAAGAAACAACAGCCATAAGAAGGGTGCTAAGCTAGAAAAATTTAAGATATGGAGACAGTCCAAAAAAATTATATTTATCCACATGGGGGGCACTCACTACCGACTCACATGATTTAGTACTGCTTTGGCTGTGTGTCTGTTCCTCTCTTCCTTCCTTCCTTCATCTTCTGTCTTTCTTTCCTTCATTCTTTCCTCTTCCTCCTGCCTACGGGTGACCTCACACTCCCTCTTCTATCTTTCTTTCCTTCACTTTTTCCTCTTCCTTCTGCCTATGGGTGACTGTACACTGAGTGACATGCTAAATGGTTTCCCGTACACCAGGACACCATTTACTACGTTGGGTGGTAACCATATAACCAGATTATGGAGCCTGGTGGTTTAGTGGGTAATTAAGGCACTCCAATCAGACTGAGCCTGTGTAGGTTTATATCCAAGGGGTGGTTGAGGTTTATTGCTCATGTTATGCCACTCAGCAATGAGTGAGGCTGGTCACTTTCATCTTAAATGTAAAGACCAACTTGCCTAGCCCCGGGCTCCTACGCTTTTCATGGGGCAACGTAGGATTGGGTGATGGATGGATGGATGAAGAACAAAAATGAACTAGAGGCCCACCCCAAGAAGGTAGTCACACCAACCACGAGTCAATACCCTTCTCTGGATCCTCCTACTTTCTCTGCACTCATTTCAAAGCCAAAGGTGGCTGTTGTGTATATGTACGCAGCAAATAATCTTGCTCTTGTGTTCCTGAACTTTATTCTTATGAATTCTCTACTCTCTGGCTTCAGCTTTCCTGACATCTGACTGAATACATTTGTGCTGTTTGCTTATCCCCTAATTCTACTGATTAAGAAAAATTCTTCGACTGTCTTTCTTCTGCGATGGAACACATCCTATCTGTTTCTCCTTTAATTGAAATCACCATTCTAGGAGATTTCAATGTCCACCACCACCTTTGGCTCTCCTTTCCTTTCACTGATCCACCTAGCGAATAAATCTACATCTTCTTTATCCTTAATGACATAGAGCAGTGTGTACAGCATCCTACCCATATCCCTGGCTGCCTTGGAGAGAGTCCCAACATACTTGACCTCATCCATATAACTAATCCTTCTGCTTATGCTATTAATCTTTCCTCTCCTTTGGGCTCCTCCTTACAACTAATCCTTCTGCTTACATTGTTAATCTTTCCTCTCCTTTGGGCTTCTCTGATGACAGCCTTATTACCTTATCCTGTCCTGTCGCTCAAGTACAGCCTGTGGACCCTCCAAAGAAACCTCGGTTGAGGAACTTTCTAGCTGCTGATTGAAAGGCCCTCAGACTGTACTTCTTCGATTTTCTTTGGAATGATCATTGTTTCCTTGGCCGTGAGCCATCTGAATGTGCCGTGTGCATTATGGAGGTTATTCTCTCAAGCGTGGAAGCATACATTCCTTTCTCATATCTTTTGATCAATGCAAAAAAGCCTGAGTTTAATCACGCTCGTTCTAATGCTGTCCACAACAAGGAGAGAACCTATAAAAGGTACCAGAGCCAACCCACCCCTGAATCACATCTTTATTTTTCTGGCCGGAATTGTACCAAGTCCGTTCTTCGCTCAGCTAAATATAATTTCATCCGTACTAAATGTTCTCAACACTCCAAATCAAATTCTTCCCACTCCTTCTGGCACCTGGCCAAAAACCTTTCTAACAACTTTATCGCATCATCCTTCCCTCCTCTTCTCTACTCTGATGGCTCAGTAGCTATTTCTTCTACTGATAAAGCAGATCTCTTTGCTCAGACTTTCTCCTCCAATTTCACCTTAGACAATTTCAGTGCTGTTCTTCCATCATTCCCCCCCTCCCCCGCCTCTGACTTCCTCATGACTGACATTAAAATTTATTCACCTAATGTATTTTCTGCCATCACTGGCCTCAATACTAACAAGGCATATGGGCCTGATAGGGTCCCACCTGTTGTCCTCAAGAACTGTGCTTCTGTGCTTACACCCTGCCTAGGTAAATTATTTTGCTTTTGTCTATCAACTTGTACCTTTCCTTCTTGCTGGAAGTTTATCTTATTCAGCCTGTCCCAAAGAAGGGTCACCATTCCCAACCATTTGACTATCACCTAATTGCTTTAGCATCCTGTGTCTCAAAAGCTTTTGAGTCTATTCTTAACAGAAAAATTTTAAAGAATCTTCACTATCACAATCTTCTTTCTTATCGTCAGTCTGGGTTCCATCAGGGACACTCCACTGGCAATCTTCTCACCTACCTTTCAGATACCTGGTCATCCTGCTTTCGGGACTTTGGCGAAAGCTTTGACATCTCAAGGGCTTTCGTTCGAGTCTGGCATGAATCCTTAATTTCCAAACTGCCCTCTTATGGTTTTTATCCTTCTTTCTGTTCCTTCATCTATAGCTTCCTTTCGGGTTGTTCTATAGCTTCTGTTGTAGATGGCCACAGTTCTTCTCCTAGATCTATTGACAGTGGTGTTCCTCAGGGCTCTGTCCTATCACCAACATTCTTTCTTTTATTCATCAGTTACCTTCTATTCTGTACATTTAACCCCATCCACTCACATGCTGATGATTCCATCCTTCACCTTTCCATTCGGTTCCCGTAACGTCCATATCAGCAGATGCTTCAACAAACAAGGGATGAGGCTGTGGCACACCTAATGTCTGACTTGGCTTGTATCTCTGACTGGGATAAAAATAATCTTGTTTTTAATGCGTCAAAGACTCAGGTCTTGCACCTATCAACCCGACAAAATCTTACACAGAGTACCCACTATTGTTTAATAATATCCAGCTCAATCCTGCATCATCCTTGAACATGATTGGGGTTTCATTCTCTCGGGACTTATCTTGGAAAGATCATATTACATCTCTTCTAAAATCTGCCTCCAAGAGATTAGGTGTGCTGAGCTGACTCCATACCTTCTTTACCCCTGCACAGTTGTTGACTTTATACACGGGTTTTATTCGCCCCTGTGTAGAATACAACTCTTATGTGTGGGGAGGCTCCCCACATACAGCTCTTCTCAACAGGGTGGAGTCAAAGGCTTTTCGTCTCATTAACTCTTCTCCTCATACTAACTCCCTCTCATTTCAACAAGGCTAAGTCAAAGGTTTTTCGTCTCATTAACTCTCCTTCTCTTACTGGCTCCCTTCAACCTCTGTCTCTTTGCTGCACTGTTGCATCATTATCTCCTTTCTATCCTCACTTCAATGGTCACTGCTCCTCTGTACTGTCTGTTTGCATCCCTCCACCTCTACGAAGGACGCGTAGCACCCATCCGGCAACAAACTCTCGTCCATTTTCTGTCCAGCTCTCTAATGCAAGAGTTAACCATTACTCCCATTCCTTCGTCCCCATTATTTTTCTTTGTTTTTTTGTACCCCTACGTTCTAATATTTCTCTCACTCTTCACACTCTTCTCGGAACCACAGATCACTTATCCGTTCTGCTTGCCTCCCATGATGCTTTAGCTCTTCATTAGAGTAGGCCTTAGGGAAATAGACATTTGTCATGCTGGTATTTTTATGGCGTTAATTTTTTCTTGCTATGTTTAGACTGTTCAATTACTTCTCGGGAGAGGTACTCTTAGCTGAATGGTGAAGGCCTCTTTGCCATCTACCGCTGATGAATATACATTTTGAAAAGACAAGCGCCTGTGAACGTTTATTGCAGTACTTTGCTCTCTCTCTCTCTCTCTCTCTCTCTCTCTCTCTTGCTTGCGCGCGCGCGCCTGCGAAGGGCTGGTAGTTGCATATTCCTATGGCTAGTTTACTACTTTGCAACACCTTGATTTGTGAAATAAACTGGAACTCAAAGTATTGTGTTGGACAGCAGGTTGCCTTTATTGGCACCACAGTATCGTTTGCCCAGCAACTCTTCTGAATCTTGCCAGACTCCCTGAGGTGTGAAGCTACTTATCCTTTCCAAGATACTGACAGGAATACATTGTGCATTTTATTAAAAGTGTCTGTGATGTCTTACCTAATACTAACTACATTAGCACCCCGATTGTCCAGACGTGTACCTACTATTTCATATTATTTGGTCGATTAACATGATCTTTATTCAATAAAAACCTCTTTTGAAGGGAGAAGAAAACAAGGGAGAAAAAAAAAAACTCTTTTATTGTTTGTGTGAGCGTGCCTGTGGTGATATGAATTTGGTGGCCAGCTGGGTATCTTTGTGGGCGGGGGTGGATGGGGTGGGTGCGGTGATTGCGTGGGCAGTTAGGGTTGGTGGAGTGGGTGGGTGGGCTTGATGGGAGTGGTTGGCGAGGTGGTTGGATTTTGCAAAGGGGGTGTGATGCCCGCTAGGGGGGGGGGGGCGGGTTGGTGGGTGGACGTGTAAGTTCCCAGGGGAAATGCCAGGAGATGACCTTCTTACACTGGGTGAATGAGTAGCGATAATGAGAGTGTTATAGTCAAACCAGAATATGATGAGCTGTGAGGTGAGGCAGGTAAGAAAAGCGCATTTGCCAAACATTTAAACCTTCAACTTTACATTGTCGAATGTTAAGATATTAACAACTTTATATTAGCTTGATATACTCCATATAATTTTATAATATATTAAAAAGAATTCATTGTAACGATTTTTTTTCTTTATAAGAATATAAACAACGACTCTATACAACATGTGACAACGTTGTTTAGACCACGTGCCACATTTCCGGTGACACACGTGTTTGGGTCAGTCACGGCCACTCACCTCCCACCCACCATGGACGGTACATCTCCCAGTCGCTTTCATGTTCTCCACAGCCAAGCTAAGGAGGTTATCTACAGTATAATGTAAATAGATATTTCCTTCAAGAAAAAGCAAATAGAGGACCCTTATTTTTGGTGAGTTAACCCATTCAAAATATTATAGAAAACGTTGGATACCGGGTGGTTTTGTTTTGGTAAAGATGTGGCAGAACTGAACTTAATCCCCCTCTCCATCCCAGAGTTCATCATATTCTGGTTTGACTATAGTGAGTTGGTGGGTGTGTAGTTGGGCAAATAGCCTTGTAGGTCCACTGGGGAATAGCTATCTGGGCAAATTGGCCTTTAGTTGAAATGGATTCATGGGAAAGGGAGTGTCCTTGAAGGTTGTGGGTGTAAGTGCAAACACAGATCTAAAGGTTATAAAAAGATCATTAAGGCAGTAGGTCCGTGGCTGAAAATAGGTGTATTTGAGAATTTGGTGTGTCTGTATGAGGAGGTGGTAGATCAGTGGAGGAGAACAGGTCCGTGTAGAATATAGGGACTTAAGAGGAAAATAAGTCCATAGGGAACGTTGGTCACACGAGGGAAAGGAAGTCCAAGGAGGAAAAATGGATCCATGGTACACAATAGGTCAAGGGAGAAAGCAGGGCCATGGAGTAAAAATCGCCCATGAGGAAAGTAGGTGATTGGGAAAGCTTGGTCCATAGAGGGATAAATAGAGTCATGGGGTAAAAAGGATCCATGGAAGAAAAATCTATGGAACATAAAGTCAGCGGGGAAAACACATCCATGGAGGAAAATAGATTCATCGGCCAAACCAGGTCCAAGAAGGATGTGGGTCCAATTGGGAAAATGGGTCCAGGGGAAAAATAAGTTCATAGAGAAACATGGGTCAGTGGGATTAAAGTACGCCTATGGTGAAAAACAGGTAGGCGGGGAGATGACCCTCAGGGATTGTAGCAGAAAACGGGCTTATGTGTTGGTGGGGTCAAAAAACTGTATCTGCTGATTCAGTTGACGGAAGTTCAGGTTAGTCACTGCCAACACACAAACGCTAGTGACTGTATTTCTCAATAATATAATTATTATATTATGATATTTTCGGATATTAAAATAAATTTGCCATTTCATATTGGAGGATCACCTTGCAGATTTTATTAGAGCTATAATAAGATGATTAGAAAAAATATTGAACTGATACACGTTGATAAGCTATTGTATGAATTTTCTCATGATAGGCTATAGTGGGAAGGTGTAAACGAAACACACTGTTGGTGCATATGTTTGTGTCATGATTTCTACAGCGTCATGCAGATTACAAAACATGCATCATAACTGCCATTTGATATAGAGTAATGTATTATGCTATGTAATGATAGTCTTTAGAATATCATTTTGTAATTATTGAATGTTGTATGTGGTGACACTTTGACTAGTATAACTGTCAAGTGTTACACAACATTTTTTCAAGTTCGTCAACATTATGTGTGGCCTCCCTTCCACCGACCCACATTTTTACCAATTTTCCCTTAACCTTTACTTTCTAATACTTCTACTGATCCCAGTCTTCTTGGAAGGTACCGAACCTTCACTCTTCGCCACCCACTGAAGCTTGGACTAGTTACTGTGAGGAGGCAGTGAATGCATAATTTCTGTTTCTCTTGCAGGGTTCAAATGCTCTGACTCATCCCTGGCAGGTACGCTCATTGTCAGGTGTTTAGCCACTCTTACATGACATTTAAACTCTTAAATGAAAGGTAAAAGAAAAATACCAACAGTACGCATATGAAGTCTGTATCTGTCAGTCAGTATACATTTATCATTTCCACCAACTTTCCCACTTACACTCTCCCTCTCTTCCCCTTTTCCCCTCTCGTACAGTAATACACACTCATTACCAATACTCTCTGTTCTTTCGCGTTTATATTAAAATATGGACATTCAGAGTGCAGAAACCATCAGAATCCTTACACAGTATCTTTTACCTTCTTCTAGCTGAAGAGTTACTTTGTAAGGAATGGGGACTTGGAGAAAGGGAGGAGAGAGGTGACAGAGACGGGGCAGCTCAGAATAAGGGGGTAGAAATGAGTAAATGAGGTGTTGGAGATGGGAGATAGGTAAGGATATTGCGTGTGTGTGTGTGTGTGTGTGGGTGTGGGTGGTTGGGTGCTTTGTGTGTGCGTGTGTCTGTCTGTCTGTATATATGTGTGTATGTGTAGTGGCAAATGTGTGTGTGTGTGTGTGTGTGTGTGTGTGTGTGTGTGTGTGTGTGTGTGTGTGTGTGTGTGTGTGTGTGTGTGTGTGTGTGCACGCAAAATGTATTCAGTCTGGTAGAGTACCTGAACAATGAGTTTATAAATATATCCTTTTCATGACCCATCGTGCATATAGTAATACAGACCACCGAAAAGCGAGAAACATAGACATGTAGTGTGAGGTAAATGATCAACTAATGACATGCAAGATTACAGTTACACTTTGGGTGAGGTATGAGGGTATGATAACTCCTTTTTCTCATATCGACCATAATTCAACTCATCTGGCAAGTTAAACTTAGACGACCGCCGTTGCACAGTAAAGGACTTCATTTATAATATCTTATTAGTTACATGAACGATTGTATAATGTCATTATAAATTGAAACCTAGTATCAGCTAAAAAGATTCTTTGTAGGCTACAGTGTCTAAATATTCTCATTTCTTCTCCCTCTCTTCTTAAAGTATACTGTAGGGAGGTAAAGAGAATCAGACAGGGTGATAAAGAAGGCAGTACAGGAGTGAAGGAAAATCGGTAGACTGATGGTGGAGAAGGGAGAAAAAGTGAGCAGATAGAGAGAACAATTTAAGGAACGGTTAAACATAGAGAATGATTATAAAACGTGTATAAGTGGCTGGGGAATGGCTGGGAGAAGGAGGGAGATGAGTAGGGAGGAAGAGGTCAGTAGGATGGTAGTGAAAGCAATGAAGATAGTCAAAATGGGGAAAGCCCCTGGAAATGAAGTGCGTGGTGAAATGCTGAAGCACGGGGGAATGATAGTAGCAGAATGGACATGGAAGATGTACAGATTGACTTGGAAGGAAGGTAGAGTCCCGAGAGATTGGAAGTCAGGTATTATTATTCCCCTGTACAAAGGAAAATGGAAAAAAGAAGCATGTGGTAATCATAAGGACATTTGTCTTCTTAGTGTAACAGGAAAAGTATTTGGTAAGATACTTTTTGACAGAGTTAGGGAAATAACAGATGATTTACTTGGAGAAGAGCAGGGAGGTTTTAGAAATGGAAGAGGTTGTGTAGATCAGATATTCATCCTAAGGAAAAATTTCTAGAGATGAGAAAGAAGTTGTATGCGGCCTTCATGGATTTGGAGAAAGCATATGACAGAGTGGAAAGACAAGGAATGTGGAAGATATTAGGAATCTAATGGAGTAAATGGGAAGCTGTTGAATGCCGTGAAGAGTATGTATGAGGGGTTAAGGATTCTGAAGAGTATGTATGAGGGGCTTAGGATGCAGTGCGTATGGATGGTGAACTGAGTTAATTTTTCTATCTGAATGATGGATTGAAACATGGGTGGGTTATGTCTCCATGGTTGTTCAGTTTGTATATGGGTGGGGTCATAAAAGAGACGTAAGGTAGGGCAGTAGATGTTGGAGCGGCCATAATGAGAGGGGGCAGCGTTTGGAAACTTCCTGTTCTGTTGCTTGCAGATGATACTGCGTTTTTAAGTGAAGACGAAGGGGAACTGTAAGGCTTGATGAATGAGTTTAGAAGAGTGTGTTTGAAACAGATTCTAAAGGTGAATGTAGGGAAGAGTAAAGTTAAGGTTTGCGAGAGATATGAAGTCACTGAATGCACAGTGAGGTAGGATGATCTGGAAATATGAGTGCATTTAAGTACTTCGGTAGCGTGATGAATAAGGATGGACGTTTAGAGGATGAAGTGCTTGAAATGGTACAGCTGGGAAGAAAGGTTGCTGGTTCTTTGAAAGCACTGATAAGAAATGGGGAACAGTGCATGGAAGAAAAATGTCGCTGCATGACAGTGTTGTGATACCAACTCTAACGTATGGAAGTGAAGCTTGAACCTTGCTGGAAGGGAACAAGTCAAGAGTGAGAACAGTGGAAATGAGTTATTTAAGAGGAGCATGAAGTGTTATATGGATGGACAGACTGACAAACGAGGAAGTGGAAGTACGTTGTGGTGGGGATGTGGATGTGATAGAAGTGGTTTGGCCATGTGGAGGGGATGGAGAGCGAGAGAATAACGTGGAGAGTGTATGTGAGTGAGGTGGAGGGTGGAGGGGGAGGGGGTGACCGAGGATGGGATGGAGGGATGGAGTGGAGAGGTATATGAAAGAGGGGTGTGTGAGCTGAGAGAAGGGCAGCGAAACGGCGGGGGACAGGGCGACATTGAGGCGATTTGTGTTTGACCATCCTTTACGGGATTAAGCCGTGTGGCTATAGATAGATAGATAAATACGTTATGGTTTTTATAGACTGTATGTTATATACATATTGTGTGCTCTCATCTAAACAGACAGTTGATGTATTTGAAATACTTCATGCTTCTGACTGTTCAATTTCTTTTATTGATATCTCCTGTATTAAACCACATGCCTCGCCTGACAGTCACTAGTTGATGACTGCAAGTGTTGAATATAGAAAGGTAGAGGACTTGTTACAGTTGTAGCATTACAAGCTGTGCAGTAACACTGAATGTCAAAATAAACTATTAGTATAATTCCAACTGTCTATGAGCTCTATATACCTACTTTTTTCGTGGTGGAATGGTATTGTCACTTATGTAATATAAGTGTCTCTGTTGACGTCTTAAATTACTCCTACAGAACGGCTGCAATCCTTGTGCAGATGAGGAGACAACAAACATTTCACTAATTATGAAATCACATCCTTGCATTTAAGATTAGTTTTGCTAATATGAAATACTAGTAGGTACGACTTGTGAAATGTCTTTGTGTATGGTAATGAGTGAGTAAATTTCTGTGGAAAAAATGCGATCTTTGGGTTGGTAACAGCCGACCTGTGGTAAAGTGGTTGTAGTGTGGATGGAGGGTCGGATGAATGCACCATCTTAGTTAAGTGCGTTCCTTCAGTTACCAGTTATCACTGTGGATTATATCTTGAGATAATAGTCAGAATTATGTGGGTAATGACTGGTAACATAATGTCATCACACTGACTATATAAACAGTCTCCACCATTGCACACTAGAAGAGGTTGTTATTCTTGACGTATTGCATCGTATTACACTAAAACGCTCATAGCATTCATCATTACCCTCAGAAATGGTATGATCTACAGCTTCTACCTAACTGGTATTACCACTATCAAGAACTGATAACAGTGATTTGGGTCTTTGGTAATTATTATTTATAATTATAGGTGTTCTTGGGTCTCAGGACATGCTGTATGTGTGTGGGGGAGGGGGGCAGCGGAGAGTTGGTGAGACAGTGTGGCCAACCTTTCTAACTGTTGGTGTTTAGGTATCCATATTACAATACCGTTATTTTAATGTCCCCTGAGATTCACATACAAACACACACACACACACACACACACACACACACACACACACACATACACACACACACACACACACACACACACATACACACACACATACAGTTTATATATATATATATATATATATATATATATATATATATATATATATATATATATATATATATATATATAATACAGTGGTGGGCAGCGCAAACGAAGAAGGACCTTGCGCAAGCACAAAGCGCAATCCACAGTTCACTACCTTGTGCAAGTGCAAATGCGCAATCTGACAAATATTTAGCTTGCGCAATGTCGCAAAGCGCAAGCGCAAACCATTTGCATATATTTTTGGGAATTACTGAAAAATATTGAGATATTTAAATAAAACAGCATACCTACTTTTATTTATTATTATTATTTTCTATTATTTATAATTTGCGCAAGTGCGCAATCTAATATTTAGCTTGTGCAATGTCGCAAAGCGCTAGCGCAAATCATTTGCATATATTTGTGGGAATTACTGTAAAATGTGTATTGGTATAATCAAATAAAATACTAAATTAGCAACCTGCCCACCAACCGCGGTGACTGAGGTACAGTAGGTCACTGTCCGGGAAAAACAGCCTATGTTTACCAAGGCATTGGCAAAGATTACTAGATTACTGTATCATCAACTCTCTCTCTCTCTCTCTCTCTCTCTCTCTCTCTCTCTCTCCGACAGAGGAGGGAGGGAATGGAGAATAAGAGAGAGAGGAGGGAAGGAAGGAGAATAAGAGAAAGAAGAGGGACGAAGTTTATGCCTCATCTCCTCACTCAAAGAGACGCTCCTTTGCCATTCCCGTATTTATTCTCTCTCTCTCTCTCTCTCTCTCTCTCTCTCTCTCTCTCTCTCTCAGAATAATGCTCTTTATCTCTCTCTCTCTTTCTCTCTCTCTCTCTCTCTCTCTCTCTCTTGTCTTGTCAAGACAATTTATTTAATAATTCAATATAGATATACAATAGCATATGTAATTCGTTCCAAATATAAAAAAATCATGAAAACAGCGTATTTAAATCAAATATCCACAGTCTAATAAATTATTAGGCTGTGGATATTTGATTTAAATAATATGTTATAATGGTTTTTGTAAGGAATTGCATATGCTAATCTTAATAAATAATGTATATTTATTATTATTTACTAATAATAATAATTTAGAAAATATTAAAAATACATTATCTCTGTTGAAGCATATTAAGAAATGCTACTACCCCCTTCCCTCCCGCCTCCCCCCACCGGAACCAACCCACCCTCGTGACCCGCCCCAGCCTCCCCCATCCAGTGTCCAGCCATGCGGGAAGCTCCCAAGACCACGAGTCTCCTGGAAGACCACGTGTCCCTTGGATTGCGCAGTGCACAATCCACAGGGCAGGTGCGCAAGCAGTTGTGCAAGCACAACTAAGTTTGCGCTTGGGCACCTGCCTTTTCATGTGCGCAAGCGCAAAATTGCGCATGGTCTTGTATGGTGCGCAATGCACAAACGATATCACCGGAGCGCAAGGGTGCGCAATTGCGCTTTGCACAAGTGTTTGCGCACCTGCCCAGCACTGCATATATATATATATATATATATATATATATATATATATTTGAGGCGCCTCCTGCTGAAGCGATGAAAGTGACAAACAAAAAGTCGAGAAAACAGCGTTTGAAAGTTTGCGGGCTGGCTCACTCCCGCTTTCCCTTGCCTCACTTCACCTCTACAGCGGAAGTGAAGCAAGGAGCAAATTGGTGGCGCTAACCTCATTTCCAACTCTGATACGCTGTTTTCTCAGGTTATTATTAATCTACTGATAATACATGACCCCTTGAAGCACATGGCGCTTTTGTACCTTATATTTTAGGTACCTCCATACGATCTCACTCAAGATTTGTCGGAGTTGCATGGATGAAAAAATGGCATCCTTTACCTATTAATAATCCTGTTGTTTTAAACTGTCTGAATAAGTGGCTGATGAAGACTGAAGGCCTACTCAAGCCATTGAGAGACAATGACCCTGATAGTAATATTATTGAATGTAACTGTGCTTTGTCTTATTACCGTACTACTTCGTCACTTAATATGTTCTTGATGTCAGTACTTAATAATTTTCTCTTCATAATACAGTGAATATTATTTTCTTGTAAATTAAAAAGAAATAGGTAATGTAAAATTCGTAAGGACTTTTGAGAATAATATTTTTCTTTAATGTAGCCACGTACATACAACTTGCTTTTTACTGAAAAAAAAAAATAATAATGACTTTTCTTTCATAATAATATTATTACTTTTTCATAACACCAACTTAACACTAAGGCTTTCTCTTGGGTACTTCACTTAATCATAGCCGTAGAACCCCCTCTGGCACAATGGGTCAACGCTGAATAATATTTTCTTGTAAAAAGAAAAAAAAAACAGTAGGTAATGTAACACTCGTAAGGACATCTCAAAATAATATTTTTCTTTTATGTAGACACGTACACACAACTTGATTGTTACAAAAAAAAAAAAAAGACTTTCTTTTCATAATAGTATTATTTTTTTTTCTTAACACTAGCTTAACACAACGAACCGTACAGGTCAGAAAACCACACACAAAAAAAGAAAGAAAGAAAGAAAAAAGGTAAACCAGTTGATACAAGGCGGGAGCTATGACTGACGGACCTGCTGCGCTCCCACTGGCTGGTGGGCATCATGATGTTAGTGTGCTGATTGGCTGGGCATCTCTCCCGGGCTCTTGCCCTGCTACAGATCGGAAAGCAATGTTGTGCAGCATTTCCTCCAAAAATTCGTGGTTTTGTGTAGGATTATGGACCTTATCACCACAACACTTCCCTGAATCACTTTGGGAAACTTACTTCACATAGAGCTATTATCGAACTACTCGATGCAAGTGAAAACTAAATTTCGACCGAGGTGTCACTTGCATCACTTCAGCAGGGGGCGCCTCATATATATATATATATATATATATATATATATATATATATATATATATATATATATATATATATATATATATGTGTGTGTGTGTGTGTGTGTGTGTGTGATAGGAAGCGTTATGAGGAACACACTGAGGTGGTTTGGCCATGTGGAGAGGATGGAGGGTGAAAGACTGACGAAGAGAGTGTATGTGAGTGAGGTGGAGGGGGGAAGAGGGAGGGGGAGGCCGAGGATGAGATGGAGGGATGGGGTGGAGAGGTATATGAGAGAGGGGGGTGTGAGTTGGGAGCAGGGCAGTGAAATGGCGGGGGACAGGGCGACTTGGAGGCGATTTGTTTGTGGCCACCCCAAACGGGATTGAGGCGTCTGGCAATATATATATATATATATATATATATATATATATATATATACTGTACAGGGTGTCCCATAAGTCTGGACCCATAGGGAAAAATCAATAAAATTACAAAACGGTCTAAAACGAATTCTTCGGCCACTTCCCGGTGACTGCGGGTCCCGACCAGCAAAATAATTTGAACTCTCTTCTCTCTAGTCAGTGACATGGGTTACCGGCAACTTAATAAAAAATAATAGAAATCCCTATGAGTTCAGACCTATGGGACACCCTGTATATATATATATATATATATATATATATATATATATATATATATATATATATATATATATCACTAGAACCAACATTTGATATGCTTGCTAGTCTTAGGTTGCCGAGGCTACTTTTCCGATATAATAATTACATGGCACTTTGAGTACTGACGGCTCGATAGGGTTTCTAGTATACTATAACAAATATCTGGATCCTATCAGCATAATATCATTTAATCGTATAGTGTATTCCCCTACATTTATTAAGAGGAACCTCAGTTACTAATCCCAAACACAGTCAGGATTACCAACGGAGGTGAACTCATGCATAATATGCCACAGCCTTCTACAACCTCGTTACGAGATAGCACCGGCAAGATATTGTGAGTGGGTCAGGTTCGAGTGTCCACAGCAGTACATCTATAAATATAAATTCTTTTTAAAAATGTGTAGAAACTTCGACCTGTCATGTGGAGACAGGGAGACTTTAAAATGGGTAAACAATTCTATGGTCTGTTTCAGTGGGCACACTGTTGATAGTTCTTCCTATTTCATGCATTCTCTTTCTTTTGTTTTCTGGGCCGTAGCTCACCCTATCCATATATATGACTGATTAACCTTTCTTCTATGCAGTGAAGAAAGAACCAGTGGATGAAGCTTCCCAAAACCCCGCTTAAACCCTTTCTTTATTAAAATGTTCCTTTTATTTCAGCAGTCCTATCCTCAGACGATTTTCTGCTGCTTAGTGGATACCTCTCTTAGTGAAGAAGTTAACGAATAACTCTAAAATGACCCGCATTGTCACTGCTATGGGAGAATCCCTAACACATTTTCCTTAGTGGTAATTGTAAATAGCTCTCCGATATTCTCCTGTGTTTATGTATTACTATTATTAACATAATTCAATACTTCAGAGATTTAACCACTGGGGAAGCCATACAACGAAATATTCCAAGGGGGGCGGTGGCCTAATCAGTAGAAAGGTGGCCTGCAGTCCTGCCAGACAGGTTCGAATCCCAGCTGGGGCGGGGAACAGTTTAAGGATTTGAATGTCATTAAAACACAGTTTACTTATCTACCAGAAGACCCGCCAACGTGTTAAAATACCCCCGCTAATACCAATACACCAGTCCTTATATGAGAAAGCCGTAGCATGTATTCAATATACTGCTGCCTACCTTAAAAGCGGCAGGCAAGGCTGCCACACCACCCCTAAACATCCACACTGTGCAGTTCCCTCGTGTCTACAGGACACCCCGTAAACTTAACATAGCGTCACGTCACGTCATTATACATTTTTCGATTTACTCAATGCAAATGAGGTAATATACAGTAAGCATAGATTAGGATCTGCACAGATAACCCTGAGTTAACGGTCACCACTCTCACTTTCGACCTGTGATGGGCTGTGGATCACTGAGGGTCCCTGCTAGTTATGTGACCACCAATGGGATTTTTTACATGTACCAGGGGTCCATGCTTCAGGATGAAACTTGTGTACTTGTCCCACATGGGAGAGTTCCTTGTCTCAGTGGAGTGAACGGAGCTAGGGCCTGATTGACTGCTGCCTACCTAAAAAGCGCCAGGCAAGGCTGCCACACCACCCCTGAACATCCACTCTGTGCATTGTACATCCACACTGTGCACTGTGCAGTCCCCTTTTGTCTAAGACACCCGTCTTATATATTTTTCAATCTCCCCAATGCAAAGAAAGTAATATAAGCACAGAATAGGATCTGCACAGATAACCCTGAGTTAATGGTCACTACTCTCACTTTCGACCTGTGATGGGCTGTGGATCACTGAGGGTCCCTGTTAGTCAAGGGACCACCATCGGGATTTTTTTAATGTACCAGGGATCACTGCTTCAGGGTGAAACTTGTGTACTTGTCCCACATGGGAGAGTTCCTTGTCTCAGTGGAGTGAATGGAGCTAGGGCCTGATTGACTGCTGCCTCCCTAAAAAGCGCCAGGCAAGGCTGCCGCACCACCCCTAAACATCCACACTGTGCAGTGTGTAGTTTCCACGTTATGTCCACTGACTTCCCATTAACTCAGTGTACCGGTTTATGTCATGCCGTAACTATTAGTTTATTTGATTACTTTCTCTTTCAGGTTACTCAATCAGGTAGCTTATAGACAAAGCATTGTAGAATGTGACTTTTCCTTTCCAGTATTTCCTATGAAATTTCCATGTCAGTTTTTCCATGCTGCATGGTGGTTTTTCTCACTTTTTCCTGGAGGGTTTGGTGGTGGGGGGAGCCTTCTTGCTTTACTATCCTTATCCTTCAGCATATAAAGTTAGATCTTGTAGTCATAGTTTCCTCTGTAACAAGCAGCCTCGAAAGGACCATAAGGTCTGTTGCTGTTTGCTTTCCTATGTAATATGGGCGGTGGGTGTTAGCGCCGAAGTGACGACATGTGGAGGTGTATGGTATGTAAGAGTCTATTGGGCCTTGAAAGTGAGCTATGAAGTCTCTGCCAAGAGTCGGACTTATAAAAAATTGGAATACGGCTTAATGTTTCATACACTCTTCTTCATTCTGTCAAAAGGGCAGTCACTGTCAACTATAGCTGGTGTGATTTCATCCAATGGAACTAGGACACTGACGACTCACTAAGTTGTGGTTGCATGAAATTCGAGAAGTCTTAGTTATGAGGTAGGAATGAGTCTTCTTGGTTACTAGTATATCTATCTATCTATCTATTGCCAGACGCCTCAATCCCGTTTGGGGTGGCCACAAACAAATCGCCTCCAAGTCGCCCTGTCCCCCGCCATTTCACTGCCCTGCTCCCAACTCACACCCCCCTCTCTCATATACCTCTCCACCCCATCCCTCCATCTCATCCTCGGCCTCCCCCTCCCTCTTCCCCCCTCCACCTCACTCACATACACTCTCTTCGTCAGTCTTTCACCCTCCATCCTCTCCACATGGCCAAACCACCTCAGTGTGTTCCTCATAACGCTTCCTATCACATCCACATCCACACCACAACGCTTCTTTATATCCTCATTCGTCAGCCTGTCTCTCCATGTGACTCCACAGGCTCCTCTTAAATAACTCATTTCCACTGCTCTCACTCTTGACTTGTGTCCTTCCAACAACGTCCAAGCTTCACTTCCATACGTTAGAGTTGGTATCACAATACTGTCATGTAGTAACTTTTTCACTTCCATGCTCACTTCCCTGTTTCTTATCACTGCTCTCAAAGAATCAGCAACCTTTCTTCCCTGCTGTACCCTTTCAAGCACTTCACCCTCCAAACCTCCATCCTTACTCATCACACTACCCAAGTACTTAAACGTACTCACATTTTCCAATTCCTCACCATCCAACCTCGCTGTACATTCACTGACTTCACCTCTCTCAAAGACCATCACTTTACTCTTCCCTACATTCACCTTTAGATTCCGTTTCTTACACACTCTCCCAAACTCATCCACCAAGCCTTGCAGCTCCCATTCGTCTTCACTCAACAAAACAGTATCATCTGCAAACAACAGTACAGGGAGTTTCCAAACACTATCCTCTCTCACCAGGGCCACTCCAACATCCACCACCCTACCTTGTACCTCTTTTATTACCCCATCCATGTACAGATTGAACAACCATGGAGACATGACACATCCCTGTTTCAACCCAACTTTCAAAGAGAAAAATTCACTTGGTTCACCATCCACACGCACTTCAGCCTTCGCACCATCGTACATACTCTTCACAGCATTCAACAACTTCCCATCTACTCCATATATTCTTAACACTTTCCACAATCCTTGTCTATCCACCCTATCATATGCTTTCTCCAAATCCATGAAAGCCGCATACAACTTCTTTCTCTTCTCTAGAAACTTTTCCATTAAAGATATAAGAATGAATATCTGATCTACATAGCCTCTTCCCTTCCTAAAGCCTCCCTGTTCTTCTCCAACTAATTTCTCTGTTCTTTCTCTAACTCTGTCAATAAGTATCCTACCATACACTTTTCCTATTATACTGAGAAGACAAATGCCCCTATGATTACCACACACTTCTTTTTCCCCTTTTCCTTTGTACAAGGGAATAATTATACCTGACTTCCAATTCTCCGGGACTCTACCTTCCTCCCAGGCCAATCTGCACATCTTCCACATCCATTCTACTACTATCTCTCCCCCATGCTTCAGCATTTCACCACACTCTCCATCAATTCCTGGGGCTTTCCCTGATTTAACTTTCTTCATTGCTTCCACAATTCTATCCTACTGTTTTCTTCCTGTCTTCTCACCTCCCTTCTTCTCCCAGCCATTCCCCAGCCACTTATACTCGCATTACTTCCATCCTCTATGTTCAACAATTCCTTAAAGTGTTCTCTCCATCTGCTCACTCTTTCTCCCTTCTCCACTAGTAATCTACCATTTTTATCTTTCACTCCCCTGCTAACTTCACTTCCACCCTGTCTTACTCTTTTCACCTCTTTTCAGAACATTTTCTTACAGTCTCTCCACTTTACACTCAAATTCCTTCCAAATTCCTCATCCACTCTCTTCTTACTCTCTCTTACTAATCTTTTCACCCCTCTCTTTCTTTCTACATATAACTCTCTTCCGCCTCTCAACTTCTTCCACGCCCCTATTTCTCATCCATTCATTGTATGCTTTCTTCTTTTGTGCCACAGCTTGTCTCACCTCTTCAGTCCACCACGCTGTTCCTTGCACCCCCCTCCGTCTTCCCTTCCTGCCACACACCACATCACATGCTGCACATATTTCTTCTGTAAATATCCTACACACACATTCCACGTCTCCCATCTGCTCTAATTCATATTTGCCCAATCATTCCTCCACTTCTCTCTTATACTCTGCCTTTTTCTCATCCTCTTGTAACCTTTCCACTCTCCTTGCAACTACTCCTTGCTCTCGTCTTTCCCTTCTTCTATTCCTCCATCTTACTTGAATCCTAATTCTGGCCACCACCAAGTAGTGGTCAGAAAGTCCACTCCCCCAGCCTCTATAAGCTCTTGCATCCATTACACATCTTCGCATCCTTTCATCCACACACACATAATCAATCGTTGCCTTCCTTTCATTCAGTTCACCACCCACCCTTCTCATCACTCGTCATGTATACCTGTGGATCATTTTATGCCTGAAGAGGGTATTGGCTGTCACCAACCCCCTCCCAGCACAAATGTCCACTAACGCACTGCCATTCTCATCTATCTCAGCAGGCACACCCCACCCACCAACTATTCCATCCACCTTCATATTCCCAACTTTACCATTCATATCACCGATCAAAAACACTCTCTCATTCCTTCCAAACTTTTCCATGCACACTTCTACATTTGTCCAGAACTCTTCTCTCACTCTTCTAGCACGATCTTGCGTTGGCGCATACACACACACAATTGCCCACATTTGTATTCCAACTTTCAACTTTACCCACACAATCCTTGACCCAACTGATCCATACTGTCTTATGCTCTTCTTCCATCTTTTACTCACAACTATACATACTCCTTCCTTTGCCCTCTCATTCTCACCTACTCCTGCACATATACCCCATCCATACTCCCATTCTCTCACACTTTCTCCTCCCCATTTTGTTTCAGTTATTCCACATACATCCACTTTCCCACCCTCAAGCACCTGGACAATCTCTTTCTCTTTCACCTCATCATTCGCTCCTCTTACATTCCATGTACCCATTACCAAGTCCTTTGTCCGGTCCTGGGTCGTCATCGTTTAGTCAGTCCTTGTCCGAGGCTTCTTGCTTGTTTTTTTAGTTAGTTGTTTTCCGGGGAGGGGCACTAACCCTCCGCCGACCCTTTTAGTCGCCTTTTACGACAAGCAGGGATACTGGGGGAGTATTCTTGAAAAGCCCCCCTACCCCCAGGGGGTATATATCCAGTATCATATTGCTTGCTTTCCACTGAACTTCCTGGGTGCAATGCTTTCAATTGGTCACTAGTATATCCAGTATCATGTTGTTGCTTGCTTTCCACTGTACTTCCTGGGTGCAATGCTTTCTATGTGGTATATGCTTTTATAGTTTCACTGATACTGGACGATTTAATTCAGTATATGAAACCCCCATAGTGGTGAAACCATAAAAAAAGGCTACATGTGCTCCTTTCAGTTCATAAAGTCCTTACTGATGTGATTAAAATCGTCTGGATATAGCAAAAATGGGGAAATAAAAAAATACCTGTACAGTATCAGTCTGTACTGGATAAATTTAATAACAAGTTAGGGGCTTGCTTATATCTTCTCATACTCATTATGATAAAATGGCTGTACGTACAGTATCTTGACTGCATACACGCTAGAATACACAAATAATATACTCTTCCACCCCAACAGACTGTGTATGCTGGACTACGGTGAGTTCGTGGCAGACGCTCTAGCCGCATCCTCTCACTCTGCCCTGAGGTCACTGGGCGGCAAGATGGACCTCGCTGAAACGAACATGGAAGGCTACTACGGGCAAGAAGAATGCGTAGCGCGGGTCCTGGCTCGCAAGAACGCGCATATTGACACATTCGCGTACTTGCAGATCCTTTACGCGAATATGGGATTGATAGATCGTGTGTATTTTATGAAAGAGCAGGTACTGTATTTACAGAGTCCATACTTCTTGTGCTTGACATGTGTAAAAGATATTCTTTTATTATAATTCTGACTCCATCTCATGGCTAAACAGACATAACCAAGGCAACCAGAACATCTGAACATTCTTAATAAATACACCCCAACACGGCCCTTACACAGGCGCAATGAGACAGCCCCCTCCCCAGCATCATCCTTTGCTACCCTACACTGGCCAATGATACTTCTTAGAAAGCGGTATATGAGCTGCCTTCAGAGCATCTCCCCACCATCATATCATGGACTATAGAAGCAAATTCTGAGAGGATAATCTTCACTAATTTGTATAAACAAATTGGGTACAGTTGACCGAAGACATAGATCAAGCATAAGGAATATTTATCATATATTCTTTCGATGACACTGACAAAGTAATTATCTCGTTTAACGGAATCATTGCAATAACCAGCAAATTTTATATTACTAGTGGCAGCACAAAAAAACTTTCTAACCCTAAATTTCCCTTCAACTAAAATAGATTACTGAGGATTTTAAGAAAGGAAAATGACTCATTCCTTTTAAACTGTAAAGAAGGTAAATCTCACTATTTATGAACTCATCAGTACACATAAACAAGAAAACTAGAAAATAAAACTTTGTGAACACCCTCGATCACAGAAGAGATATCAGCAATTTTTCGGAGGCAATAAGAACTATCCTCACATTCAGAACCTCTGCCTCAACAACTCAGAAAGTCTCATTAAACAATGATGTAACGATTCCATGCAAGAAAGAACAAGCAGACAACCTAAAAAACTACCATGCCACAAAAACCACAGGTCCTGATGACAAAGCCTTAAAAGAAGAAGAAAAAAAAAAAAATCATAGGTAACACACATTTCAGCTCCATTCACCCCACAGCATATACAGCAAATGATTAAAAGCACAGACAACTCGAAGGCGGTAGGTCCTGATCAGATATAAAACATCCACATAAAACATCTTTGTCCCATAGCAATAAATGCCTTCGCTGCACATTTCAACTCCTGAACTCTCAACCAAATCCCTGGTATGTAAAAGCATACGACTATCATCCCTGTACTCAGACTAGGAAGTCCATGCAACAACTCTGCATCATACACCACCATTATCATATTGCACGCCTTCCATAATCATGGAAAGGTTAGTTTTAAAGAATATCATCCCCGCATTCCTCACTTTGACTCCCAACATGGATTTCCAGTTATACGCACAATCACCACCCATCTCTCCAATTTAACTCAGCATTTGCTTGATGGGTCCAGTAAGAAACAGCCATCAATAAAAACCACTGTAGCAGCTATTGACATTACCACAGCTTTTGACACAGTACAACACATCTTATTTAATAACATATTGGAGACTAGCAGAGAAGAAAATAAAAATTGGCTAGCCATCTTCCTCTCAAGTGGAGAAGCCCAGGTACTTTACCAAAACCAAAGATCAAAAGTCAGAACACTCCAACGGTGTTCCACAGAGTTCGGTCCTTTTTTGCTCACTATTCAACTGTTTCCTCCACGACCTGCCAGCCCTTTCCCCTTCAGTAACAGCATTGTCCTATGCCGACGACTTGGTAATAGCTTCAGAGCACTCCAACTCTCAACAAACAGCTGCCCATCTACTAAGCAAACTCACTAGAAAAATGGCTAAGACAAAACAGAGTCTGCTTCACCAGCTAAATGAACTATTATCCATTTCACTCCAGACAGATATGAATCTTAGGTTCACCCAAGTGTTCCCCCCTCTCTCCGACCATACCCAGTGAAAAGCCAACCCAAATTCTAGGGTTTATTTTGGACAAAGACATGACACTTTTCTCACCACAAAGGTATTTCCAGTGCAAAGGCATCTTATGAACTCAATGCCTTAAAGACACTTACAGGCACTACTTTTTAGCGAAAGAAAGAAACTCTTAAACCTGTTTACAAGCAATTCGTTGGAAAAACCATAAATTTGTCTAGCCCAAGCTGGACGTCAGCCCTAACCAAGAGAAACGAGGATAAGCTTCAAAAACACAAAACAAAGCCTTAAGAATTATAACAGGATGCGCCAAAACCATAAATATAGATCATTAGTTTCACTACACATAAGTACTTCCAAAGATCATATGCATATGAGAAACACATTTCATTCCATCAGCTCAAGATCCATCCCATCCTTGTAACTTCATGTTGTACCTTCCCTGTCTATTGAAGAAACAAGAAATGAAAAACTGCCCAACTCTACAACTCAGCAACCCTCTCCCCTCTTCCAACCAACAGTACATTTTACAAACACATGCTTAAATGCACAACTACCACAGCTGTCCAAAACCTTCAGCCAAACAGCATTCTTCAAGAAACATTATTGGACATATTTCCTTCAGAATATACCTGAGACACGGGTATATCTAGTCATTCGGTGATGCTGTCACCACCCTTCCCTGCTACAGTACCATGATAAGATGCAATTCACACATGCTACACTTTGCCCATTCTGCAGTGTAGCTCCCCACACCACAACACAGTTACCACACACGTCACACTATTTCAACACAAACAGTTCTTCAACAGCCTCAAGAAAAGACTTTTGGGAGCTAAGTCTCTGATTTCCTGCGGTCCTTTGGGTTCACAACGATACGAGACTGGGGTTGTAACAACAAATGTGCAGATACCATACACCATAATCACCCACCAGCTTCACGTTTTTGAGCTTCAGTAGTGGTTTAATTGTTTACAAGTCTTAGCTTCTATTGTATTGCTACCGAAACACCCGAGGCTACTACAGAAAGGAAGACGGTCCACCGCAGGTCCTGGCTTGCAGTAACGTGCATATTGACACACCGGCATACTTGCAGATACTTTGTTTATGCAGATATGAAGTTTTCGGTTTACATGTGTATATTTAATGATGGGACCGGACCGTATTTACAAGTTTCACTTTTTCGAGTGTTTTGTATAATTATATTGTAGGGGTTATGTTTCTCTTCTCGCCTGTACACTACTAAACACTAACCCATGTTTACAAACTTTCTTCAGCCTGTTTGTGGAATTGCTTTTTGGTATGTTTAGCCTCATTTACACAGCTGCCAGACATCAGGGACCATGTTCACTAACTTTACTGAGCCTGTGTAAAAGATTATTTCAACCTTTGGCTTCGCTCATACGGATACCAAACATTGGTTTTTATTCACAGATTTCTTTGGAGTTCGCAGATTTTGTGCATTTTACGGAAGAGTACTGTAGGTACGCACTGTGTTTTACGAAATATTCTTGATCTTGAGTAGAAGACTGCGTGTTAATAATTTCTACTTCAGACACTTGGGGCAATTCACAAGCATCCTTTTCTTTTAGTATTTTTTTAATAACAGAAGAAAGGTGGGAAATACACATGAATAAATAATAATAATAATCCATACAGCAAAATACAGGTATCCTCCATTCATTAAAAAAAAAAAAAATCTGTAACAGTTGGACTTAACCAGCCGTAGGTTAAAGTTTGGGGGAAAACCACTCTGAGGAAGTGAGTTCCAAAGAGATGCAGTTTGGGGAACAAAAGAATTCTGACAGGCAGAAGTTCTGCAATATGGCAGTCCAGTCATGAGCGCTACCAGATGCTCGTGTAACGCGGGGGAAGGCGTGGAGAGGTGGCACAATGGATGCACCTTTGTCTGAGCATTTGCCATAAACGTATCTGTAAAATAATGCAAGGGAGGCAATATTCCTTCGTACTTGAAGGGGAGGTATTTCGTTGGTAATAATAGGGTTGTTAATAATTCTAACAGATATGGTCTGAATTTTGTCTAGTTGTGGTAGTGCGACCTCTCCACAATAAAAGTGACTTATTTTGTTCCCATCCGGTGATCTTAGATAAGTATTGATTAATGGAGATTGCTGTACTGAGGTGTGAGTTTGAGATATTAAACTTTGTGAATGTGTGTGAATGTAAAAGAACTATGAAGTATTGAGTCATCTGCATATGAGTGGATAGGATTATGGGTGACAGATGAGATAATTAATGTGAATTAGGAATAGGATTGGAGCAAGAAACTGATCCTTGTGGCACGCCGGCATTAATCTAGTGGAAATTGGAATATATGTCTTCTACTTTTACTCTCATTTTTCTGTCGCTGAGATATGAGGAAATCAGAGGAATAAAAAGTGGTAGGCCATGGCAAGGGGGTTTAGACAGCAGGGAGCGGTGCCACACTGCCAGTCACTATATAAGTTGTTGGATTCCAGGCGTTTAACAATGTGTTTATTAATTACAATCTCAAATACTTTACCAAGAGAAGATGTGATAGCTATTGGTCAGCAATCAGAGGGGTCGGAGAAACTTCCTTCCTTCGGAATTGGGAGGATAATGGCTTCTTTCAAAAAATAAGGGAATGAAGAAGTATGTATGCATAGTCTCAATAATTTAGCTAGAATAGGAGCAAGTTCTGGAGAACTTTTATTCAAAACAAATGGAGGAATTCCATCTAGATCTGGAGCTTTGTTGGTTGGTAAATTGTCTAGGATGGATTTTATGTACCTTGTTTATATCTTGAGTGGAGCAATTCTGGCCGAATTTCTCTTAGGTAGAATTTCTGACAAATGTACTGGCGAGGATGTTCGCTTTACCACATGGGTCATTTATAATGTTACCATCTGAAGATTTTAGTGGGGGAATGGGCGATGACTTGTTAATGTTATAATTGAAAGAACTGAGAGTTGACCAGAGTATTCTATTGTCATTAGGATTGTTTAGTAGTCTGGATGCTTGGTTGTGAAGAAAGTTTGATTTAGTGAGATTTATTACTGCTGTTGCATGGTTTCATGCAATTTTAAATTGACTCAGCGATTCAGATTTTTTTTATTTTATGTAAGAGTTACTCTGTATACTAAGGACTTTAGGCCGTTGCTCTAGTACAAAAGGTGTCAAGCTATTTTGGGGAGTCCGATATTTTTGTGAACTGTTGACTGGGTATGAACAATTCCATACCAGCTTGTATTAAGTCATTAATGTGGGACTGGGAACAACTGATGTCACTGGAGAAGAAAGACTGTCATGGCATATCAGCAAGATAATTTGTAAGTCCATCCCATCTGGTCGCTCAGACAGGTTCGGAACGGGGAGGTTTGGAGGAACTAAATAATGAGACTTTGATGAGAAAGTTGTCGGAGGATCCAAGTGGTGATACTACTTCTGTCCTGTACCGATCTGGCTTGTTTGTCGGGAACAGATCCAAGAGATAGGCGTTATGGTCAGGATTATCCGGTATTCTGGTTGGTTGTTTTACCAATTGCGTGAGATTAAACGATTCTGCAAACAGCTCGCATTCTACACCAGTATCGTCAGTCCTGGCAGAATGCAATAACCATTCAACATTATGGACGTTAAGATCACCCAAAATGGTAATTTCAGTGGTAAGGGTATGGTTAAGGTTAATCAACTGTGTGGATATGGAGTCAAATACGCTGGGTTCTGAAGAAGCATTGGAGAAGAAATAAACTGCACAGATATATTTGGTAATATTTAGATGAATTAGTGTATATAGCGAATAGCCAAAATTACCTGAAATTAAGTTAAAAAAAATGTCAACTGCAAATTCAGATTTGATATAAAAACAGGTGCCACCCTTGTTACAGAAGTAACCAGGTAAACAAAACGGAGATATGTCAGTAGAGGGAGAGATTTGGGGTTCTGTGAGGAACAGGGCTAGAGGGGATACTGACTGAAGGAAAAAGTGAAAGGAATTCAGTATGGTACTAAGACCACGGATATTAGTGAAATATAAGGCCGAGCCCGTGATTCTCCGCCGACGAGCACGGACAGTGCTTGCAACAACCGCTGTCGTCACAGTCGCTTGATTGCGACCAGGAGGACCCTGTGCCACCAGCCCTACCCTGACGGTGGTGGCAATCCGAGATGCCACCGATTTTGCTGATAATAATGCAGCGGCCATTGTTAAGGGGGGATGGAAATAGAAGGTGTGATAATGTCCACGTAGTGTGGTGCAGACAGTTGAAGGTAGAGGTATTATGTGAATATGCTGGCTAACTTCTGTGTTAATTTAAACACTGAAAATGTTCAGCAAAGGGAGATGGTCAGAAACAGGTCCTGAGGGTTAATGAAACGGGAGCTCCAGCTCTCCCTGTCACCAGCTTGCCATCCACCTTGGGAATACTGCCCTATTCAACTGGTGCTACAGCCTACTCCCTAAAAAAAGCTTCATTGTAAGTGTTGTGTAACACTGCTTATTTTACACTTTTAGCTTAATGCCGATGCTGGACAGGGTCACCTTTTCGTGGTGGCACTGATATAACCGGTCGGCTCTGCTGCTTGGTTACACAGATGTCGTTCACCTCACTCCCTATCCCCCAAGAAGGTGATGGACTGAAAAAGGAGGGCAGATTCAGCATGTAGTCCACTGGGTCCATGTTCAGATGAGCCTTAGGCTGCAACTACTACTGGGCTACCACTACTTCTGCTGCTGCTGCTGTATAATACTGCTAATGCTGCTGCTACAACAACTGTTACTACTACTACCACTACTACTGCTACTACAACTACTGCTGCTGCTGCTTCTCCTACTACTATTACTATTACTACTACTACTACTACTGCTGCTGCTGCTGCTGCTATTACAACAACAACAAGAACGACCGAATAATAATAATAAAAACTAGAACACCGTAAAATTGTCCAATTATTTTGATAAAGAAAAATTTCCCAGTCATTGCCTGCTAGAAGCTGAGCCATAGAGGGACCATGAGGTTAAGGTCACTGATTTTGTGCATGTCACGTTAGGTCATCACAGTCTCTGTGTCCTCCAAGTTTGGTGGCTCTAGCTATAATCCTTCATGGAAAATTGGGTGACATCCTGAATATCCGGAAAAGTCCCAACTTTCTATCCTAGGCAATCTAAGAGAATAATCAGCCAATTGGAACTATACCCCTTTCCGTCCTGTGTGCGCGTCAAAGCTATTTTGTAGTAAAATTTCAGCTTTCTAGCTTAAGCAGTTTTTGAGTTAGCATGGATGAATTACTTTTTTTGTGTTCAGGTTACTATCCAGAGATCCTGCTGATGGACTGCCATTAAATTTGGCCAAACGATGGGGACTGTTGTCTGACTAAGCTGACCAAATTTCAAGGCTCTAGGATAAATAGCCTTTGAAATACTGCAGTTTTAAAATATGTAAGAATAACAACTACAACACCGTAAAACTGTCCAAGGACAACTTTTGTAAAGAATAGCTTCCCACAGCTATAGCCTATTAGAAGCCGAGCTGTAAAGGGACCTTGAGGTCAAGGTCACTGATCTTGTGCATGTCACCTTTGGTCATCACAGCCTATAAGGCCGCCAAGTTTGGTGGCTCTAGCTTTAATCCTTAATGGAAAATTAGGTGACATACGGAGTATCTAGAAAAGTCCCAATTTTTTGAACGCAGGCGATCTCAGAGAATACTCAGCCGACTGAAACCATACTCTTTTCTGTACTGCATCCGCCTTAAGGTGACGTTGTAATAAAATTTCAGCTTCCTAGCTTAGCAGTTTTTGAATGCATGGGTGAATCATGCTCCTGATTTCTAGATAATATCCGGAGATCCGCTTAATGGTTTGCCTCCATATTTGGTCCAAGGAAGTGGACAGCTATCCAGCTAAGTTGACCAAGTTTGAAGGCCGTAGACCAAATAGCCTTTGAAATACTGCAGTTTTAATATAAATATGATAATAATGATGATGATGATGATGATGATGATAATAATAATAATAATAATAATAATAATAATAATAATAATATTGCCAAAAACAAAAAAACTTCCCACAGGGATTTGGGAAGTTTTAATAATCGTATCGTTTATAAAGGCTCCAACATGCTTGCGTGCGTCGCCCTTAGTCACCTAATAGCGGCTCTCCTCCCTGTTCTTCGACAGCCTTCCTATTCAGTCCTTTATCCCTGAGGTCACACTCTGTGACCTGCCTTTCGCAACCCTACCCCCGACATTCTCACTTCTCACTTTCCACACCTAACTGTCATCCTTAATCCTCTGCACATGCCCAAACCATCTCAATCTGCCCTGCCAAGTCACAACACCAATACACATCCAGTCCCATCAATAATAGTAATAATAATAGTAATAATAATAATAATAATAATAATAATAATGCCACTTCTGCGATCTTCATTTCAAAGACTGGGTACCAAACTTAAAAACTTTCGGTTTTACAAGTTCTTTCCTGCATATTTCTGAGGGCAACTAAACCTTGCTGTATCGCAGAGCTGCACTAGGGTCACTGAGGCAGAAAATCATCATCTACACCTTATCTCCCCGTCTTGTTCTCGATCTCCCTCTCCATCTCTTATATATTATCCTTCCACCTCGCTGTTGATATCCTTCTCCTCCACTTACACATTATCTCCTCCTCGTTCTTGGCCTCCCTCTCATCTTACATCGTATCTCACCGCTTCATGCTCGCCCTCCGTCTCATTCCCTTGCACCTTATATTTCCACCCCGTTCTCGGTTTCCCTTTGCTCCTCTTGCACCTTCTCTTTCCAGCTCGCTGTACGTCTCCCTCTCCTCCTTCTTTACGAATACTTACCTGCAGATCTACTAGGGTAACCTGACATTCTTCTACCATACACAAATATCACCTTCTTGAGCTAAAACTTTTTTCATAGGATTGCTTGCAATATACGGTACTCTTAGCCTCACTTCAAGTACTCAGTACCATATCCATAGACTTTTAGCCTCACGAATGCTTCCTGCCAGATCTATGAGGGTAACCTGGTTACTACTATCGCAAACCTGGCCTTCTACTGCAAACACACACAAAACTTTTACTTTCTAGGGGTTAAATTTTGTATAGGATTGCTTGTAATATACTCTAAGCCTCACGAATGCTCCCCGCCAGATCTATGAAGGTAACCTGGCCTTCTTCTACCGCAAACACACACCTTGGAAATCTGCGCTCGATAATGGTCTGCGGCGCTTGGTGGAAGGGGGTTTTGTTGAGAAGTGGCACGCCGATATTCTGCAGGAGTTGCGACAGTCCTCAGCACAGGTACCTGGGGTGGCATTCTCAAACATATTTACCACTGATACCATGTTGTAACCATTATTTGTATTTTGCAGGAAAAAAAAAGACTTGGGAAGATTTCAGCATTCTGTTTCTATTTTCCATCCTGAAAAACAAAACAAGATAATTTTCCTTGACATGGGATTTCTCTTTTGGCAGAGGAGCATTATGCGTAGGAAGATTCCAAGTTCTCCTAGTCCATTCTACGGAACTGAATCAAAGTTACGACATAAATCTGATCTCAAGATTGTGGTTACGAATCCAGGTGGGATTTTCGTACACTATTTACGGTCGATTCTTTGTCGTAACTATTATTTCATTTTTCCAGGAGGGACATGAGCACTTCTGATTCTTGTGTCTCATGTTCTTATTGTAAAATCAATCGTAGTTATGAGACGAAAAATATCCATAGCTATATTTGTTTTTCAGGACGGATAAGGAAAGGAGTGCAAAACGTCCCATTTGCACATCTTGTTTTTCTGAGCTACAGCATGAACCAAAAAGTCAGTTTGTAAGTCAACTTCGTCCTTGAATATTTTTGTTCTTGTTATTGCCTGTTGATTTTAGTTAGCTTAAGAGAGACAGCCCTCCTTGCCTTTCTGTTAAACAGGTTACAATTCTCTTGCATGTCATTTATAGCAGTTTAGCTCATTTATACCGGAGGTGTCTTTTCTCAGTTTACTCATGATATCTCAAGGCGATGTGATTCAGCTCAGTAGGAAATCTATCGATCTGGAGAGATTAGATATTGCATTTGTTAACCCTTTATTGTCAAGTGGCTCTCATATCCTCCCTTTCCCCCCAAAAATGGTAGCAACAAGAAAAAGAAAATTACTTCATGGAACTGAGGGGAATAACTTGTAGAAAATTTGCTTAAACAGACAAGATATCAACGACCCCTTTGCAGGAATAAGTGTGGGTTAACTCCTTCAGTTCCCTGACATATTTTTTGTTATTTATTCTTGCCACTACCAGATAATTTTATTCACTTTGAAAGATCCTCCTGTAGTGATGAGGTTTATGAGAATTGCATCTAACCCCTCCAAATCCAAAAAATTATCATAGGCTGAATAAAAAGCAACATATCAAGAAAATAGAAATGAGTCCACGTGCTGAAAAGATGAATATGGATAAAGTTTGCTTAAGTAATATAAAATAGAATATCAATATCCTATATGAAGGAGTAGTGATGATGTAAATATCTGTGATAATCATTTGCCCTCCAGTCAATAGCACAACTTCTTTTCATTTTCAGTCTATAACTTTTTTTCTTCTCTCTCTCTCTCTCTCTCTCTCTCTCTCTCTCTCTCTCTCCAAAACACAAAACGATTGATTTTACCTTCAGCTCCAGCACAGAACGTCGTTTCATTTCCATCTTGCAACATTGCATAATTTTTTGATGCGGGAACATCTCTAGGGGCGGTTGTCTGCATGTGTCTTACAAAAGAATTTCAAATCCACACCATACCACCCTCTTACACCACACCACACCATACCACCCTCTCACACCACACCACACCACACCATACCACCCTCTCACACCACTCAGCACCACACCATACCACTCTCTTACACTACATCACACCAAAACACCCTCTCACACCACTGAACACCACACCATGCCACTCTCTTACACTACATCACAATAAACCACCCTCTTAAACCACTCAACACCACACCATACCACCCTCTTACACTATATCACACCAAACCACCCTCTCACACCACTCAACGCCACACCATACCACCCTCTTACACGACGTCACACCAAACCACTCTCTCGCACCACTCAGCGCCACACCATACCATCCTCTCACACCATTCCGCACCATACCACCCTCTCGCTATAATCACACCAAACTACCCCCTCACGCCACTCATCACACCATACCATCCTCTCACTCCACACAACACCATACCACCCTCTCACACATACACCACACCATACCACTCTCTCACACCACACCACACCATACCACCCCCTCTCACACCACACCACACCATACCATCCTCTCATACCACACCACACCGTACGACTTCCTCACACCACACCACACCATACCATCCTTTCACACCAAACCATACCGTACCACCATCTAACACCACACCACACCATACCACCTTCTCACACACCACACCATACCACTCTCACACCACATTACACCATACCACCCTCTTACACATCACACCATACCACCCTCTCTCACCACACCACACCATACTACCCTCTTAACCATACTACACCATTCCACCCTGTCACACCGCACGACACCATATCATCCTCTCACACCACACCACACTATACCACCCTCTTACACCACACATCACCATATCGCGCGCTTACAACGCACCATACCATACCAGCCTCTCACACCACACCATGCCACCCTCTCATACTACCACACCATGCTACCCTCTCACACCACACCACAACATACAACCCTCTTACACCACACCACACCATTCCACCCTCTCTCACGACACCACACCATACCATCCTCTCAAACCATACCACAACATACCACCGTCTCACACCACATCATATCATACTGTACCACCCTCTTTCACCACACCACACCAAACTACCGGTACCCATTCTCACCACACCACACAATTCCACACTCTGACACCACACCACACCATATCACTCTCTCACACCACACCACACCATACCACCCCCTCTCACACCACACCACACCATTCCACTCTCTCACACCACCCCACCCCACACCATCCTATTACAACACACCACACCATTCCACCTTCTCACACCACACCACACCATACCAGCCTCTCACACCACACCACACAAGGGCATTGAAAGAGGAGGAACCCAGGAGCTCCAGCATGTAGTACTTTTGTCACTGTTTCTTCAGCTCCATTACACATCATGGCCTAATTTTCTTTCATAACTCTCCCACAAAGTATCATTATTCTTTCAGGTTGCTGCATATCGCCAGCTCATTTTTCTTAAGTTTAATCCTGTACTATTGTTTAATTTACCAGAGTGAGGGCCAGGAGTCCAACCCTCGTCCGCTGACCCTGCCACACCTCGAGGGACCCTTCTTCCTTTTCATCATCGGGCTCGCAGCATCACTCCTCGCATTCTTGGTTGAGCGAAGGCGGATCGTGGCAGCAAGTTCTAGTACTGCCGGGGAAAATGAGTTCTCCTGCTAGTGCACTGCGTCTGCTTCACACTTAAGGCATGTCCGTCACTTTCCACCTTGATGAACTCTGTCAGAGAGAATCATCTACGGACTGAGAAACATACTAAGCATGCCTAAGCCTTGAAATGGCAAATCTGTGAGCAGAGAACCTACTAAGCCTTGCACTTACGGCATGCCTATAACTTTCCTTCTTGATGCATGACATGAAAGGAAATTATCTACAGTAAGAGACACATACTAAACTTCTCTCACACGTATGTAGCCTATATAACAGGTTGAAAGAGTTTTCTGATGTCTTAGAAAAGCTGAATAATATCAGTATTGTCTAAATTATTGTATGTCACATTCTGTCTTGACTCACTTTATCTGCCTTTACAGTCATTAGTATTGCAGGATGAGGAATTTGTTAACCATTTAGTGGAATTTGTTAAATATTTAGTGGCAATGGTCATGTAATTCTTGACCTTGTTACGATGTCAGATCTTCGCTTAATTTTCAAATGAGCTCGCCCTAACCAGTCTTGATATTATTTTCCTTTTCCCCAGCCAGTTCTTTTATTCTTTATTAGAAGCTACCTTCCTTTCCCCAAATAACATGGACCATATATCAATGTTCCTCTGTCACCTACGATTTAATTCAACTAATCCCTTTTCCACTGATCTCGACTGGCTCCCTATTCACTGCATCTGTGTACTCCGGTTTTTCCTTCTCACTCATGATCATAGGTCCGTTGCATTTGTCTCGTCTGACTTCTTACATTCGTGTACGTTAGTTTCATCGTCCCTTTGTCTTTGCCCTGTGTTTCTCTTTATTGTCCTCCCTATCACTGCTGCTCCCTGCGAGAATGCTCTTGTCTAGGGGTTCTCAACCCATTTACTCTTACAACCCATCTTAGTTGCTGGCGTTCACCCCATTATCCCTCAGTGGGGCCGAAAGTAATCAAATGGCATTGTAATACATACATAGTCATTCAACTGTTTTTAAATCATCCTTATATTACATGGTTAAAATATGTAATATGTATAAGCTATAGAAATGTAGTCGGTACACGAGTAATGGATAATCATTTTTTTTTCATAATTCTTTAAAAGAAAAATAAATTCAGACGCAGGTAATTTACAACGTTACATTAATTTATGAAACATCATTATCATTAACAAGGTTACTGTGTAAAACTTTACATGACCAAGTCAGAGATGTAGCTTTTAATCAAATAATGTATTACGTAACACTGAAACAACATAACAAAGTGAATAAAAAAGCATATACTGTATGTCACTCGAAATAACTTCAAATTACTCTGAAATGATCTAAATAAGATATGCAGGGGTATATTCCCATGATATTCACCCACCATAATTTAGACACGAAATTTCCTGTATTTCTGCATCAGTACTGTAAGTAATTTACAGCAACGGGAATCTGGACCTTCCTTCTTTGCAACTAGCACTGATAATTGATGTGGTGTGATACACAAAGCACATGCTCCTGACAGCATGTCGCAATCGTTAGAAGAGTCGTCTAACGTATCTGCCATGCCTCTCCCTTCTGCATCCATCCCCCGTTGGCCGGATTGCTGGTTCCTGGATTGGAGATTGTTGCCTGCCCCAGATGAGACCAGCCTAGTAGGCAGCCGACTTTGCATGTTCCTTGAGGGTTGCCTGGGTTGGTGGAATGGAGTCATATGGTCTTAGCCTGCGGCAAAAGAGGTTTAGTCTTGCCTCATCTACACCAGTGTCTGTACTAGATCTGTCGTACATGAGGACAACAAATATTTCCAGCTTCTGCAGGTTAACATCAGCAACTGTTGTTGGACATTGGCTGAGTGTGGTGAATGTTTCTGAAACGTCATCACAGACATTCCATGCTTGCCATGCAGCTTTTTTCCTTTCTCACGGAAGCACAACACAACGCCACAGCCAGTGATAGCATGAAAGTATAGGATCTCAGAAGCTTTCTTAGGCCCTATAGCAGAAACTACATCATGAACTGAAATCCATCAATGACTGGTTCCTTGGCCAAAGGCAATCCACATGTTATCAAGACCAGACTCCTGTAGTGATGGCAATACTGATGCTGCTATGACGAGCACGTCAGTGTCACCGGCTTTGATGATGAGGGACTTGCTACCTTCCATTGCCGCATCACTTGCATGCACAAATATCCATGTGTCTGCTTCCTCATGACAGCATGGAGCCACAGCTTCTAGGGACTTTCTGTGTTGCTAATGGCATCCTCTCCCTTTGTCACAGCCACCGTGGTTGTCGTCTGTGCTGCACACATTTCCCCGGCAAGAAAATGGAATTGTTCATTGTTCTTTTTATCATCTCGCAGAAAGCTTCTCCAGTTTTATTGAATCTTACTGGTTCCTGTAACTCTTCTCCTGATCCCCAGTCCTCGTTTCGACCTGGCTGCAGACTTCATATTTGACTTTTTGTACACATCAAACACTACATCCACCCTATTGTATTTGGTACCATAAAATTCCACTTTGAACACGATGTCTTCTCCGGTAAAGGCATCAAAAGTCTTTGATATTTGTGGAGGCAGGGCATTAATCAGTGCTGAACCATCTATGATGATAGCATTTCCATGCGGTTCTTTCTCTGTAGCATTCACTTGTGCCTGAAGAATTTCAGCCAGCTGAGACTTCTGACATGTATGAAGCTTGCCATTGTCACTGAGGGAGGCAGGAGCTGACTGTTTCTCATACTTGAAGAATTCTTCCAAGTCACACTGTCTATTCTGACTGGAGATGAGTCGTGAGAACAGCTGACGGTCATCTTTCAGTACCTACTCTTTGAAGCTGCTAACAACTTGGTCACGTATGAAGAAGGAGGATCTGTTTTTCTTGACTGGATGGTAGAACAGACATTTGCTTTTATTCTTTAATCCCCCTAAGAATGACAGGAATTGCTCTTTTCCTCTGTCATGGTTTGTACCAACCATTTTAGCAGGATCTGGATCTACAGTGTTCTTTGTGTCTAGCGCCGGAAGGTCAGATGAAGGGTTGCCCATCTACCGCCGCACCTTAATATGTGTTTCCACCTTCACAAATAAAGATTTCTGTGCACTCAGGGTTTGCTCATGATGTCGGCTGCTGCTGGTGGTTCCATCTTTTGCACCTGACGCAGGTCCATAAACAGCAACAAGACAACACACTTCAGGTCCATCCACCATCCACCTTCGAAGTGCTGTTGGGTCCTCAGTAAACCCAATTGCTCCCCCATCGCCTTTAATCACTGCATTGTTTTGTTCACTAGTTTGATCAGTAACAATGCCAGACAAGTCTCTTCTGGACTTGTGGACAACAAAGTTCCCCCTGTCGAACTCCCTCGCTACTTATGGATGTTGTTGCGGAAGGAACATTATGTTTGAAGGTGCACTGGAAGCCATTGGGCATAATTAACATTGTTGTTCACAAAGAAGATAGGAGATTAGCTCTGAGAGTGCTTCAAGGTAGAGTTTGAAATTGCCTTCCCTAAATGAGTGGATCAACACGAAGATGGTGGACTCCATTACCAGCACAATGTTCCAGAATTGTAACTGTGGACTCTCAAGCTTCCGTTGTTTACACCAGTCACTGAAGCTCAAAGTTGACCTTTCAGCCTCACCATAGCAGTAGTCCCGTTATGCCTCCTTCATCAGTTTGTACAAGCTTCATGCTGTGACTTGATGTGCTAATCTTGTCTTAGTTACACTTGATAAAGACAGAAATAACTCTGCAGTACCAGATGAAGCCACTCCTGCTTCAACAAGGGAGCCGGTCCAACCACTGTCTTGTAGTAGCGTTCCTAGTGATCTCAGTGCAGCCAACTCTATGTGGAGTCTCCAGAACATAATAACATACCTGTCTTCTCCATACTCAGGCCACTGCCATTGGATTTGTTTTGCCATGGCATACAGTGGCTGGTCAGCAGCTATGACTGGGATCTGACCTGGGTTCTGAAAAGCCACTGTATCACGAACCTTTTCCATGACATGCTTGATGATTGCCACGCAGTGTGCCTGATCTAGAAACAGGGCAATGTAATGCTCACTTCAAATGTCTGACCTCTCTTTTGAGCTGCATGGTGAGCTCTCCACGTGATGCAGACTTCAGCCGCATCCTCAGTGAGCAAGACCTCTTCCAGCCAAGCATACTCTTTCTGCAGGTGTGACTGGACTGACTCAGGTGCTGACAATGACTGAGGTGCTACCAAGGAAGGATTGGGATTCTTCATAATATATGCTGGTCGGACGTTGATGAATGCCTCTGGCAGCTCAAGAAATTTCTTGACCATCGTATATGCATTCCGTCTGAGTGGCTCACGTTCCTCACCAGCCTGCTTAGGGCGTGGATGTTGGAAGATGGACACACTTGTCCCATGGAAGGTGGTTTTGGCCATAGTCACAGTGGAGTTGTGGCCAATGTTGTCCACCGTGAACAACTGCTTCCTCAAGATTGGTGGACACTCCATTCCATCTTCGACGTACTGAACTACAGCTGCATCTCCTAGCTGGACTGATAGTTGTAGAACTCTGTCATATAAAATGCTGACCCCATATTCATGTAGCATGTCGATGAGCTGCCTCCTTCTTGTCTTAGCAAACACAGACATCCCAGCGTAGATAGCAAAAGCTGTCTCATGATCCTTGGAGTGTCTATAAATTTGTGTTCCTGCCTTGTAGTTGGCAAAGCAGTTGTACTGTAAGAGCTGTGACATGGCAAGGTCAGACTTCAGTGCGCCATGCATACAAACTGAAGAAGTGATGGTGGAACAGCCTGTTCAATGCATGAAATGTATTGCTGAAGTGTGACTGGTGCTGAAGCATGTCCCGTCGTATCATCCCAGCAGCCTTGACCAGATGGATCACATCACCATATTTGCATGTTTGTGCCAGGATTGAGCCAACATCCTTCTCAAAAGTCAGTAGGATATCTCTTCCTTGGTGATGAGTTTGCAGCTGGGGGATGTGAAAGCAGCTGGTCCTTCAGTTGAGTAGCATGAACATCGGGCAATCCAACACCCAGCTGCTCAAGACTCTCTCTGTTGAATTTGACCAGGTCAGCAAGTCTGAAAATGGGTGGTTCAGTACCTTCACTGGAAGCTTTGATCTGAGTGCTGTAAGTGACCAGTTCAGAGAAAGCAGTTTGGGTATGCGTCCTTGTTCGGGTGAAGCTCTTGTTCTTCTTGCTCAAGAGCATTTCGCTGTTTTATTTTCTCGGTTGTACAGGTTTGCCAGGCAGCGAGGGTGATACTTCAGTTCTTGTGCCACAATTGGTCTTCAGAGCCGAGTTCAATCCTTTACTACCATGATGAGTACTTTCTTGTATGGGATTCAACTAGGTTCATGCCTTTTGCCCTATACCTAGTCCGATCGTTCATCCAGTCTCAGTAGTCCTGTGCGATTTGTACACCATCCAGATAACTAAAACCTTGTTATCCTTGGCTCGGCTCTCCCGTGCTGGCGCATCCTGTCATTTCAGGTGCGGCTGCTTAACTGATTTGGGGTTGGTTAAGCAGCATTTAGGACACTAAGTTGTTGCAGTATGACAAGCTTTTTCTTAGCTGACACTGAACTCCATGCTGGGTTGCACAGTAGTGATGTCACCACTGTGCCCTGGTAGTGCCCAACAATCACTCCCTCACATGCAGAGACCCTCTGCATGCTACCCTAACCTAGTTTAGCCTGCGAGCCAATGATGAGAACAAGTGTCAGCAGTCCTAGCAAAGCATGTGGCTGAATGCTGAAACATTGAGGGAGAATGAAAGGACATTAAGAAACAAGTTGATTACCAGGAGGACTATTCCCAGTAAACTTACATCCACATCGATGGTGTGAAGGAAGATGCTTGGGAATTGGGAGACGTGACACAGGAGAAGGTTGCGAATTCTGTGTGACAAGATGGGTCTTTGTGGGGTGCAGCTGGAGCGGGCACACAGAGTCAGGCCTCCGATCCACCGCTCGCTCAAGGGGTCCTCACGTCCACGGACCATTGTCGCTAGATTCACCAATGTCCAGAGAATTCACAAGGTATGACGACAGAAAAAATACCCTTCGAAATTCAGCGAATTTAAAGAACACAGATATGTGAATGGAGATTTGTGTGAGGCATCTGTCTTGACCCGTAGGATCAAGTTGCCTGAATTAAAGAAAGAATGGCAAAAAGGGAAGATCGCATACTTCAACCATACCAGACTCATAATCAGAGAAAAGAGAGAAACAAGAAGCAGGGCTCCATAGTTAAAGTCAGAACCAGCCTACTACCGAAAGACATAATGAGTCATATGTCGGAGTTGAAGAGGAGCAGAGAACGCTGCCAGCCGAGCCCAAAGATGGGTCCCAAACCGCATCATTGCCAAATAAACAATGATGTAAGTGAAGATTAAGAATCTTTTTCAAACTATCTCCAAGGTGTTCTGGATGTTTGTTTTCCTTGAAAGACGATAGTGATCAAACAAAAAGCAGTTTTAAAACCAAGGACGAGTGAAGAGCTGAAAGTACGTATTAAAAATAGACATAAATTGTGTACTGAGTTTACAAAAAAGACTCGGACATTTGGTGACGAATACCGTATTAATAGGAATATGGTTAACGAAACATTGGAAACAGCAAAGAAAAAAATTATGAAAATAGACTTAATAAGGCAAAGAGCGATAGTAAAGAGACTTGGAGAGTGTTGAATGAACTGTTGTGCCGTAAAGCTAACAGTTCGAATAAGATTCAATCTAAAAAGATAAATAATGATATTGAGTCAGATCCTCTAAAGATATATTATGTGAACAAATATTTTTCTTCAGTGGGAAAAAAACCTAACAAATGATCTATCAATCTGTGATAACTCCCCTTTGCAATATTTGAGGCCAATATCCTAGTTATAATTTGTCACCCGTCTCAACTGATGGAATAATAAAGACTTAATGAATTATAAATTACCAGTTCAGGATATGACAACGTTCAGATAAAAACATTTTTAAAAAATACAATTATTAGCACCGAAACTAGAGCAATTAATTAATCTGTCATTTCAAAAGAGTATCTTCCTACTGGTTTAAAATGAGCTGAAATTATACCGATCTTCAAAGGTGCGATCTTCTCCAGGTCTCAAATTATTGTCCTATTTCCTTCCTGCCTACATTCGGTAAAATTATTGAGCGACTAGTTTATGACTGTTTGTCAGCCTTCTTGAAAGAACATAGCATCTTGGTGGATGAGCAGTACGGGTTTTGAAAGGGTGCCTCGCCACAAACTGCTATTTTAAAATTAATAAATCATGTTGTCCAGTCTACTGATAGAGGTCATTTCACTACTGGGGTGTTTCTAGATCTAAGAAAGGCATTCGGTACAACTGATGATAAAATTTTAATGAATAAACTGTTCTTTTATGGGGTCAGGGATACTGCATATAAATGATTAAAAAGGTATTTGTGAAATCGTCTACAATATACTAAATTGAGCAGGGTGAAGTCAAATTTGGAAAGTAATTCAATAGCTGTACCATAAGGTTCGAATCTTGGCCCATTACTATTTTCTATATATATATATATATTAATGATATGGTAAATAGCTCTACTCTACTAGTTTGTACTATTTGTGGATGATACAAATATTTACTGTTCATATTCAAACTTAAGAATAATAACTGATTGCATTAATAATGAACTCTTATAAGTATCACAGTGGTTATTAATAAATAAATTGTCTCTTAATATAAGTAAGACACATTTATTACATTACCTGGTAACAAATATATTCAGAATGACAACAATATTATGTTAGATAATGAAAATATAATAAGATATTATTCTACAAAATTTCTAGGAGTTTATGTTGATGATAAGCTTACCTGGAAAGAACATATCAAGTACATAAAAGAAAAAAATTCAAAATCTTTAGGCATTATATACAAAGTAAAACATCTAATTCCCAAAGAAGCATTGCTGTGTCTAGATAATAGTTTGATTTATCCGTATTTTGCAATATTGTAAATTTATATGGGGTTCAGCCACAAAAATAAACTTACAACTAATATTCTGACTACAAAAGAAAGCCATCAGAATTGTATCCAAAGTGTGATTTTTTGATCACACAACTCCTCTATTTAAAGAATTACATTTTGAAAGCTTCATGAAATTTATCACACTGAGGCACTTCAAATTGTATTTAATCAACCAAATAATGTACAAAACGGAAATTTTTATAAAACTGACATGCACAGTCACAACACTAGTAATAAAAACCTTTTTAGACCTCCCAGACCACATACTAACTTCAGTAGAAGATTCGTAACTTACTCTGGAAGTGTTCTATGGAATAGGTTGCCAGAAGACATTAAGGTAGCTGATAACCTCTTGACATTTAAGAGGAATTACAAAACATTTTTACTAAGTCAGTATTAGTTTATAAAATGCCAACTATCTTAGATTCAGTAAATCTGTGAAATCTTAATAATATACAGGAGACCATGTTAAATTTCCTCAACGTATATCAAGGAGCCCATAAAAAATGAAAACATTTCATGGGCTCAGCCTTGTTATATGTATTATGTTGATATGTCTTAATATTTTGTATAGTGTTTATGGCTAAATGCAGTTATTATTATTACTATTATCATTATTATTATTATTATTATTATTATTACTATTATTATTATTATTATTATTATTACTATTATTACCATTATTATTATTTTTATTATTATTATTACTATTATTACCATTATTATTATTTTTATTATTATTATTATTATTACTATTATTATTATTACTAATATTATTATTATTATTATTATTATTATTATCATCATCATTAATAGTACCTCTATCACTAGGACCCCACACCCCGTGTATTATATTAGTAGCTATTGATATGTACATTACAATGTTACAAGCCAGCAAGCCATGTACTCAGGAAAAAATATAAAATCAGTATACATAAAACCCATTCTTAATTAAGACAAAGATATATCTGAGAGTATCAGAAATAGAAGCAATCATCTAAGCATGTCTGAACACATACATATCGACACCAAGATCATTTAGATTGACCAACTACATCAATTTCTTTTTTTTAAATCATCTTTTGAAGGTCAGTTTGGCAGCCATATTGAGAAATGGGCGCCATCTTGAATTTCCAAATGGCCAATCTGGCAGATTTGACAAATAGCCCCTAGGGTAAGATCATGCTAAATTTCATGTTTGTATCACAATTTGCACGATTTTTCCACTATCCGCCCTACTAAACGGGAAGGTTTGAGGCAAATGACGAATGTGGCATTGATGAGACTGTGGTCGGAGTATCCAATCGGTGATAGTAATTCTGTTGTACAGTATTGATCTGGATTATCTGTCAGGAGTAGGTCCAAGAGACAGGCTCTATGGTCAGGATTATTTGGTATTCTAGTTGGTAGTTTTACCAGTTGCGAGAGATTAATGATTCTGCCAACAGCTCGCACTCTAGTATCATCAGTCCTGGCAAAATGCAGTAAGTACTCTACATTATGGACCCCTGTCACCAAACGATAATACTAGAAGTAAGGGTGAGGTTACGGTTGGTCAACAGCTTGGATATACGGTAGTCAGATTCATTAGGGTCTGATGAGACATTGGAGGAGTGATAAAATATACAGATATATTTGGTTATATTAAGGTAATATAGTTTAAATAAAGAGTAATCAAAAGTAGCAGAAGTGAAGCTGACGACTGTGTCAACTGCGTGTTCAGATTTAATATAGCAACAAGTTCTACCCTTGTTAAGAAAATTAGTGAGGAGATGGTAACCACGAAAACTATATGGGGATAAGTCAGTAGAGGGAGAGATTTGGGTGTCTGTAAGAAGAGCGCTAGAGGGGCTGTAGTTTCTAGTAAGAAGTGAACTGAATATTGATTGGCACTAAGATAATGGATGTTGGGAGAATATAAGGCTGAACCCGCACTTCTCTGACGAACATGATTTTTGATGGCAACAGCGTGTGCCGGCACAGGCGCCTGATGACGACCAAGAGTGCACTGCGCCTTAACTCTGCAAGAAGACAATGAGAATCCTACATACTGTTGTAGTTTTAATACTTATCAATATAATTATCGATAATTTTATCGTCCATAAAGTCATATTTCCCTTTGTATAATCTTACTAATGTTTATTGTCGCACAACTGAATGTTATTTGCTCATAATTCATTATCTTATTAATAGATTTTATTCTCGATAGAAGGATAGATAGATAGAGATATAGATAGATAGATAGATAGCTAGATAGATAGATGGACGGATAGATAGATAGAAAATTTATTTATATATGTATGTATAATATCCATCTATCTATCTATCTTATCTATCTATATCTATATCTCTATCTATCTCTATCTATATCTATGTATCTATCTATCTATATTAGCTTCTGTTTATTCCTTAATACTGTATTCCGCGTGGAACTCCCTTAACCTAACTCCATGTTGACTGAGTATACTCTTATTATTAATATCTGGCCATGTATTATGCATATCAATATTATTATTCCATAATATATATTATTATATATATTATAGGTTATGTTAATATTATTCCAGTATTTTATTCATTCATTGAATCTCTTCCTGTCACCTTATGTCAGAGGACATTTCGCATACACGGGGAGGAATGTAATGTACCTTACGAGTATATGCCTTACTGCATAGCCAGCTGTGTAATGCAGTTGTATTGATGAACTTTGCAACCCTCGGGAAATCTGTTGTGACTAGCTCAGAGTTGTTACAACCTCAGCACGTTCTGACCGGCTCTGACCAATTAGCCCTCTCTGTAAGTGGCAGCCCAGACTTCATACACGCCAGACTAGTACTTCTCGGGTCAGGAAATTAATTACTGTATCTCCGTGCTTAATTTGCTTTGCCATCTTTGCCAGAACCCTACAAAGAATGCTGTTGCAAGTCCACTGCTGAAAAAGTCCCTCCCCAAAACTTCTCCACGAACTTCTTGACTGAATATCTCTGCTAAGATTTGCCACGAAATTCCTAAATCATCTCTTCACCTGCTGTCAGACCTTTTTTCAGCTAAACTTGCAGTCTCATGGTCTCGAGTTCGTCAGACTCTTGCTCCATCGGTTATTCCTTGTTCTTACTACATGACCTGCCGACTTCCGTTTTTGTTCTTTTACAACTTATATATGGTCCTTTACCTCAGTCGGCTGTCTCACCTAAATCGATCTCTTTATTTTTACTCAAATCAATCATTTCCTGTGGCACCCTCGGGGATGCATAGGGCCTCGATGAACTCACACCACCACATCCTATCTTGTGCTAACTCCTCAAGATCTCCCCAACACTCATCTCCAACTTCCCGTCTCATTGTCCTCACCCACGTCTCTTTTGGCCTTCCTCTACCTCTCCTACCAAGTGCCACCCACCCTGGTGTACCTCGTACTATTCCCTGTCTCCTATACACATGTCCTAGCCACTTCCATCGTGAGAATCTAACATATTCATCGATCGGCTGCACTCCCGTTATTTCTCTAATTCTACTATTTGGTATCCTTTCCCACCACTTAACTCCTAATATTCTTCTAAGTGCTTTATTTTCAAACACCAAGAATTTATTTTCCATAGTCACTGTGCTGTACCAAGACTCGTGTCCATAAATTAAGATACTCCTAACCATTACCTTATAAAGTTTGATTTTTGTATGCACAGAAAAATTGTTATTATTCCAAATATTTTTAAGCATTCCCATTGCCTGATTAGCCTTCTTTAACCTTTCCTCGAATTCAAAGTTCAAAGAACCATCCTTGGCTAAGTAAGTACCTAAATATTTAAACCTATTAACTTGCTTTACAACCATACCTCCAATTACACATTCCTGTGCATTTTCCATATTCATATTGATATCAAAGATACGAATATTCCCAATATTGACCCTTCCATTGTTCTTTGTGTACGGATTATACTGTTTTTCATAGATTTTGTCAGAGTCCAGGTCTCACATCCATATGTCGTAGCTGGGATTATGCATTCATAATATATTTCTTTTCTCATACATATTGGCAAGCTACTTTTCATGATGTCTCTGTTTGCCGAAAGCTTTCTATCCAACCGTAATGCGTCTTTTTACTTCGTTCTCAAGGTCTTTCGTTAGATTTGGCATTTGGCCCATGAAACTGTGCTAAGCAACTTCTTCAGGAGTTACCTCATCTTTCCTACTTAAGACTACATCTGTTTAGATCATTTAATATTCTTTGCAATGTCTCTGCTGTTTCTGAAAAAGACAATGCCATCTCCAAATCGTAATTAGTTTAATTATAATTCATGTATGTTTACCCCTTGGTTCTCCCATTCTAGCTGCTGTAAATAATTTTTGGTGAAACTGTACCACCCATTCATACCCTTTTTTTCAATCTTAATTTTTCTAAGTCTTTATGTAACTTAGCTGTACCAATTCCCTCCCTGTATATATTTTCAAGCAGCTTTACAGTTTTCTCGTCTACTCCTTGTTCCTGCAGTTGCTATGTACTCCACTGAGTCAAAAGCCTTTTCGCAAAAAACAACTGAAGCACTGTAGTTTATTAGGCTATATGAAGAAGCTCTCTCAGTTACCTGATTCTTTGTATCATAATCAATAGCTCAGTACCTGCTACTGAATCCTGCCGCTCACGAGACTGGTTTTCCTCCAAAAATTCTTTCTATTTTGTTCGTAAGGACTTTGGTGAAGTGTTTATCATAACCGACAATAAGCTACAAGGTCGAAAATTACTAAGATCTTTTAAGCTGCCTTTCTTGTAAAGCAAATTAACCATTGCATTATATAATGTTGTAGGAATTTTCTTCTTCATACATTAGGTAAATAAGTGGAAAAGTCGGTTTTGAACTACTCCTGCATCCGAAAGTAAATCTGCTCCTGTTCCATCTTCTTGGACCTTTCTTCTTTTCATACTCTTAAGAGAAAAGTTTACTTCGCCTAGTGTTATCTCTGGTATTTCACTTGTTATATATATATATATATACAGTATATATACAGTATATATATATATATATATATATATATATATATATATATAATATGAGCATCAGTCATTGCAAGTCCAATGATGAACAAAGGCCTCTCCCAGCCTTCTTCACGAATTCCTTGACTAAGCCAATCTCTGCCAAGTTTTGCCTGCAAACTTCTCTATACCATTGCTTCACCTCCTGTGTGGCCTTTTTCTGCCACGCTTACAATCTCTTCGAGTCCAGTCAGTCAGCCTCGTGCTCTATTGGTTATCCCTTATTCTTGATAAATGACCTGCCCATCCCAATTTCTGTTCTTTTTTAAATTCTCTAATGTCTTTGACTTTAGTCTGCTCTCTCCCCCAAGTTGATCTTTTCCTGTCTCTTAAAGATATTCCGAACACTGAACTTTCCATTCCTCTGTAAGAGCGGATTATTTGATTTTCCACCGATTTTGACAGTTTCCAGGTCTCACAACCTTACGTCACAGCTGGGATTATACATTCGTTACATACTTTTCGTTTCATACATATTGGGAAGCTATTTTTCATGATGTCTCTGTGTTTACCGGAAGCTTTCCAACCAATTGTAATGTGTCTTTTTATTTGGTTATAATGGTCTTTCGTTACTTATAGTATTTGCCCCAAGTAATTATACTTTTCGATTTCTTCAAGAATTACTTCTCTTATTCTGATGACGGTCTTTGGAGTATTTGGATTAAACATTAGTTTTATTCCGGTTCATCTATAGCCCTAACTGGAGACTTTCTCTATTCAAGACATCGAACATTTCTTGCAACGTTTCTCCTGTTTCTGAGATTAGGACAATGTCATCTACAAATCCTAAATGGATTAAATTTTCTCTCTATGTTTACTCCTTTGTTCTCCGAGTCTAACTTTCTGAAAACAATTTCTAAGCATGCTGTAAATAATTTTGGAGAAATTGTATCTCCCTGATGCAAGCCCTTCTCAATCTTAATTTTTTTCCCAGTCTTTATGTAAATTCACCGTAGCAGTTCTCTCTCAGTATATATTTTCGAGCAGTTTTACAATGTTCTCAATTACTCGTTGTTCCCGCAATGAATTTATAATTCCTACATGTTCTACCGAGTCGAAAGACCTTTCGTAATCAACAAACCCTAAGGACAGTGGTTTATTCAATTCTGTATTTTGTCAATTAGTTTTTTTTTATTGTGTGCAGATTATCAGAAGTCGAATACCCGCTTTGGAATCCTGCCTGTTCATGAGAGTGGTTTTCTTCCTAATCTGTTGTTATTCTGTTCGTAAGGGCTTTAGTTAAGAGTCTGCAGATAACTGGTACTAAGCTAATGGGTCGAAAATTAGTAAGAGCTTTGAAGTCGCCTTCGTAGTAAAGCAAAATGACTTTTGCATTACACCAAGTTTGAGGAATTTTCTTCTTTTTACAGTGAGTAAGTAAGTGGGGAGAGCCTGTTTTGCACTTCTACTCCTCAGTCCGACAGTAAATCTGCTACTATTCCATCTTCTCCTGGGGTCTTCCCTCAGTTCATACATTTAAGAGAAATGTTTACTTCGTATGGTGTTACCTCGTGTATTTCACCTGTGTCAACTGAAGAGTTGGCTATTGGTACTTTCATCTCTGAGGTATGCAGTTCTTTGTAAAATTCTTAACTAACTTCACCATCCTATCTCATCATTTAGTGACTTCACCCTTTTTTGTCTTTCAGTGATATAATTTGTTGCTTTCCTAGGCTCATTTTACTTCAGAATTGTTTCAGACTTTTTTTCTTTTTTGATTATTTGTTTCATCTGATCCAGGTTTCCCTTGCTATTTTCTTCTCTTTGTCTCTTGTTGATAAACTTGTTAAACTCCACTCATCATATTTCATCTTTATTTGTTTTTACTTTCATCTCCTTTCTTCTTTTCATGAGCTCCTGGGTCATTTTTGAATACTTGTTGGCTTTGGTTGTTTTAGCTTTCCCCACTACCTCCGCTGATTCTCTTAGCACTTTGTTAATCTATCACTGAACTCACGAATGTCACACTGAGCATGACTCAGAGCCTGAAATCTGTTACTCATTTCTAACAGAAAGGGTGCTTTGTTTGCCCTTACTTTTCTTGGGCATATCTTTTTATTTTTAAGCAGCTTCTTTCCTTTACTTCTCAAATTGAATCTGCCTGTGTAACCCACCATTCTGTGGTCACTTCCCATATTTACTTTGTTGATAACTGTGACATTTATCATCATGTTATTATTATCTGCTATAATGAAGTCTATTTCATTCTTTGTTTCACCATTAGGATTTCTCAAGGTCCATTTTCGCCCTATTCTTTTGTGAAAGAATGAGTTCATTTTTCTTATGTTACACATTTGGGCCAAAAAATTAACCCTTTTCACCTCTGTTATTCCTTTCTCCCACTCCGAAATGTACATGTTTCTCCATTTTTCGAACAGCCAACATTTGCAATGAAGTCTCCGTGAGTATAGTATATGTGGTCTTTTCTTCTTCCATAATCTGAGAGATATCGTCAGAGAATGTTTTTATTTCAACATCTGAGGTTTGAGAAGTTGGTGTATATACTTGTATTACTTTCAGGGTGTATTTTTTGCTTAGTCTATTTACAATCTATGCTACTCTGTCAGATACACTGCTGAATTTAACAACTTTGACCGCAAGATTTCTGTTAATTATAAATCGTACACCACTAACTCTCATTTTGCCTTCGTCTGTAGTAAAATAGATGGTTGCCGTCTTGAGGTTTAATTAATTTTTTTTTTTTTAAACGTACAACGTCCCAAATAAACACAAAAATACTGTTATAAAAAGGGTAAATATTAAAACTAGCAGGAGGCAAGGCAGCTGATCTATGGAGCCAGGTGGACAGGTGGGCAATCTAGGGGGCCAGCCACAGAGACACCATGTGGCAGAAAGCACTAAGATCGGCTAGACACACCTCCTCCCTTCTGACATTCAGAAAAGGTGGAATCCTCTCACCCACGTTGGCTGCTCGGATAATGTTCACGGTGGAGTAGGTCGAGACTCTGAGCTGGTATGTCTGGGTGTGGGTGTTGAGTGTCAGGAGGTGACAGTAGGTGGACACATCTAGCTGATCCTTATGGTCCATAATACGCAGGCGAGATGGGCTACTCCCCCCATCTACCGAAGGGGGGGAAGACTCATCAACCTCCTCCTCGGCTGAGGAGCCGGTTGACGCATCCTCAGCCATGGAGGCGGAGTCAAAAGTCCCACCTCTCCTCGGTCTCTGACTGTGGGTGGTGAATGTCAGCCATGGTCTTAGCCATGTCCTGTTCCGGAGCCGGGTCGGTGATCTATGTTGTATTCACTGTGTTGAGAGGAGCCTCCAGCCACAGCCTTTTCCGTAGTGTTGTGTGGGGTGTGGCAGGCTGCGGTGGCCGGGCCCAACGCTCTGTACAGTGAGGGACAGAATGTACATTGTGGGCAAAGCACTTGGAGATGACAAGGCGAGGCAGTCCGTCCTCCTCAAAGATCTTGGGGAGAACATGCACAGCCCCTTGTCACCCCTGCAAAAAGCCTTGCCGTCGCAAAGCACGTTTCTACGATGGTGCTTATCTCCATAGGACTCTTAGGACCCTTGGCCAGGCGTCCCCAGGGTGTGAGACGTGGCTGTGCATGGGCAGAACCCTGCACGGCTACGCCTCCCGGCTCAGTAACATCCCGAGGTTCAGGACCCTTGGGAGTCCCAAAGAGACTAAACTCCACTGTCACACCATCCCCAAGGGAGCATTGGAGGTGCCGTGGGTTCAGTTTAACGATGGCCTGGTGGTACACAAAAACATCAATGCCAGTATCCTGGCGCTTGATGAAACTGTATCCCATCCTGACATTAAACCAAACCACGGTCCCTCTGATCATCTGGGCCGCTGGAGACTGGTCTGCTGATTGCCCCCCTCAACATCTCGCAGGCAATAGCTGGAGATGTGTCGTCTGCTTCTCATAGACTCTTTGATGGTTCTGTCGTGGGTGGCTGCTTATACACTATTCACGTTAATCAGGTGGAAACAGGTGGGTGGAGCTGATCAGTTAAGTTGACCGCTCATATACCGTATATACAAATACATATAAATATAAATATATATCTATATCTATATCTATATCTATATCTCTCTATCTATCTATCTATATCTATCTATCTATCTATATGTGTGTGTGTGTGTGTATAAACGAAAAACGAATATATATATATATATATATATATATATACATTCGTTTTTCGCTTTTGAAGGCTCCAGCATGCTTGAACGTGTCGGTCTTGGTCACCCAATGGCGACTCTGCACCCTGCTCGATCTGTGGCATAATATGTCACTGGTCTCCAATTCTGACAGTGTAGAAGCTCCAGCACCAGTCACCTGTTGCTGGCAATCATTATATTCGCGCTGCCAAGCCTGTCTCTTCATCTCTTGCTCCTGACGCCGATGCTCTTGCCCCAGAGCCACCTTCACCTGATTTTTAGTCTCACTCGAGTCTGCCAGGCCTATTTGGTAGGAGCCATGGCTTCCAACCTTATTCCGTTGGTTTTGAGTGAACAGGAGCTCTTTAGTCGGAATTTTTTTGTCTTTTGGACATGTGGAGGTAATATGTACTGATGAACTTGATGAAGAGCAACCAGTCACCTCACATGATGTCACTGGACATTAGCAGCATAGAAGGACTACAAGAGTATCGAGCCTGGAGATGAATGTCGCCTTGAACAATTTCCCACACTTGCCATGAGCCACTTTGAGAGCATTTTCCCAAATATCTTTCAACCGTGCCACAACCCTGGCCTCGGAAATAATCACAGGTGGCTTGAAGAAAGCATTCGCCTTTTGCCACTGGGCCAGCAAGGCAGGGACCAATTCATTCCTGATAAGGTGACCAACGGGGTAGTTCCTGGGATCTTCATGTCTGACTTCTTTCAGAAGTAGACCATACCGCAGTATGTCTCTTACTGTTGGAAGATCACCAAGCGGCAGTACTCTTCCACTACCCTCTAAATCAGTCAGATGACAGCGAACAGAACTTCTAGTTTTGAGAACTTTTGGACTCATGTTAATGCAAAACCACCAATATGCAGTACTAGTTAGTTGATCATGCCAACAAGTCAGTCTGAAAGGTATAACAATGAAGGAACCACAACCAAACCATTGCCAAAACATTGCGTGCACATGCACCACCATCATGTACTCAAACAATTCACTGAACAATTATGTTGTAAAGAATAAACACAGTGTCTATGAGCATTAAAGTATATGTTTTGTGGTAGGTTTATATACTTTAAGATACAATAATTGAATATGAACTCTTAACATACAAGCGCTTGGTATGTCAGTAATGTATGAAGTGTATATTACCTCGATAAATGAAACGCTGTATGGCTTATTGAAATCTGTATTTTGAACATAAAATGGAGGACCATGATAAGCAAAAACATGAGGACATTGATAGCAAGTCTTATATAACACCATACTACAGTTTTAACAATATCAATGTGAATAAACCATAATGATACATAAATGAGACAATGACAATGAAATAACGCTAGCACTTCACGATTAAAGGCTATCCAGACAGAACCCATATCACCATCAAATCTCCCACATAGTGACAATATTACTTTTCTGACAGGTATGCAGCTGACCTGGGATAGAGCGCTCAAGCTGACAGACAACAACCATATACAAAATACAGAGCTGTATATAACATAAGCACATGTACGACATTCTGAAACTAAATAAACCATGTAAAATTGGCTCCACTTAATAACTGATAATCCAGATGATTCGAAGTACATTGAAAGCCGTGAGCACTGAGTCACGGGGTTCACAAGCATCCAGGTATCATTTACTAATGAAAGCCTAATTCATACGCCTTTTTTCATGTAATTTTACGGTATGATGAGCTATTTGAGAAAATAACTAGACTTTGAAGAGTTCAAATCCTCATCCAACACTGTTAAACACGGATCACAATGAATGCTCTGCGTGGTTTATGTAGATATAATGCTCAAAGCTGCCACACCAATAAAACCACTCTACAATTGAAGGAATCAATATGAGAATTTTCGATTTGGCAGGCCGCTTGATAAATTATTTTGTCATCAGTTTTTTTCCTGCCATCCTTCATGGTACAACCATTCGCACCAATTTTTCACTCAAGCTTCTTCATTTCCCCTAATTTACAAAATTGACACACCCTACTACCATACAGCTTACATTTCTAACGTATGCTGCATACAAAAATTCCTTAGCATGGAGGGAGAGACCTCTTAATGCTGGGAGAGGCAACAGCTTCCTGAACTTCCTCCAACCACTCTTTGCCTTAGCCACAGAACTAGCTCCAGCCATAAAATGTCCGTCAAATTACAGAACTCCATCAAGAGACTCTCCAACAAGATCAATACTTTCATGAGTGGGAATCTCTACATTCTCTCCCCGACACACTGCATACAAGAAATCACTATTATTTCGCAGTCTACTTCTAACTGCACTACATCTATTATGCACCCACTTACCACAAGCACTGCAAAAGATGGAGTTTGCTTCTCACACCCTTGTGACAAAATGCACATGACTACACTCCTGCTTTAACCATACCACTGCCAGTCCAAAATATCATCACTTTTGTTTCATCCACATTCACTCTGAAATCTTTGTGCCCCTTTCCGTCTCTTAATTTAATTTTAATCTTTTGTTCCCCATTCCGTCTCTCCATTTTCTGAATATTTCCTCTGTCTCCCTTTCATTCTCAGCAGTCGACACGAAGTCATGAGCTTACAACATGTCCCATGGGAGTCCATTTCCGAAGTCGTGTGAGAGAGCTTGAAGGAGCATGACAAACAATAAGAGTCTGAAGACTGACCAATGATGCACGTCAACAGTCACGGAAAATTCGTCACTTAAATCTCCATTCACTCTCACCTGCATGAGCACCCACATACATAGCCATACTCTCTCTATCCAGCCACTCCTCGTTCCCAAGCTTTCTTATTGCCCACTTCACCACCTCCCTAGGGACTGTCAAAGGCGTTCTCCAAATCAAGAAAAACAAAGTAGAGCTCCCTTTTCTTCTTTATATATTTTTCTCTAAGTTGTCGTGCAAGGAATATGGCATCAGCGATCCCTTTGCCTGGCATAAACCGAAACTGCATCCCTTCAATATTCACTCTTTCCCTAATCATTCCTTCTAGAACTCTCCCCATTACCTTTACTATCTAGGTTTGAAGTTTTATGCCTCTATAATTCCTTCTTTCCTGGACATCACCCTTCCCCTTATGCACATTTACAATCACTCTTCAGCCAGTCATCTGGGACAACTCTCATATTTAATCGAAATTATGAAATCTGTAACTCCTGAGGCCTTCAACATTTCATTGTACTGGTACGCTCTGCGATCCAGACTTTTGCATGGTCAAAAGGGGAAAAAACCAAGTCTCATGATGACTACACGTGCTGGAACGGTCAGGAACTCAGATTGACAGAGACTCTCTCCCAGTAGCGGCCTCTTCGGTTGCGTTTGTTACTTTTCAAGTGGCCAAGTTAAAAGTGGTAGCATGCCAAAATGACGGGGTCAGTCTCCAACTCGGCCAACCCAAGCCCGACCTTCGCAATTTCCCCCAAATGCTCCTGGGTTACACATTAACAAGCCACTAGATAAACTCTATATCACCAGTTCTCAAGGGTTATACAAACAATAAAGCCTTACAGAATAATCCTGACTCAGTTGGCACGTTTTTCAAAAAAACACATGGTCCTAATATCAAATTCCACAACACTTAGCTCCCTTTTTGTTCCAGGTTCAAACCAGTGTAGCTCCATATTCGTCCCTCTGAACTCACAGATCACTGGTCCGATCCTCTGATATTCTTGACCTTGACTTCTACACTAGGACCTTGACCTCCACAATGGGACTCTGACTTCCGCACTGGGACCTTGACTTACTCACTGGGACTGACCTCCACATTTCGATCCGCTAATTAAATACAATGAATAACTATTCTCTCTAATGCAAGTAATCCCTCCACATGATCAAGAAAGTCTCATAATAAAGAAACATGAGTTACAACACTCCGCATCTCAATTAGAAACAGAATAACACATGGCACTACAGACACGCAGATCTGCTCAAAATAATACTTATTGTAGGGATAACACTGAAGAAAAGTTCTATAACAACTAAGCATGAAGAACTCTAACATGAAAAAATATCATTGCATCGATATCAGTGTGCCTCACCAAAGTAACTATGTGAACATTAACTCACAACTAACACAGCCCTAATAAGTACTGAACTGCAAAGTCATCCCAGCACATTAATAAACAATTTACAGTTCCAGGGCACCTGATATTTGGCCCACAAAAAAAAAAAAAAAAAAAAAGACATTTATCTGAGGCTCAGACAGAACTATGTAGCTAGCATTCTAGTATTCCAGTTACACACTAAATAATAAAGTACAGTACACAAATATGTGGGAAATACCTCACTATCCAGCTCAAGGAATATAAGGGAGGTGAGCGGGAACACAAGACTCGCACTTCAAATGAAGAGAATGGTGTCACCTCGCATGATCAACACAACACTTCCTGGGGAACATCAACACTTGATACCGCCACGAGTCTATTTGTCTATTTTCGTCATTATTATCACTCGTGGGTATCACTTATTCGCGCTTCAACACATCAAACGTCAATAATATCAAATTGCTTACAGAATTCCTTGGAGGAGGGGAGGAGGATGACAACAGTACCGACCATCCATCACATATCATGGCCGGTGAGAGAGTAACACGCCAGTCTTGCTTGGCGGAAAGGGGGGGGGGGGATGACGACAATATCCATAGAAAACTATGTCTACTCTCGGGCCGCCCGGGAACGAAAGAAAACGCGCCTACTCCTGGGTGATGACGTCACAGTCTCCTCTCTCTTCTGTGTCCCAGTTCATACCTTACACGGTTGCACAGTAAAATTTTTCTTTTCTCTCTATCATATCTTAACGTGTGGTTGTATATTAGGCTATGTCAGAAAAGAGGCAAATAAATAACATACTAATATCTAGCCAAATTCTTTATTGGTTTTAGTCATACCCTGCTCATATCATTACAAGCTTTGAAACAGTGTTTAAGCATATGGACTAGAAAATTATTTCATGTCATATTTAAAAGTTCATCGAACATGAATCTCTCTCTCTGTCTCTCTCTCTAGCAATCAGTCACTATAGTTGTACATCTATTTATTATCTTATGAGTTTAGTCATTTTTTTAGTTTTTCTGGATGAAATGATTTTTTATTTAGTACCTGCATTCTAAAAAAAACATACGACAGTGAACAAAATAAGTAATTACGTCATTAGGCAGAGAAACAAATTCAGCAGTTTGACTGGCTATATTGTGGGCAGTGCTGTTCCTCGTTGCAGGGCTTTAACTCCATGATGACAAATAAATAACTTCCATTGTTTTTAATTTTTCTAGGAATTCAAAGCTAGGTTTCATTCCCTTGCTAATTGCACCAATTCATGTCTTCTTTGTTTGATGCCTTTGAACCGATGTACTCATACTGAGGAAATTTATGAGCTAAGAATCCACAAAATACTCTAGGCCCTCTTTCTCCATAACTTCTTTTAACCCTTTAACTTCTAAATCCAGGTTGTCTGAAATATTTTTCTTGTCCATACCCTCTGCCTCTGGTTCATCGGTTTCATCTGACAAGCAGAACACCATTCCAGACAGGGTCAGTTCGCGCTGGAGGTTTTCTTTGCCATCCTCAGACAATGGAGCTGAAGCTGGAAATGATGCTGCTGACGTGTTCACATCATTATTCTTTTTTCTCTACGTTGTATTTTGACCTCACAATAACTATTTCTTCCGAGAAGATGTGACCTAACACGGTGTTTAACAGCAACAGGAGATGGATGCCTAGAGTATTTTGGTGGATTCTTAGCTCATAAATTTCCTCAGTATGAGTACATCGGTTCAAAGGCATCAAACAAAGAAGACACATGAACTGGTGCAATTAGCAAGGGAAATGAAAAATTGATGAAACCTAGCTTTGAATTCCTAGAAAAATTAAAAACAATGGAAAAGTTATTTATTTGTCATCATGGAGTTAAAGCCCCTCAACCTGGAACAGCACTGCCCAAGAGTATTTTGGTGGATTCTTAGCTCATAAATTTCCTCAGTATGAGTACATCGGTTCAAAGGCATCAAACAAAGAAGACACATGAACTGGTGCAATTAGCAAGGGAAATGAAAAATTGATGAAACCTAGCTTTGAATTCCTAGAAAAATTAAAAACAATGGAAAAGTTATTTATTTGTCATCATGGAGTTAAAGCCCCTCAACCTGGAACAGCACTGCCCACAATATAGCCAGTCAAACTGCTGAATTTGTTTCTCTGCCTTATGACGTAATTATTTTGCTCGCTGCCGTGTGTTTTTTAGAATATGAGTACTAAATAGAAAAAATAATTTCACCCAGAAAAACTGTAAACAAAATGAGTAGAATTATATAAAAAATTTATAAAATTCTGACTGATTGATTGCGTGAGAGAGAGAGAGAGAGAGAGAGAGAGAGAGAGAGAGAGAGAGAGAGAGAGAGATATTCAGTGAACTTTAAGTATGACATGAGACAATTTTCTTTTCATTGTTCTTAAATACTGTTTCCAAGCTTATAAATGATATGAGCATGCTATGACTAAAACCAATAAATTGTTTGGCTAGAGATTCGTATAATATTTATTTGCATCATTTCTGACAATGTGCAAGTACATGTTATTATATGGTAGGAAAGAATGAGACATTTTAATGATTAACAATGTAAGGTATGAGCTGGGACTCGGGAGACGAGGGAGGAAAGTGTGACGTCATCACCCAGGAGCTGGTGCGTTTTCTTTAGCTCCCGGCCGGCCCGTGAGTAGACATTGTAATCTATGGATATCGGATGACGGCTTCCACAATTTAGAATTTTCATTACTATAGACTCATGATAGACTCGATGTGATGTCTTTCCCCTTACAATCAATTACCTGAAAAAAAATGACATTCCCTAGTTACAATAATCACTCACCAACACCTCTCTCTATACACTTGCATCGAAAAAAACACTAAAAATCATAGTGGCTTAAATCCCTGTACGCAGACGTACATTATGCTGGATTACGTGACAGGCACATATTCCTATCCACTCGAGATTTTATATTATAAAGAGACTTAATACTATTAAATTACAGTAGGAAAAAAAAAATGACTTAGCAACTAGGTGACTTAATCTACATTCTGATCACGTTCGCATGGAAACAGCTGTACCCTGGCCACGCTCTCTCACTAAACCGAACTTTTGGTGGTAAAATAAACAAATTTCATCTTAAAATGCCAAATATTTTCGCTGAGAGCATCTCAACACTCCCAGAAGGAGCCTGTTGAGGGGCAAACAGAGCGCGACCTGACTCCAGGCGACAGGGACATAAGTCCGTCTGGGCCGCGCGCCCCTATGTCCCGTAACTCGCCTACTGCCACCATAGCAGGAAAAAGAGACTACATTCTGGGCGAGCTGACCACCGACAGGATCGGGGTGGAGCTATTACTCTAGCTCCAGGCAGCACCCCTGAGACGGCCAGTAGCAGCTCAACCCTTCTACGGGAGATGGCTGGTAGCCACTCTGGAGGTAATCAGGAGACGGCGGGTAGCCGCTCCTGCCTTCGTCAGGAGATGTCCAGAAGCTGCTCTGAAGGTGCTCTACAAGAGACGGCCAGTAGCTGCTCGACCCTCCTACAGGAGACGGCTGGTAGCTGCTCTGGAGGTAATCATGAGACGGCCGGTAGCCGCTCCCTCCTTTGTCTGGAGACAGCCGGCAGCCGCTTCAAAGGTGTCCTCGAGTCAGCCTGCAGTCTCTCCCGCACACAGGCCACAGCCAGTAGCCGGGCCCCACGAGAGGAGACAGCTGGTAGCCACTCCTCCGAAAGGTGCTGCCACACCTCCACGAGAGGGCCCAGCCTTAAGAACCGCTGGAGAGGCCCTGTGACCCCCACTTGATTCTTCTCCCTGCAGCCGGTCCCTGAGGGGATTCGCCTGATAGACCCCGACAGAGGCCAAGGCTGTAGCCAGCTCCTGACGGTGTCACTGATCACTGGAGACTGCAGCCCGCAGGACCTCGAAACTGCCCCCAGGGCCCCTGGGCGGGACATCCCCACATCCCAACACCAGAGACCCTCGTCCTCCATCAGGCACCTGAGTGAACAATTCAGGCAGCTGTTTGGCCCCAGTCCAGAGGGCTAGACTCCAGCCGCAAGCCCTGAAAGCACAGGGCCCTCTGCTGCACACAGCCCCTGATGAGAGAGGACGCCCGTACGAGTGATTCCATGGCCCCTGAATATGGAGACCCCTGGTGGAACTCAGCCTCATCAGTAGCCGGATTGAGCTGTTCCCTGCCACCCTTTTCCTAGCCGCTACCACACCCAGTCCCAATAGTGAATGACAGTGAAAGTACACTGATAGTGATACAGTGAAGCGGGGCTGAGCAGTGAGTTACTCGAAGCATGGGAAGTCAGAAATAAAACCCGTCAGTGTTAATGTAAAAGAAAGATGGAATAGGTAAGGTAACAGTAAGACAGTGAACACGGCCAAGCAGTGAATAAAGTGCTGTCTAAGTGAACATAATTCCATCACAGTGAAGTAGCCTCGCACTAAGATCAATCGAGGCTCCCAGAACCAAAGTAACAATTAACAGTGCAACAGTGAACTCAAGTAGGCAGCCCAACAGTGATAACAGTGCCTCAGCCCCAGTGAAAGTGAACTCCACCTAAAGAGATAAAGTCTAGACTTCCCACGAGTGACGGTGATTGATTTCTCTGCCCTAGGACTCCTGGTATCAACTAACATGCTCTTTACTTTGTGCTTGATCTTGTCCCGACTGGTAACCTGCGTGATATTACATCCCACAATCTAGACATAAGGTTTATAGTTGCCCAGAATAATTACTCTTGTGACATCTGCCAATTCCACTCATAGAATCTGACAATACATGTGTAAGGTTGTTGCCTTGAGTTTTTGTGTCCTGCCTCTCTTTTATTTGTCTAAGCTCTGGTCTAGAAAGAGAACCCAGCTACACACTACTGCAGGCGTTACAGGGACGGGAAGCCGACCCTAAAACACCTAGCATTACACTGGTGGACATCAGTGGTTTTTGACCCGGGCATACGAGAGAGGCATTCAGGAAATACCAGCAAAATTACAACCAAACATCACTTGCAACTGCCCAAATTTGACCCCGAACAGTATCATGTACTTGGCAATTATTAAACCTTTGCTAGACATTGGGTTTGAAGATGACAAGCAAAAAATAGCAGTTACACTCCCGCTACTGGCTAAAGCGGCAGCCAATATCACACCAAAAATCGTCCCAGGGCTTACCTGGCAGAATTTCATGAAGCAGTAGCGGTAGTGTAACTGCTATTTTTTGCTTGTCATCTTCAAACCCAATGTCTAGCAAAGGTTTAATAATTGCAAGATAGTGAGAAAAGGACAGAGTATAAGAGCATAGTGGAAGAAAGATTGGGAAGGTATGAGCTAGAGCAGATGGAAGGGGTGGAAGACGTATGTAAGATATTCACGGAAGAGATAAGCGCAGTGTGTGAGGCGGTTTGTGGAGTGAGGAGGAGATGCAAGGGTGTGCAAGGGACAGCATGGTGGAATGATGAGGTGAAACGAGCTGTGGAACAAAAGAAGAAGGCATATGGTGAATGGTTGGCGAGTAGAGGTAGGGGAGAAGATGAGAGAGAGAAGAGAGAGGTATATGTGAGCAGGAGAAGGGAGGTTAAGAGACTGGTGAAGGAGAGTAAGAAGAAAGTGGGTGAAGAGTTTGGGAGGAATCTGAGTGTGAAATGGAGGGAGAGTAAGAAATTGTTTTGGAAGGAGGTAAAGAAAGTAAGGCAGTGTGAAAGGGGAAATAGTAGGGGAGTGAAAGATAGGAATAATAGATTGTTGGTGGAGAAGAGAGAGAAATTGAGGAGATGGAAGGAGCACTTTGAGGATTTGTTGAATGTAGAGAGTGAGAGCAGTGTGAGTATAAGTGGTTGGAGAATGGCTGGGAGAAGAAGAGTTGAGAGGAGGGAGGAAGAGATCAGTAGGTCGGAAGTAGTGGAAGCGATGAAGAAGATTAAGCTGGGAAAGGCCCCAGGAATTGATGGAGTGTGTGGTGAAATGCTTAGGTATGGGGGTGAGATTGTTGTGGAGTGGATATGGAAGTTGTGTAGATTGGCTTGGGAAGAGGGAAGGGTTCCAGAGGACTGGAAATCAGGTATAATTGTTCCTCTGTACAAAGGAAAAGGGGAGAGAGAAGTATGTGGTAACCATAGGGGTATTTGCCTTCTTAGTGTGACTGGTAAAATATATGGTAGAATACTCGTTGATAGGGTTAGGCATATGACAGAGGAGCTAGTTGGAGAAGAATAAGGGGGATTTAGGAAGGGAAAAGGGTGTGTAGATCAGATATTTGTTCTAAGATATTTAGTGGAGAAGTATCTAGAGAAGGGAAGGAAAGTGTATGCTGCCTTCATGGACTTGGAGAAAGCTTATGACAGAATAGATAGGCAAGGTATGTGGAAGGTATTAAGAATATATGGAGTGGAGGGGAAATTGTTAAGTGCTGTGAAGAGTATGTACGAGGAAGCTAGGGCTACGGTGCGAGTGGATGGTGAGCTGAGTGAGTTCTTTGATCTCAATGTGGGACTGAAACAGGGGCGTGTAATGTCTCCATGGCTGTTTAATATATATATGGATGGGGTTGTAAAGGAGGTACAAGGTAGGGCAGTGGATGTGGGGGTGGCCCTAATGAATGAGGGTGAGATTTGGAAGCTTCCGGTGTTGCTGTTTGCTGATGATACAGTATTGTTGAGTGAAGATGAATGGGAGTTGCAAGGTTTGGTGAATGAATTTGGGACAGTGTGTAGGAGGAGGAAGCTGAAAGTTAATGTAAACAAAAGTAAAGTTATGGTGTTTGAGAGGAATGAAGTCACAGAGTGTGCAGTGAGGTTGGATGGTGAGGATATGGAGAATGTGAGTGCATTCAAGTACTTGGGTAGTGTGATGAGTAAGGATGGAACTTTGGGGGATGAAGTACGTGAAAGGGTACAGCAGGGAAGAAAGGTTGTTGGTACACTGAAAGCAGTGATGAGAAATAGGGAGGTGAGTATGGAAGTTAAGAAGTCACTGCATGATGGTATTGTGATCCCTACCCTGACGTATGGAAGCGAAGCGTGGACATTGCAAGAGGGGAACAAGTCAAGAGTGAGAGCAGTGGAAATGAGTTACTTGAGAGGAGCATGTGGAGTGACGTGGAGGGACAGGTTGACGAATGAAGAAGTGAGGGAACGTTGTGGGGTAGATGTGGATGTGGTTGAAAAGATTAAGAGAAATACACTGAGGTGGTTTGGACATGTGGAGAGAATGGAGAATGAAAGACTGACTAAGAGGGCGTATGTAGGTGAGGTGGAGGGAGGGAGAGGGAGGGGTAGACCGAGGATGAGGTGGAGGGATGGAGTTGAGAGGTATATGAGGGAGGGGGGGTGAGTTGGGGGGAGGGGAGTCAAATGGTGGGTGACAGAGTGACTTGGAGGCGTTTTGTCTGCGGCCACCCTTTGCGGGATTAGGGCGTCGGGCTATAGATAGATAGATAGATCGTGATTCAGGCCATCACCCCATCACTAGGCAAAGTGGTGGCGCTATCCCAGTTGGATAGCCTAACTTTCGATGGCAACTTAGATGACACTTTAATCCAGGCTAGATGCCTGGTCACCGCTTCCAACCCGGAGGCAGATGATGAAACCCGGGAGCAACACACTTTTAATACCCTCTTCAGAGTTCTCCCCAGCTTGGTCAAGGAACATTTTACAATCCACGACCCAACAGGAGACATGGATAGGGATATCCAACTCATTTGCCACCTCAACAACTCGGCTCCTCCAGTCAAGCCACGTCTGCCTATGACCCACACCAGCCCCACCCCAACACCCAGCCTGCCTAGGGTGCACCCCACCCACCGGCACCCCAGTCACAAGGAGAACCCCAACCTCATTCTGGTAAATCCCTGGGAGTTCTCCGCGTGCAGCTCCAAGTGCCCACTGCATGACATTAGGGACCAATTAAAAGCTGCCACGGACAAGACCACCACCCCAGGCCGACGAAAAGTCTCCTCCTTAGGGAATGAGGAGCCGGAGGACGAACCTGCACCCGTGGAAGGTACCGAACCCGGGGATCCGGAGTCAGAGGAAGAAGAAGGCGGCCCCTGGCAGTTGGATTTTTAGGACCGCCCCTGCACCTTCCCACGGTGGAGGGGGGCCACTTGCCCCAAATATCGCCCCCCTGTCTACCACAAGATGAAGCTGAACGGGGTGAAGGCCAGACCTCTGGTTGACACGGGAGCAGCCAGATCCTGCCTGTATAGTCACTACTTCTCCCGTCATAAGTTGACTTTTGGCCCACTATTCCTGACGGCTACTCATCTTGTGGATGCGGGGAATGGCCCCCTGCCAATCCGTGGGGAAGCTCAGACCCTGCGTGTCAACACCCACTAACTGGCATTGACACACCATAAATTCATCATATTTGACTCCATCTGCCGCAACTATGATGGACATCTGGAACTGGACCTGTATAGAAGCTAGGAGCCACCATTGATTGCCGAAACAGATAGCTCCAGTTTCGGAAATTCCCCGACGCCCTCTCCCCCCCAGGCCGTTTGCACCTGCATGCCCCGGCCCGGCCCAGAAGAATCCACTTCCCCCTCGATCCCCCCCTCCCCTCCCCCTCCCCTCCCCTTCCCCCCCCTTGTTCCCTGCAACCACCTCCTCCGTAGTGACCATCCTCCCCACCATGAAGCCTGGGTGACCCTCAAGAGGCCTTCAGGTATGTCTGTCCTGTTCTTCCCACAGCTGCCACACGGAACCCTCTCGGCCTGCCTCCTGTCCCCAGCCTTCCTCCCCCCTCATCACCCGGCAGTCCGAATTGCCAACCTTGCCCCATCCCCCCTCACCCTCCCTAAAGGGCTCGTCATCGGAGAGATGGAAGAAGCCGAGCCCTGCGCCCCCTCTCCCTCCAGTTCCCCCCCCCTGCCCCCCATCACCTACCATCTCTCCACATACCAATCAGACACCCTCTGCCACCGCCTCCTGAATTTCCAGGACCTTTTCATGGCAGGACCTGCCGATATCAGACATTCCACCCACCTGGCTCACGAGATCCACATGACAGGCCCACCGATCCGACAGCCATCCCGGCAGAAAAATCCCAAGCAGTGGGAAGAGTAAGACTGCTGGGTCCAAGAGCTGATTGAGGCCAGAGTCATCTCCCCCTCCACCAGCCCCTGGTCCTCCCCTCTCGTTCTCATGAATTACCGCCGACTCAATGACGTAACCACCAAGGATGCTACTCCACTCCCTCAGATAGATGACTCCCTAGATTCCCTTTACGGCACCTCATGGTCCTCCACCCTTGACCTCCAGTCACAGTACTGGCAGGTATCAGTGCGACCGGAAGACAGAGGCAAAATTGCTTTCTCGACCAGCAACAGGAAGCATTATGAATTTAATGTCTTACCCTTCAGCCTCTGTAACACCCCCGCCACCTTCTCGAGACTAATGGAATCTGTCCTCAGCGGCCTCACCTGGGAGATCTGTCTAGCCTACCTAGACGAAGTCACTGTATTCAGCAAGACCTGGGCCGACCACCTTCAGCGCCTTCGCAAGGTCTTCACACGGATACGGCAAGCAGGCCTCAAACTCCAGCCCTCCAAGTGCATTCTGGCCGCCAGAACTGTCTCATTTATGGGACATGTCATCTCCCAGGCTGGCATATCTCCTGACTCAGACAAGCTCTGCATCATCGCGGACATCCCCCCCACCACGAGACGTCTACGTGATTTGGGCCTTCCTCGACCTGACGTCCTATTACTGACGTTTCGTGAAGGGGTTTGTGCACATTGCTAAACCACTCCACGAGTTGACCCGGAAGGGAGAACCTTTCATCTGGACGGACGAGAGACAAGCCACCTTCCAACAACTCAAGGACAAACTTGTTTCTGCCCCAGTTGTGGCCTTCCCCGACTGCTCCCTCCCATTCCGACTCTACACTGATGTCTCCTTGATTGCAATAGGAGCTGTGCTAGCCCAAGTCCAAGAGGGCCGTGAACACATCATCGCCTGTGCCAGTCGCACCCTCGACCAGGCAGAAAAAAACTACACCACCACAAAGAGGGAATGCCTGGGCATCATCTGGGCTCTAGAGCATTTCCGGGCATACCGCTTTCCGTCCGATCACTGAAGTTAAGCAACGTTGGGTCTGGGTAGTACTTGGATGGGTGACCGCCTGGGAACACCAGATGCTGTTGGCATAATGTTCTCCCTACGTGTCAGGTGAGGTTGGTGGAGGATTAGTGCCCCTCCCTGTAAAATAATTAACTCTGAGCCCTTGGGATACATGGCGTCTGGCAATGAATGAATGAATGAACCTGTCAGGGACCCAAGTCACCATCATTACCAATCACCAATTCCACCAATGGCTGTGGCAGTTTGACACTCACAACGCCCAGCTCATCAGATGGCATGAGACACTAGAGGATTTCGACTATGAGATCTCCTGCCACCCCGGCAAACTCCACACAAAGGCAGATGCTCTCTTCTGGCTCCCCATTAGTGCCGTACAACCAGAGCCAGATCTCCTCCAACAGTGGCATCGTAAGGAACAATCTCCCTGGATTCCCCAACACCTCATCAAAAGCTATATCACCAGGGTGACCACCTGCTCACTCCATCTGGGCATATCATCCTCGTCCCTCGACACCCTCCGGCACCTGCACACCCACAACAGAATTCACCTGGGCACAAAGAAACTCCTGCAGGTCTTTAACGACACTTACTGGGCACCCAATCCCTCCACCCTTGCCAAGGATATTATCCAATCCTGCCGGGCATGTGCCTTGGGCAAACACATTGCCCACACCGCTGGTCCATCAGGGCACATTACCGCCCACAAACCATGGCAGTCATTGGCGATTGATGTAGTGGGACCCCTACCTCCAAAATCAGGCTATCGGTACGTCATCACTTTCATTGATATGTACTCGAAATTCATCATAGCCTCTCCAGCAAAAGAACATCATGCTGTTGCAGTCACTGACACCCTAATGCGGCACGTTTTCCCCTGCATTGTCATCCCACAGGCGATCCACTCCGACAACGCACCAGAATTCACCAGCAAAATATGGGAGGAGTTAGTCCAAATTTTCGGCTACCACATATCATACTCGTCCCCTTACTGGCCCCAGGGAAATGCTATCTGCAAACGAGGCCATTGTACACTAATAAACCAACTCTGCACCCAGATAGAAGCCACCAAAGATGACGACTGGCCCGCCCATGTCAAAATCATGCGATGGGTCATAAACTACTCCTGCCCACGAGAGGACAGCATTCCACTCAACAAACGAGTGTTTGGGGAAACACCTCTCCTCCTACTACGAGAACATTTACAGTCCCCCACCTCTTCTCCCACATCTGACCCCCTCCACCACCTTAAGCGGTGACTATCCCACCTCCAGAGTAACCTGGACCTTCACCCCAACACCGCCTCTAATCCCTACAAGCCGGGCAACACTGTCATGATAACGCAGCTCCCTACTCCCCACAAGCTCGCACCTCGGTTCATGGGACCCTATACCATCACCAATGTCCCCAACCCTTACCAAATAGTGGTTGAATATCATGGCATCCCTCGCACCCTGAGAAACCGACACATACGCCCATTTGGTGCCCCCGCATCCCCCGCCCCCACCCCGTGCCCCACCCCACCCGCTGCCCCTGCTTCATATCCCTCTACCTCATATGACTGCTACATCTCCCACTCGTCGTCTCTCTCCTCCTCCCCCTCACCTGCCGCCTCCATCTCACCCCCCACCACGCCGCCTCACAACTCACCTGAAGATTCACCAACACGACCAAGCCCGGACCTCTCCCCCACCCCCTCACCACCGGCCGCCTCATCCTCCACACCCAACACCACGTGTCCCGCCCATATGCCCACACCCCCTCCAACTGCCACACCCCCGCCCCAATCATGGCTCACAACCACCCCCAACCCACCCCACCTGGCTCTCTCTCCCTCCCCCTTGCTCGCCTGCCCCACCCCCTGCACATGATCCCGCCTGCCCTGCCAACACACCCATAACACCACCACCCACCCTGCCTACACCTTGCCTGGTGCCCTGTGCCACCCCCAACCCCGCCGCCACACGTCCACCCCCACACACCCCACCCAAATACGCCGACACCGCACGCCCACATCACCTCCCACACCCACCCTATAAACAACCATCACACGCTCCAGCAACCTCTCCCACCCACCTGCCCGATACACCCACACTCCCACACCACCTGCCTCACCGCAAAATCACACTCCACCCCCTACCCTAAGCCATCTCACACTCATGCTACACCAAGCACAAATCCCAGCCACCTACACTCCCCAGGGACTTCACACCACATCACTCAGGCATGAAACCCACACTCATCGGCCATCTCCAGCATTCAGCACAGCCCTCTACAGGAGACAACACCTACCACCATGAGGATTTGCCGAGCCATATGGGTGCTGCCCCTCGGACGCAAACACCGAGTCCATGGACCCCTCCACCTCCTACAACTCCTCCGCACCTCCACCAACCCATCCACCCTCTTCATCACCTGCAACGCCAAGCTGGATGAAAACCCCTCCACCACAGCCTGGCACGCCCTCCTCCAACACCTGCAGCCAGTGTACCACACCAACGACACCAAAGTCTACAACCTCCAGTCACAGAGACGTGCCTTTTTCCCTGAAGATGGTGGCAAAATGCCAAATATTTTCTTTGAGGGCATCTCAACACCCCCAGAAGGAGCTTATGGAGGGGCAAACAGAGCACGACCTGACTCCGATCGACAGAGACATAAGTCCACCCGGGCCACGTGCCCCTGTGACCCGGAACTCGCCCACCGCCACCCTAGCAGGAAAAAGAGACTATGTTCCAGGCGAGCTGACCACCGACAGGATCGGGGTGGAGCTATTACTTTAGCTCCAGGCAGCACCCATGAGACGGCCAGTAGCAGCTCAACCCTCCTACAGGAGATGGCCAGTAGCCACTCTAGAGGTAATCAGGAGACGGCCGGTAGCCACTCTTGCCTTCATCAGGAGACAGCCAGAAGCCGTTCTGAAGGTGCCCTACAAGAGACGGCCAGTAGCCGTTCAACCCTCCTACAGGAGACGGCCGGTAGCCGCTCTGAAGGTAATCAGGAGACGGCCAGTAGCCGTTCAACCCTCCTACAGGAGATGGCCGGTAGCCGCTCTGAAGGTAATCAGGAGACGGCCAGTAGCCGCTCCTGCCTTCATCAGGAGACAGCCGATAGCTGCTCTGAAGGTGCCCTAGAGATGGCCATTAGCCTCTCGACCTTCCTGCAGGAGACGGCCGGTAGCTGCTCTGGAGGTAATCAGGAGATGGCTGGTAGCTGCTCCCGCCTTCGTCAGGAGACAGCCGGTAGCCACTCTGAAGGCGTCCTCATGTCGGCCTGCAGCTGCTCCCCCACACAGGCCATGGCCAGTAGCCGGGGCCTTTCAACGGCTGGTAGCCGTGCCCAAAGAAGGCCACGGACAGTAGCTGGGCCCAAGGAGAGGAGACGGCTGGTAGCCGCTTCTCCGTCAGGTGCTGCCACACCTCCACAAGATTACTACCCAGAGGGAAGGCCCAGCCTTGAGGACTGCTGAAGAGGCCCTGTGACCCCCACCAGGCTCCTGTCTCTACAGCCGGTCCCTGAGGGGCCTCGCCTGACAGACCCCGACGGAGGCTGACACCGCAGCCAGCTCCTGACGGCATCACTGACCACCGCAGCCTGCAGCCCGCAGGACCTCAAGATTGCCCTCAGTACCCCTGGGCGGGACATCCCCACACCCTGACACCAGAGACCCTCGTCCTCCATCAGGCGCCTGAGTAAACTATTCAGGTAGCTGTTCGGCTTCAGTCCAGAGGGCCAGACTCCAGCCCCGAGCCCTGAAAGCACGGGGCCCTTCACCACACACAGCCCTGGACGAGAGAGGATGCCTGTATGAGTGATTTCGTGGCCCCTGAATACGGAGGCCCCTGGTGGAACTCAGCCCCGGCTGAGCTGTTCCTCGCCGCCCTTTTCCTGGCCGCTACCACACCCAGTCCCAATAGTGAATGACAGTGAAAGTACAGTGATAGTGATACAGTTAAGCGGGGGCTGAGCAGTGAGTTACTCGAAGCATGGGAAGTCAGAAATAAAACCCATCAGTGTTAATGCAAAAGAAAGATGGAATAGGTAAGGTAACAGTGAGACAGTGAACACGGCCGAGCAGTAAATAAAGTACTGTCTGAATGAACATAATGCCATCACAGTGATGTAGCCTCGCGCTAAGATCAATCGGGGCTCTCAGAACCAAAGTAACAATTAACAGTGCAACAGTGAACTCAAGTAGACAGCCCAACAGTGATAACAGTGCCTCAGCCCCAGTGAAAGTGAACTCCACCTAAACAGATAAAGTCTAGACTTCCCATGAGTGACGGTGATTGATTTCTCTGCCCTTGGACTCCTGGTATCAGCTAACGTGCTATTTACTTTGTGCCTGATCTTGTCCCGACTAGTATCCTGCGCAATACTATGACCCACAATCTAGACATAAGGTTTATAATTGCCCAGAATAATTACTCTATTGTGACATCTGCCCGTTCCACTTGTAGAATTTGACAATACACGTGTAAGGTTGTTGCCTTGAGATTTTGTGTCCTGCCTCTCTCTTATTTGTCTAAGGTCCGGTCTAGAAAGAGAACCCAGCTACACACAAGGCATTAGAGGGACGGGAAGCCGACCCTAAAACACCTAGCATTACACATCTCATCACCTCTGGGCACTATATCAACAGTCAACCTAGACACACTCTCCGTCTTCCCCAGTTGCATCCTGTTTATTTCCCTGCTTGTAGCAGCATTCATCAATCAAAGGCCAAGAGCCAAACACTCCATCTACTGAGTCGAAACGTTTACTGTTCCACTCAAACTCCTCATTCAGCGACCAGTTTCAATGCTTTCTCCAGGTGTGTTCCACCTTTACCTTTCATTCATCATTCTTCACACAGTGCTCACCTAAGACACTCTGTTTTCTCTCTTCATCTGTTTTGTCATAATAATAATAATAACAATAATAATAATAATAATAATATTAGTAATAGTAATAACAATAAAATTAATAATAATAATAATAATAATAATAATAATAATAATAATAAAACAATAGTAATAATAACAATAATGATAATAATAATAATAATAATAATAATATTATTATTATTATTATTGTTAGTGAGGTTGGATGGTGAGGAAATGGAAAATGCGAGTACGTTTAAGTACTTGGGTAGCTTGATGTGTAAGGCTGGAAATTTGGAAGGTGAAGTGCTTGAAAGGGTTCAACAAGGAAGAAAGGTTGCTGGTTCCTTGAAAGCAGTGATAAGAAACAGGGAAGTGAGCATGGAAGTGAAAAAGTTACTACATGACAGTATTGTGATTCCAGCTCTAACATAATGGAAGTGAAGCTTGGACGTTGTTGGAAGGACACAAGTCAAGAGTGAGAGCAGTGGAAATGAGTTAAGAGGAGCCTGCGGAGTCACATGGAGAGACAGGCTGACAAATGAGGATATAAAGGAGCGTTGTGGTGTGGATGTGGATGTGATATGAAGCGTTAGGAGGAACACACTGAGGTGTTTTGGCCATGTGGAGAGGATGGAGGGTGAGAGACTGACGAGGAGAGTGTATGTGAGTGAGGTGGAGGGGGGGAGGAGGGGGAGGCCGAGGATGAGATGGAGGGATAGGGTGGAGAGGTATATGAGAGAAGGCGGTGTGAGCTGGGGGCGGGGCAGTGAAATGGCAGGGGACGGGGTGACGTGGAGGCGATTTGTTTGTGGCCACCCCGTATGGGATTAAGGCGTCTGGCAATAGATAAATAGATTATTATTATTATTATTATTATTATTATTATTGTAGTAATAATAAAAATAATTATAGCATCTTTGTTCCCTATTTAGTATGCAAGAAATACGGTAGTGTAATCTGATTATTTTTCTACGACCAGCCACACTCCTAAAACGTGGTCTCTTATGCGGAACATTATTGTTGACTGGGCGCTCCACTAGCAAGTTAGACTAAATAAATATGAGTGTTCTCTTTCACTCTGTCACAAACACCCGTTCAAAGCCCCCATTAATCATTCATTGCCTTCCTTGTCCTAAGCATACAGACTAATTGTTTTTTCTTATTTGCTGACGACTCGCACCACCTTTAGCTACGCAGACCGTTCTAAACTGGTTTGCACCTTATGCCCAAATCCACCATAACCCCGAGCATTACAAGACTTGTCCCTATTTAACTGCTAACACAACCTCGCCTGGGAGTCTTCTGGTAATGTAATGTACTGAACTTTTTACTCCGTCTGTAGTTTAGTTCAGTAGTTTTATGATAATGTCCTGAACCTTTGCAGTTATTTTCCTCTTGCCAGAGTCGGATGTGACAATAATTATTTAACACAGGAAAAACCACTGTTACTGAAGGGTAAATGAGTCCTGTATCAAAAACGTCCAATTCAAAAAGTGTTCCCTTTGCTAAATACTGTCAAGTGTCCGTAGTAATAACCTGATATCACAGCATCGTTTTGTAAGGGCTAACCTAATATACACAGTTCCTCTGCTGCCAGTATTTTATTTATTACATAGTAGAATATCTGAGCATTTAACTATCTAACACTACACCACGGTACACTTACAAGTGCACAATAATTTACCTAAAGCAACACATAAAAGCTTTAGGTGCAACCAAATTCACACACATTCTTAAATCTCTCCAGGTGACTTAGCCAAATATTGCTCGTTGTTACCTTAGACTAACATAAACATTTTTTTTTATGTTACCACAACCTAACAAAATTATTCTTACATTTTACCATATACTAACACAGACATTCTTACATGTTACCATTACCTAATATTATCTTTCTCACACGATACTTTCTAACATAAATTTTCTTATGTCCTGCCTTATCATACCCATTCTCTCATGCTAACTTATAAATACTTTCACACACTACCCGTTTTTGACAAAGTTCGTATATGATGCATTACCAAAACATCTTGCATGATATAACAAATAATCTTTCATGCTGCCTTATAAAAGAAATATTATTAAATCCTAAATATTGTACAATATATGTTCTTACGGGCTACCTTGCAGCATAAATATTCTTGCACACTGTCATGGTACTTAAATGTTATAGTATGCTGCATAATGATAAACGCTTTTACATGCTACCATGTTGTAACAAATACTTTAACATGTGACGGTAACTAACATTTATTGTTTATGAAAAATGTTCTTACATGATATCTTATGACTTTAGCATTCTCACCTACTACTTTAATCTTGGTTGACAAAATATATTGCTTCCATATCCCCACCAAGCTGAGGGACGCATCTGCTTAACACGGCACAACACATTCTGCCAACCACTGTTGTTTGTATAGTCACAAACACCCTCATACGGAATAAGTATGCATTTTACCCAGGCTAGCGGAAAGGTGGGCGTTCTAATACTTGTCTCAAACCAATCATTTCCATTACACTGCGTACTGTAGTTTGCTGTTGTTATCGCTGGCCAAAGACCCCGCTCACTCTAGTGGACCAAGCAAGACAGTACGGGAGGGTGGTTATCCATCAGAGCAACTAACAAATTACTAGCATAACACACTGTGTAAATCATCGTTAGCACTAACACACACACACACACACACACACACACATATATATATATATATATATATATATATATATATATATATATATATATTTGTATTTATATATATATATATTGTTACGGAACAGAGAAAGATAATGTACACTTTAAGTGAGAATACTAAGAGTCACTACTGTCCCGTAAAGTTCCAGGTTCAAAACAAAAGAGTTAGGTAAAATTACAAGTTAAAGTTTAATGCTCAAACTAACAACAAAACATTCAGAACTCATAAGGATAATGTAATGGCAAATAAACAGGTTAAATATATGGTTAACTGCAATAGCCTCTATTAACACGAAATTAGCAAGAATAAATTTATCTAAGTCAGCCCTGATAAAATGAGATACCAGATAATACTCAGTGAATGCCAGATAAATTATTACAGATCCAAACTAGTATCAAAAATGACTGACATAAAACCCAACATCAATAAAAAAAGACCTCACTAGGCCTAAGAATTAACCTTATGCTACACAGTACAAGAAAAAAATACAACAACAGTTATACTCAAATTACACACAGCTGCTAGATGTTTGGAGATTTCTTGAGCACTCACAATAATAATATCTGTACAGGGGAGGACAGAGATGTGAACAAAATGAGGAGCAGATCTAAGTGGCAATGATGCAGAGACTGAGCTCATTATATAGGGGCCAGGAGAGCTTGATACAACTTGTAAGAAGGACGCGCAAATGAAGCCATGGGGACAGAGAGCTGAAAATCCCGCAAAGTATAACAGAGAGAACGACTTACTCCACTATAACGGTAGAAGGGGGGGACTGAGGCAGAACACGCTCGTGATCAAACATGCAGCAACTGTGCGTTAAAATTACACAAAGGATGATGAAATCATAGGCTATGTAACACCTCCCCACAAAGAAAAAAGAAATTTACAAAGGAAATTTCTTATTACTCTAAAACAATCTGTCTAAAGTCTAGATAAGCAATCTGCAATAACATTTTCTTTCCCCTTGACATGTTGTATGTCTAATGAATACTCCTGAAGAAGTAGACTCCATCTTGTCAATCTCTGATTTTTATCTTTAAACTTACTAAGGAATTTCAGTGGGTTATGATCGGTATAAATGACTATGGGGTCAAAACCAGAACACAAATAAAATGAAAAATGCTGTAAACCCAAAATCAAGGCCAAAAGCTCTTTCTCAATAGTTGAGTAGTTCTTTTGAGGTGGAGTGAACTTCTTACTGTAATAAGATACAGGGTGTTCAATACCCTGATCATCCTCTTGCAGCAAAACAGCCCCAGCTCCTGTATCACTTGCATCAACAGCCATCTTAAAAGGCTTAGCAAAATTTGGAGTAGCGAGCACTGGCTGACTTAATAGAATAGCTTTAAGTTTGTTGAAAGAGGATTCACAGTTATCGGTCCAGACAAATTTAACTCCCTTTTTCAGTAGGTCTGTAAGTGGTGATACAAGAATAGAAAAGTTAAGAACAAATCTCCTGTAATAACCTACCATTCCCAAAAATCTTTGTAGCTCTTTCCTACTTTTAGGACTGGGAAGATCACTTATAACCTGAACCTTAGCTGCTGGTGGTGCAACATGTCCATCACCAATTACATACCCAAGGTACTGAACTTTAGCTTGACCAAACTCACACTTTGATAAATTAGCTACAAGGTTAGCCTGAACTAAACGGTCAAGAAATTTACTGACATGGCATAGATGATCTTTCCAGTTGTCACTGAAGATTAATACATCATCAATATAAACAACACACCCTGCCAAACCCTCTGTTACAACATTCATGAGCTTCTGAAATGTGGCTGGTGCATTCTTCATACCATATGACATTACCGAACATGCAAAAGCCTTTCCTAGTGTTACAAAACATGAGATCTCCCTAGCACGTTCAGTCATAGGTACTTGCCAGTATCCCTTTAACAAATCAAACTTACTTATGTACCTAGCCTTTCCGATCTTGTCTATGCAATCTTCCACGCGAGGGAGAGGGTAAGTGTCTGTTTTGGTTATCTGATTAACACGTCTGTAGTCAATGCAAAGCCGCTGTGACCCACCTGGCTTAGGGACCATAGTGACACGAGAACTCCACTCGCTCTGACAGGGCTCAATCATCTTGTGGTCCAACAGGTAGCCAAGCTCCTTCTGGATGAGGGGAACTTTCACTGGGTTCACACGGTAAGGAGGCAGTTTAATTGGCTTTGCTTCTCCAACATCGACATCATGCATCAACACAGTAGTTCTTCCTGGAGTGGCACGGAACACTTGCGGGTACTCCTGCAGTAATGCCGAAAACTCCTGCCTTTCCTTGGGAAGTAGATGAGAAAGCTTAGTCTGGAGATCATTCATGATATCAGGATTCTTCCCCAAACTATCACTCAGGCTCATACTGCATGGGAGAGCTTCACTTGCAGACTCGGGTGGAACAGCTACAGTGCAGACTGGATTATTTTCGTCCCGCCTGTGATATAACTTTAGCATGTTGATGTGACATAGTTGCTTGCTCTTTCTACGATCTGGCGTGGCGATGACATAGTTGACATCACTGAGTTTCTTCTCCACGAAATAAGGGCCACTAAACTTGGCTTGAAGAGGTTGCCCATGAACTGGTAGCAGAATCAAAACCTGATCTCCTGGCTGAAAGTGGCGTAACCTGGACTTCTTATCATAACAAGTCTTCATCTTCTCCTGAGCAGCTCCTAAATTCTCTCTCGCCAGCTGTAAAGCAGTGGACAGCCGTTCTTTGAACTTCATCACATACTCCAGCAGGTTGACGTCATCTTCCTCCGACAGCCAGCATTCCTTGAGTAACTTAAGGGGTCCTCTTACTTCATGGCCAAACAGTAGTTCAAAAGGTGAGAAGCCCAGTGATTCATTTGGAGATTCTCTTGCGGCAAACACAACGAATGGAAGACCTTTATCCCAGTCTTTCTGATGTTCCAAACAGTATTTCTTGAGCATCGATTTGAGTGTTTGATGATCTCTCTCCAACGCTCCTTGGGTCTGGGGATGGTAAGCTGAAGACGTGATCTGGGTGATGCCCAACTCTTTCAGAGACTGCTTGAAAACGTTTGACATGAAATTACTTCCCCGGTCTGACTGTACCTCCTTGGGCAGACCAAACTTTGTGAAGAACCCTAGCATTTCCTTAACCACGTTCTTTGCTGAGATGTTTCTAAGTGGAATGGCTTCAGGATAACGAGTAGCCATATCAATCATGGTCAACATATAAGAAAATCCTGAAGAAGTCTTAGGAAGAGGGCCCACAATATCCACCAACACACGGGTGAAAGGCGCCTCAAAAGGAGGAATGGGAACTAGAGGTGCAACCTTTTCGGTCTGATTACACTTCCCCACAACTTGACAGGTGTGACAAGACTTACAATACCAGGAAACATCCGTGAAGATACCTGGCCAGTAGAAGTGTTTCAAAATGCGTGCCACAGTCTTCCTCACTCCAAGGTGTCCTGCCAAACTGGAATCATGAGCCACTCGAATGATATCCTGCCTACAAACACGAGGGATGACAACTTGATGTACAACCTCCCATTCACAGTCGGCTGATGCTGTTGGGGGTCTCCACTTCCTCATAAGTACTCCTGACTTTACATAATAACAAGTAGAAGCACCGGCTGACTCTTCTTCACTGTAAGCAGAGTTAGCTAGACCTTTCAACTCAGGGTCAGCAACCTGCAACTCAACCAACTCTTGACGAGACAAATTATCAACACTACGGGGTACTGCCTCATCTGGTGAGTGGTCCAAATTAGCAAGAAAAGTGTCAGCTAGGATAACATCATCATCATCATTATCCTCTAAATCACCAGTAACTTTAGACTTAGCCCTAGTGACAGCACATGCAGGGAACACATCAGGGACATCACAATCCTGGGACGCAGCCACTGGCTCACTAGACAACTGAGGAGCTGGACACACTTGACTTCCACCAATATCATTTCCAAGTAAGAAAGTTACACCTGACATTGGGAGTGTTTCAACCAACCCAACCATAACAGAACCATTAACAAAACCAGACTCTAAATTCACTCTGCACAGAGGGACAGAGAAGTAATTATTCCCTACAGCTTGTAAGATTACAGTTTCATCAGAGGAATTAACATTAGAGCCTAGAACACTGGTCAGCATAAGGGATTGGCAAGCACCTGTATCACGATATATTTGAATTGATTTCCTGTCATTACTGTCCAGAGGACTGACAAAACCATCAGACAGGAAATTAGCACATGAACTCTTGAGAGTGTCACCCACGTTACTGCTCAAAAGAGGAGCTCCATCATGAGAATTTAAGTTACCCCTCAAAGCAGGTTCAGTTAACTCAGATAAAGAATTCTGGGAACTCTCAAGAGTGGACACTAGACCAATTGACTGAATATTTAAAGACTCCTTTTTGTTCACATCACGCTGTCTCCTGAAACATCTCTCCGTAGTATGACCAAGCTTACTACAATAAGTACATTTACTTTTCTGAAATCTAGAGGTGAAGCTGGTATTTACTTCCTGAGAAACATCATCTTTATTCTCTTTCCTGTTACCTGTACTCTGAGTAGAGGCAACGTACTTACTCTCAGCTTTCCCTTTTCTCTAGAATATCTCTTGTGAGTGAGAACATACTCATCAGCTAAAACTGCAGCATCAGACAAATTATCTATTCTTTTCTCATCAAGATATAGGCTTACATCTTTACTAATACACCTTTTGAAGTCCTCCAGCAAAATCATCTGCTTAAATTTGTCAAAATCAGAATCCACATTCTTAGAATTTAACAACTGCTCTAACAAATCTTCTTTGATTTTTGCATACTCAACATGGGATTGCTTATCTTGCTTGTAAGTTGTCCTAAATTTTACTCTATAGGCTTCAGGAACAAGCTCATAGGCCTTAAGAATCAAGCTCTTAACTACATCATAATTATCAGACTGATCCTGAGGCAAAGATGCATAAGTTACTTGAGCTTTACCGGTGAGAACAGTTTGAAGGAGTACTGGCCAATACTCCTTAGGCCAATTAAAACCTGTAGCTAACCTCTCAAACAACTGAAAATACTTTGTTAAATCAGATTCATTAAAAGGAGGGACAAGTTTACCATTTTTAGCCACATCAAAATCATCAGAGCAAGATGATCCAGTTCCACCTTGTTTCATGCGATACTCATGGTCTGCCTGAATCCTAGCAAGTTCAACTTGTGCGTGAAACTCAGCCTCCTTAGCCTGTGCTTGAAATTCAGCTTCCTTCACACGAGCCTCCTGCAGGGCTAGCTGTAACTTAGCTAATTCAATCTGCGTTTGCTCATTTCGAGGAGTTACATTAAACAAGCTTTCATTAATCATGTCAACAATTTGATCTTTAGAATGATGAGAGCGAACAGCAATTCCCAATTGTTGAGCAACGAGCTTAAGTTCATTCTTTGTTCTGTTTTCTATATCACACACTGTTTGCACATTTGACAAAAAATCTTTGGCTTCATCAAGTGTAGAAATATTAGCCATCATGAATATATCACAGTCACAAAATATCAAACAATATCCTTATGATAATATCCTGAATATCCTGATGAGAGGTCGCCAAATTTATGTTACGGAACAGAGAAAGATAATGTACACTTTAAGTGAGAATACTAAGAGTCACTACTGTCCCGTAAAGTTCCAGGTTCAAAACAAAAGAGTTAGGGAAAATTACAAGTTAAAGTTTAATGCTCACTAACAACAAAACATTCAGAACTCATAAGGATAATGTAATGGCAAATAAACAGGTTAAAAATATATGGTTAACTGCAATAGCCTCTATTAACACGAAATTAGCAAGAATAAATTTATCTAAGTCAGCCCTGGTAAAATGAGATACCAGATAATACTCAGTGAATGCCAGATAAATTATTACAGATCCAAACTAGTATAAAAAATGACTGACATAAAACCCAACATCAATAAAAAAAGACCTCACTAGGCCTAAGAATTAACCTTATGCTACACAGTACAAGAAAAAATACAACAACAGTTATACTCAAATTACACACAGCTGCTAGATGTTTGGAGATTTCTTGAGCACTCACAATAATAATATCTGTACAGGGGAGGACAGAGATGTGAACAAAATGAGGAGCAGATCTAAGTGGCAATGATGCAGAGACTGAGCTCATTATATAGGGGCCAGGAGAGCTTGATACAACTTGTAAGAAGGACGCGCAAATGAAGCCATGGGGACAGAGAGCTGAAAATCCCGCAAAGTATAACAGAGAGAACGACTTACTCTACTATAACGGTAGAAGGGGGGGACTGAGGCAGAACACGCTCGTGATCAAACATGCAGCAACTGTGCGTTAAAATTACACAAAGGATGATGAAATCATAGGCTATATAACAATATATATATATATATATATATATATATATATATATATAAAGAGAGAGAGAGATAGCATGCTAGTAGGAGCTATTAGCGGCAGGCACATTAGAAACATTCTTCCACCTAAGTTGTCGACACACTCGGACGGCTGTAATGGCCGTTTTCCCTCCTCACCTCTCCATCTATGGGGATAATGGCAAGGAGGGAGCAGAGGAGGATGGCAAGGCCTCCTTATCCCTCCTCCCATCTCCTCCGACACCCTCTCCAAGCAGAGACCCAATTGATGGTGGCCCTTCAAGGGTAGGGGCATGGAGGAAGATGGAAAGCCACTTCAACCTACCATCTCTCCTTAGACCTGATTGAGCCAGAGTCCAGCCGGAAGAGGTAGTGAATGCTTTTCTAGGGTAAGGACGAGAAGGGCACAGAGGAGGTCGGTCAGGCCACCTTATACCCCACCCCCGTGAAGATGAGCCTGGTAGTGGAGTGCTACCATACACTGGGGAGCAGGCTTGAGTTCTGCTTCAGTCTAATAGGGCCAGACTAGATGGGTGCAACCCATGCTAAAAGAAGGAGTAGACTGCAGCATCAGTCGAACAGGGCAGTACTCCCGGGTTGATGGCAAGCTGGTGATAGGGAGAGCTGGAGCTCCCGTTTCACCAGCCCTCAGGACTTGATCCTGACCATCTCCCTTTTCTGAACATTTTCAGTGCATTCATTTACACAGAGAGTAGGCCAGCATGCTCTCATAATACCTCTACCTTCAACTGTCTACACCACACTACATATGCATAACATATCACACCTTCTATTCACATCTTTAGTAATGGCCGCTGCAATCTTACAATCAAAGGAGGTGGTACCTCGTATTGCCACCACCGGCAGGGTAGGGCTGGAGGCACAGGGTCCTCCCGGTCGCCATCAAGCGACTGTGCCGGCAGCGACTGTTGCTATTTCCGGGAATGCTCATCGGCGAAGAGGTGACGGTGCGGCCTTATTCTTTACCAACATCCGCGGCCTTACCACAAATTTAAACTCAGTTCATTTTTTCCTTCAATCCATATCCCCTTTGGCCCTTTTCCTCACAGAACCACAAATCTCACCCTCTACCGATATATCTCCATTTTGTTTTCCCGGTTACCATCTCCTTACAAACTTTCGAAACAAGGGCGGCACCTGTTGTTATATCAAATCCCAATATGCAGTTGATACTATTTTAAACTTCACTTCATCCAGTTTTGGTTACTCATTATATAAATTAAATTGCCAAAACATTACCAAATATATCTGTGTAGTTTATCGTTCCCCCAATGCTTCTTCGGAACCCAGTGTATTTGATTCCATATCCACTCAGTTGAGTAACCTTGACCTTGCCCTTGGCAATGAAATTACCATTTTGGGTGATTTTAACATACACAATGTTGAATGGTTATTGCATTCTGCCCGGACTGACGACGCTGGTCTAGAATGCGAGCTGTTTGCGGAATTGTTTAATCTCACCCAGTTGGTAAAGCAACCAACCAGAATACCTGATAATCCTGACCATAATGCCCATCTCTTGGATTTATTCTTGAGAAATAATCCAGATCAATACAGGATAGAGGTACTGTCACCACTTGGATCCTCTGACCACAATCTCATCAAAGCCTCATTAGTTAACCCTCCTACACCTCCCCATTCCGAACCTGTCAGGATGACCCGATGGCACTTTGACAGGGCAGACTGGGATGGATTTAGAAATTATCTTGCTGATGTTCCATGGCAGTCTTTCTTCTCTAGTGATCCCAATTCTACCCAGTCCCACATTTGCGACTTAATACTAGCTGGTATGGATTTATTCATACCAAGTCAACAATTCACTAAAAGATCAAACTCTCCAAAATGGTTTGATGGCAATTGTGCCAGAGCAACAGCCCAAAAGTCATTAGCACATAACTCTTATTACTTAAAATCAAAAACATCTGAATCACTCTCCCAATTTAAAATTGCTAGAAATCATGCAAAAGCTGTATTGAATCTATCTAAATCAAACTTTTTTCAAAAGCAAGCATCAAAACTACTTAACAACCCTAATGACAATAGAATATTCTGGTCAACTCTTAATTCTTTCAATAATAACTTTAACAAGTCATCGTCCATTCCCCCACTAAAATCTTCAGATGGCAATATTACAAATGACCCACGTGGGAAAGCAGATATCTTTGCTAGTACCTTTGCAAGAAACTCTACCATAGATGATACCAGCCAGAATGTCTCAGTACTGGAACTTGATTCTCCCGAAATTGCCCCACTTAAAATACAGACAAGATTCGTAAAATCCATCCTAGACAATTTACCTACCAACAAAGCTCCAGGCCCAGATGGAATTCCGCCAATTGTTTTGAAAAAGTGTTCCCCTGAACTTGCCTCTGTCCTAGCCAAATTATTCAGACTATGCATACGTACTTCTTTATTCCCAAATTCATGGAAAGAAGCCAATATCCACCCAGTTCCGTCTGACCCCTCCAATTACAGACCAATAGCTGTCACATCTTCTCTTGGTAAGGTATTTGAAACTTTAATTAATAAGCATATTGTTAAACATCTTGAATCCAACAACTTAATTAGTGATAGACAATACGGTTTTCGCCACGAAAGATCCACCATTGACATAGTCTCTTAACTCATACCATCCATCAATCAATTGATCTTTTTGGAGAAACTCATGCAGTAGCTCTTGATATCTCTAAAGCTTTTGACAGAGTATGGCACCGTTCCCTGCTGTCCAAACTCCCTTGCTATGGACTAACGTCTTTTGTTCCTTTGATTTCTTCTTATCTTAGTGACAGGAAAATAAGAGTAAAAGTAGATGATGTATATTCGAATTTCCACTCAATTAACGCCGGCGTGCCACAGGGATCAGTTCTGGCGCCAACCCTATTTCTGGTTCATATTAATGATATCTTATCTTTCACTCACAATCCCGTTCACTCAAATGCAGATGACTCAACACTACATAGTTCATTCACACTCAGACATCCATTTCCAAAGTCTAATATCTCTACCTCTCAACTCAGTACAGCCATCTCCATAAATCAAGATCTAGCTACAATCAGTGAATGGGGACAAAACAACCTTGTCTCTTTTAATGCTAGTAAAACTAAATATATACAGTTTACTAATAGACAGATATTGCCAGATTCGTACATTACCTTCAGTGCTACTAAAAGTATTGAAATTCTTGGTGTCTCACTTAACAGTGCCCTCAGCTGGACCTCTCATGTCAGATCACTTGCTAAAACCGCCTCAAAGAAACTTGGATTATTGTACAGAGTCCGTAACTTCTTCACCGATGAGCAGTTAGCTATAATTTATGAGGGTCATGTGCGCCCTCAGCTTGAATATTGCTCACCCTTGTGGAATGGTTGTGGAGAGGTTGCATTAAGACAACTAGACAAAATTCAGAATAAAGCTGTTAGAATCATTAACAACCCTGCCATTACATATAAACTACCTCCTCTGCAAGTAAGAAGGAATGTTGCCTCCCTTGCATTATTTTACAGATATTTTTTTGGCAAATGCTCAGACGAAGTTGCGTCCATGGTGCCACCTCTCCATGCCTTCCCTCGTGCTACACGGGCATCTGGTAGCGCTCATGACTGGAATGTCACTCAACCATATTGCAGAACTTCTGCCTATCAGAATTCTTTCATTCCCCGAACTGCATCTCTCTGGAACTCGCTTCCCCAGAGTTGTTTTCCTCCAAATTTCAACCCACAACTGTTCAAGTCTAACTGTTACAGATATTTTATGACACCAGTAATCTGGTGTATGGATTATTTTTTTTTTTTCCCATTTGTTTTTCCTTCCTCCGTTCTGTTATTTAAAAAAAAAAAAGAAACACAGTCAGACAAAAGGCACTCCCCTCTCCTCAGTCATAATCCAGACAGGACGAGTAATATTGTCTGTTTTTCCTCCCAGATAAAACCTTGGACAAACACTTAGACAAAGCCCCTAATACCCGGCAGCAAAAGAACTTTTGGTTTTATTGGTGATCAGAATAACTCAAGAGCAAGGGATGCTAAGAATATCCGGGATAAATGGTTAGGCCACTAATAAACATCTGCACCTACAATGTATGGGCTATGAGAATGGAAGCTGACCTGTTGGTATTGCTCAAAGAATTGTCCACTATCAGATGGGAAGTCGTAGAACTTGGTGAAATGAGGAGAATAGATGGAGAACAGAAAGTATTAAGCAGTGGACATATATTATTCTAGAGAGGCAAATCTGAGGGTAATAAGAAAGAGCATGGAACAGTATTACTAGTTAACAAACATCCAGAAAAGAGAATTATACAATATTTTAATTTACCATATAACGTCACAGTATAATTAAATGAGAGATTCAGACTGAAGGCAGCTCGAGTGTATGTACCAACAAACAAGTAGTTATAACGGTAATGATGTTAGTGAGTTCAGTGACTATGTACAGTGATCATGGATGACTTCAATGCTAAAGTAGTAAAAAAGATAACAGGAGAGACTCCAGTTGGAATCCTGATATGGAAGCAAGAATTTATGAAAGACGTCAAGCTCTGGTAGAATTTGCTGAAAATCAATGACTAAATATCATGAAATCCGTCTCTGAGAAGAGAACATGTATAAAATGGTCTTGGAATTCTCCAGATGGCGTAAAAAACAGATTGATTTCGTATGTACAAACTGATGTGATATCGTGAAAGATGTAACAATCATCAATAATGTAACTGGGGGTAGCAAGCGTGGAATAATTAAATGTGAACTGAAAATTTATTTATGAAAAGAAAAGAATAACGCCGTACAAACAATGCTTCCTACCTTAACTTGCATAATAGGGAGACGGAATTTAGAATCAACATCCATAAAAAAAAATCAGTCCTTAACAATGAAGAGAGCCTCGACATTGACCAAATAAGTGAAAACTTCATTATGATACTGCAGGAAGCAGCGCTTGAAATAGGAGGAAAGGCAGTAAAACAAAAGAACATTAAACTCTCAAACAAAACGAAATTATTAATGCAGAAACGTAGAAATATGAAGGTAATATCTACTAGAGATAAAACAAAAGCAGCAAAATTAACAAAGACAATAAATAAGAGAAAGCAAGAATATGTGCAGAAATTTAGCATGCAGAAAACAGTCTTAATCTCACGACCTAGCATAATAACAGCAAAGAGGAGACGAAGGATAGGGAAAAGTCAGTTATATGCATTAAAGTAACTAAATGATGAAATAACACAATATGTTAAAGAAATCAAAGTCGTGGAAGAATTATATGGTCATCAGTACAACTGAAACGACAGACTATGCATCAGGGTAAGCCCAGTATCTATGGAATTTCCAGCCATAACTATAGAAGAGATAAATAGCCTACAGCTTCGAAAAGTATGAAAATAAGTAGAGTATCAGGAGAAGTTGGTATCACAGTAGATTTAATCAGAGATGCGTCAAACTGTCCTAGAAAAAATTATCAGAACTCTTTACGAAACGTGTTAGAGAAGAAAAAGTCCCAACAGCCTAGAAAAATGCAGTAATAAACTTATTACTTAAGAAAAGAAACTTGAAAGTTCTTAAAAACTATCAGCCAGTTGGCCAGCTGTCCGTTATTTACAAAATATTCACAAAGATCTTCACCAATGGAATTTCACACGTGCTAGACTCTAAGCAGTCTTTTGAAGTGGATTCTCCGCTATCGATGGAACCTTTGTGCATGGCGTTCACTGATTACTCAGCAGGAACAGTAGTATTGAGTGCTGTTTGTCGATAAGATGTAGATGAGATCTAATCATAGAATATTGGACATATACAGAGACGGAAAAGAGCCTACTAAACTATTAAACTTCATACAGATACTGGAAAAATCCAAATAAATAAAGGTGTAAGACAAGGCGATGCTATCTCACCCTAGTTATTTACGGCATGTTTAGAAGTATTTAGAAAGCTTGCAGTGGGGTAATACATGGATTAAAACCCATCAGTATCTAAGTAACTTCAAGTCTGCAGATAACATCGTTTTCTTTTGTGTCAGGTGGACAACTTCAATAGTTGATAGAAGGACCAGAGAAAGCCTTTGCAAAGGACTGAAGATGAATAAGAAAATTACAAAAGCCATGTTTAATAACCAGACTCAGATTGAGGATATAAGGATCCCAAATGAGTTTTAGAAATATTTGATGAATTTTTATACCTAAGGCTTGTACATATTAACTTGTCATTCGAACATGAAATATGTACAGTCGCCAAACTTTCCACCTGGTCCACCTAGCAGCGAGAGGTGGGTAACCGGTGCTGGCAACAGTGTATCTGTTTGTTCGTGTGTACATGGTCGACGAAAGTTCGGATCATCAACTCTCGTCTTCCGTAGTGGACTTGAGAGTTCATCCCTATATTCAGTCGACAATTTTTAGCCGATAGAAATTCAAAGGAACTTCTTGAAAGTATTGGATAACGCGAGTATTGAAACTGCATCCTTACATATATCACATATTTATAAACGTGTTCTTTTTAATTATTACATCATAAACCCATGGCTAAAAATTGTCTACTGAATATTGGGGGGATGAACTGTCGTGTGACCGGCCTTGCGGTAGAAAAATAGATACTGGTGTCTGAATGTTCGTTTTTTATTTCGCCAGTCCTGGGCCGGTCTCGATTAAACCTATTGAAATACCATTCTTGATCCGAGACATGATTAGATAAGTTAGGTCATTAATCGTTACAGGATTACTCATTGGGCGGATATTAATTTAAACTAAGTAGGAGAGATAGGAACTGTAGATGTCGGAGGTTGAAACCCGTTCGTTAAGGCAGAAAACTGCCTCGAGTCACCTAGTCATGAGTCCTTTCGTTAACAATACAAAACCTAAGCATCTCGTCACTTAATCATTGCGTGGATCACTGCGCTTGCAATGCAAACACGACAATTTTTTTTAAGAGTTGATATATATTAAATATGTGAAACAGTACTGTGGGTGACGTGGTAGCTAACGCTTCCACCAGCTGATCCGTGTAACGTGGTTCCACCCCCGTCAGGCGAGATTGGTTTTTCCTATTAATCACCAAGCCCTTATCTTATGACCTAGGTCTTACTAGCAGCCAGTCAGCAACCAACATCACATATCCTTGCACTCCGGGCCTCGGTGACGGGTGCTAAAGCGCCTAGGTTTGTGGGATTAAAAAAATAAATAAATAAAGTATTCCCAGCCTTTAATGATAATTTCATATTCGTTATGTTGCATTTACCAATGACATAAGTAATATCACAGGCAATGGTGATATAAATGGTCAACAATTCATGAATCAACAGCAATTGTGTTTAAATTGACTTGAAGCTTTTGCATACTGTGATGGAGAGGTGGTGTCTTCATCTTGCTGTAATGTGAGATAATGTTGTTCGGTGAATAATCGATGAGCGTGTAAATGTGTGACCTCACACATAAGCGGCACCGCTCGCAATCAGTTTTCCTTGTAATGTGTAATTCAGTCATTCGATAGATGAATGGACTATGAAGGTAGTAATGACCATAGTCATACGAAATATGATAAGGTAAGTCATTATCATAGCTAATATAATAGCCACATTCGACAACAGTATGCATAAACTCTTTGCCTGTTGAGGTGACAGTATTTTAACCTCCTACCCCTTCGTGGTGCACCAGAGAACACATATGAACATTTAGCTGGAGTACTACCAACGAGGAAATAAGCAACCGTTAACAGTGTCTGAACATCATCCTAATGTTTATTGGTTAATGTCATTCATGATATGAATTTGACAGGTAATCTTACTTGTAATTGGACGTAGATGTTAGGTAAATGCATTCCTCTTTAACTTATACTGATAATGGTATCAAGTGATAACCCTGTGAAATGGAATTACTGATATAACGAGAGAGAGAGAGAGAGAGAGAGAGAGAGAGAGAGAGAAAGGCTTGGAGCGATTTCAGTATATAGTGCATTAACATGTTATTGTAACAATGTAAAAACAACATAGAAAATAAAATGTTTAGTATTGTTAAGAATGCAGATATTTAGTAGAATGCTAATGGATCTGAAAAACTACTTCAGCAGTTATTATCACTGGCGGTATGAAAAACGTACCCCCCCCCCATCCCCGTCCGGCGCCTGCCCTGGCCTTCACTATGCCAAGCTCCCCCCTTAAGCAGCTCTCCCACCGGCTCGACCAGTTCCAGGAAACCGGTGGCATGGAATTGTTGCGTGCCACAGGTTGCACGGACTAAGGCAAAATAAGTATAGTATAATATATATTATTGTAATACATATAATAGTATATATTTATATGACAATATTATATATATTGCCTTACTATAAAATTAATATAGCCATATTTATTTGGCCTTGGTCAGCGCGACCTGTGACAACAATTTTCCGTGCGATCATTTTCATGCAACTGGCTGAGCCGATGGGAGAGCCGCCTTACTCCTGGGACATTTTTCCCCGCACCCAACTCCGTACCCAGCCATCTATGGGATGAACTCTGACTCTGACGGAGGTTCACTACGGACGAAGAGAGTTGATGATCCGAACTTTCGTTGAGCATGTACACACGAACACTGTTGCCAGCACCCGTTACCCACCTCTCGCGGCTAGGTGGCCCAAGTGGAAAGTTTGGCGACTGTACACGTATAAAGCTGGGTTGGTTCGCGTTTGGTATATAAAGTTAGATATAAAAGGGCACTTTACCCTTGGGTTTAAAGCGACAAATTTTTAATCAGTGTGTTCTCCATGTAATGATTTACGGCTCAGAGACATGGGCAAATGACAAAACCACTGGAAAGGAAGTTTAGAAGTGCCCGTGAGGTGTGGAAAGATCGATGCGAGGAATCACTTTAAGAGATAGGAAAGAATTAGCTTGGATTAGGAAGTGGGCTGGAGTTGAAGACGTAATATAATCAATAAAAAAGAGAATGGCACTGGGCGGACCATATTTGTAGAAGACACGACAAAAGATGGACAAGGAAAGCAACAGTCAGGATAATAACTGGTTAAAAATGACTAAGAGCGAGACCACCAAATAGGTGATGATATAAACGTTTACATCAGGAGACTGACGGTGCCAGAAAAAAGATGAGCACGCCATGAAGACAGAAAATTCGTTATGGATCTTAGAGTTCTGGAATGGAAAGAAATAGCATACGACCGGGATAAGTGAAACATCAGGGAGATGTCCTGCAGTGGAATGTTACGAGCTGATTGGTTGTTGATGGTGTTGATGATCATGATGTATACACGAATGTATCTCTCTCTCTCTCTCTAGACAGGATATATATATTAACATATATACTGTCTGTCTGTCTGTCCCTCTCTAGTCTGTCTATCTATCTATTGCCAGACGCCATAATCCCGAGAGGGGTGGCCATTTGACTTTGCGTTATTTGTTTTACGGGGAGGGGCACTAACCCTCCACCAACCCACTTGTTGACAAGTAGGGAGCACATATGGTTTGGTTATATGGTTACCACCCACCGTTGTAAATGGTTTCTTGGCTTACAGGAAACCATTTGGCTTGTCACTCAATGTAAAGCCACCTGTAAAGGAAAGAAAAGCAATAAGAAGTGACAGGAAAGATGGGAGAAATAGGAAGAAAGGAGGGCAGGCACAGAAAAAGAGTGATAAAGGCCAAGGAAGAAGTAGGTAGTACTACATCAAGTGAGTGGATGATGGTCGCCACCACCTACCACTAAAGATATATATACTGGGATATATATTTACATACCTATACCACGCCATTACATAATGAGAAGGGAATAGTGTGGTAGCCGAATAGCACTGAACTGAAAACACAGGTCTTCAAAGGACTGTCCAGGCTTGATGGATATTGAGGCCAGAGGAACTTTGTGTACTTCTTGTCACAAACCATTATTTCTGGTATGAGAAAGCCTTGCTAGTACCGCTGTTTAAGCATTAGGTTTCTCTCTAGCTTTGAATAAGATGTTCCCCAGGTCCTCTGTAAATGCAAATATACAGTACATCGTTTCATTTAGATTTGCTTCAGTCTTTGGTGCTTCGTTACAAAAATAAAAAGATGTCGCTGAATTTTTACTAACTGGCTAACTGGATGGTGAGGTAAATACAGGCAATGCCCATGCTGATGGTTAAGAGGAGTATCTATTGCTTCTATGAATTTATTTGTTCAACTTTTACTTTATGTTGTCATAAAGTGTCAGGTGACCAGGTTTGTCTGCCAACCTTGTCAAGGAATTTAACTGAGCCTTGGAACCTTGATAATTTGCTGTTAAGTCGCGAGTATTTCATTTCCATCATAATTAAGCTCAGTACAGTCCATTTCTATATTTCACAGATTTAGGATGCAAGTCCAAAATTATTTGGTCTACTTGGAGTTGGCTTCTCATGATGTATTTCAAACTTGTCCAAGTATTTCCCAATCCTGTGTAATCCTATCAAGTGTATTGCAGTCTTGGTGCATTCCAATCCTTTTCAACGTTTTCGTTTAATAAATCCTTTTTTTCGTAGTAGGTTCCAACTTGGCTCATATTTTAGCTACAAATAAGGCAAAAAAAAAAAAAAAAGGATATGGTCTACTCCTTATCCTGGTAATTATTTCTGAGGACAGTTAGAGTTACCTCATAATAAGCTTCCTTTGGTAATTCCTTTATCAATTTTCGTACCCAGTCAACTCTCCTTCTGTATGCTCAAGACTTAACAATTTATCTTCAAATGCTGGTGTTTGTTTAACTGCACTGTTGCATTCATCTATAGCCATCGTTAGCCATCTCAGCTAATGGCATGCTGAACTTTTTAAATGAATGAATGTACATTTTGGAATTGCTATACTAATATTTATATTTAATAACATTTTTTTTTCTTTTAGGCATGGGGGCAAAAGGGGCTTTAGCCTATCCTCTGGATTCGGAAACCGCTTGAATTATATTATAGGCTTAAAATCTCAAAACTATTGCCCTATTGCCCCGAATGCGTTAATGGTTTTACTCATTTTCAGTAAATTGATTATAAATATATGAAGTGAATTTTAATCCTATTAATCCGTGATTTAAAAAAAAGGGTTGAGACCAGTACGTGCAATCAAGTCGATTTCGGAGGCAAGCTGTTCCCTGTTTAGATCAACGTATCTTGTAGTCATATTAATAAAAAAATATATTGAACTATTTACCTTTCACTTTTCTATCGAGTAGTTTACTGCCGCTCAACGAACCTATTAACCCGGTCATTGCACGCACCGGCATAAAAAAAAAAAAAATGTACTAAGTTTTTAACTGTTTACAATGACTGGCATTACAACTCATCTCTCACAGTCACTCGTTTAATCATAACGAAGCACCTTACTTTATTTAGGCTCAGGGTCAACACCTTGTGCAGTATCAAATGGCTCAGAACTAGCTACAGAAGACTCACTTTGCTCAAACATGGTGTCCAGTATTAAATCAAGTAACATCGTCTTAGTGACTGAGGCAGGAAATCTCAACTGTAAGGCCTGGGCAAGCAATATGAGCTCGTGTTTTGTGAGTGTTTTCACTCTGTTTGGGGATGGCTTAGAATCCAAAAATGATTTTACATCACTATCACTCATTAGGGCCATGATTACTGATTCTAATTAAGTAGGTAAGAGTAAGCACTGTGTATGTGGCCAAGGTTGCCAATATTATGTCACAGAGGTATGCTGGCAAGGAGGTCGCCAAATTGTTATGGGGGTGTATATTACGGTGCACTCTTAACCCTTAATTAAGCACCAAAAGAGATAAGATAAAGTTTAAGAAAACTAACTTAACTTTACTGTACACTATAACATACACAACCAAAGAAGAAACTAGGGTTCGTTTTACAAAAGGGAGGATTCATATAGGCCTCAGGATACAAATATAAAACAAGTTATTTCTTACCTAACCACACTCAGTGGAAGCTAAGTACTCACAAAGCTTGAGGAAACTTGCAGACTTCGAAGGTTAAATCCAGATATAAATCACACACTAGTGTAAATGGAGGAATGAACCAAAAATGGGAAATTGTACACAAACAGTGTGTTTTGGAATCAAAGTCACGTATTGAGTAGTGTTGGGGAAAAGAGCAACACAATGTGACAAAAGTGTAACATGACAGTAAATGTGTACAAATGACAAAATGTGTACAGGGGTGTGTGTACAAAATGAGATAAAAATCTGTCTCTTCACACTTTCCTGGAGCTTATAAAGGTTACTTACTCCGCCTTTCTCAGCTAATTAACCACTAGGCTGTCTTAAAAATAATCTCTGTCCATACAGAAACAATAGAGCCACCTGCTACCAATGAGGGCCTCATACACTTCAGACAGAACCAATTGCGTGCCATCAAGAACGTGACGAAAGTGCCATTTAGGCCTCTAATTGGCAAACATCCCTACTTTGCTCCTCCCACATTATGTCACACCCACAGTTCAAGGACAAGAGGAACTTTCTGCGTAAATTGTGAGAAAAACATCTGGTGTCTTATCAGTTGAGAAGGCAAAAGTGACCGCTTGGTTTTACCCTTACAGGCAGCAAAACTGATAAGTGAAAAGATTTAATGTTTTCTTAATGGCTCGCTTCTCTCTCCTTTCATTATCATCCTGTTTCTATTTCACCCATTCGCTACTGGGGTAACGACGCCAGTGACAATATATATATATATATATATATATATATATATATATATATATATATATATATATCGTGAATATTAAAACTACGGTTTCCTGATTCATGAAATTAACAGCGAACGTATAACTCAGTTTGAATTACTCTCATATGAAAAACAAAGCCAAAATCTTTTTCAGGAGTATTAGCTTACAATCCTTTACCCTTTATGAAGCTTCTGATAACGGTTGTTACTATACCACGGCATTACATTGAACCTCAACAATTTTTATTTGCTGAAATTCATATGAAGTAATAGAAGAATTGGCTGCATAAAGGTTCAGGGGCATTTTAATTTGGGGGTCATTGTAAGGAGCCATTAACCAACAAAGAGAAAGTTAGTACATAGGTTAAAAAACAGATATATCAATCCATTATTTTGTAGTTAAATCCTGTTTCTGACAAAGACAGTTAAACTTAAGAGTCACGCATTTACCCTTCCTACACGGTACACCTTATTTGAGGGAAAACATTCCACAGGCAAGTTTCATATAAAATTATGTGGTGAGTACGCAATTGCTCTTTTGATAATTTTTTCCCTATATTTAATGTAAGTTCCGTAAATATGAAAACTTTGTGTAGTGCTTATTCTTCATTTTAGGAAAACCATAGGCATAGGAAAACGTGATGTACAGTGCTGCAATCTAGACTGTCCAAGCATCTGGCTGAAAGGCTGTTTCTGGCTAAAGCACACGTGTATGCTCTCTCTCTCTCTCTCTCTCTCTCTCTCTCTCTCTCTCTCTCACACACACACATATCTATCTATCTATCTATCTATCTATATATATATATATATTGTGTGTTAATGTGTCATGCTTTGCCTTCTCTATACTGCTGTTTTTATGTGGTCTGTTTCTTCAGTGTCATCACTCGCTTTTAGCAAGGCGAGGTGATATAGTTTTTCTGTGTGTGTGTGTGTGTGTGTGTGTGTGTGTGTGTGTGTGTGTGTGTGTGTGTGTGTGTGTGTGTGTGTGTGTGTGTGTGTGTGTGTGTGTGTGTTGCCAAAATATCTCAAAGAGTTGTAGACGAATTTTTATCAAACCTTCGAGAAATAGTAACTATGTGGAAGTAAGTCTATTACCGTTGGCGAGGATTTAATCAAAGACGACCGAATGCTAGCCGCTATATGCACTTTTTTTTTTTTATGTGGATTTAATTGTTTTTTTGTGAAATGCAGTGACTGTTATCCGATGAGTTTTGAGATATTTCTTTTTTATTTAATATGGATTGGCTGTTTGTGAAGGGTAGTGACTGAATTCAGTAGAGTTTTGTGATTTTTCTTCACATTTGGTTGGTAGGTGGCGTGTATCTTAGCCGATGACAAATTTTGAGGGGCGATCAGCATTTGGCCCTGGAATACTTTTGTTTCATTTTCTTGTGTTTCACTCATATATCTCTAAATAGTGCTTAACCTCTTAGCTCCCACAGTTCCTGTGCAAGGGATTTTGCTGGAAGGGTGCCAGGCGTACCATCCTCCGCCTGTCAGTTCATAGTCGCGAAGTTCATAGATCCCTACCCAGGGGTTCCCTTCTTTATTAAATTTTGAAAATGCCCAGTTCCGTCCCATTCTGGGGACATAGGGTGCAAAGAGGTTAATCCTAACTTGACCATACGTGCTACATACAGACTGCAAAATATCGCTGGAAATTGAGTGAAAATCTGGGAAAGCTGCAGCTTCTATTTTTTGAAGTTTCACTATATAACATACAGCTTAATGATTACTGGAGATGACCCAAATGGTTGTACAATGCGTAATTTGATGCTATCACACCCGCGAGCGAAAGCCTGAGGGGGTTATGTGCATGTTTTGGTCTGTCTACCTTACTCTTTGGATCTCTTTGTAAGCAAGTTATTAAAACCCACTGTTTTGAATTACACCCTATATGACAAGATAATTAAGGATCACTGGAGGTGATTAACTTTTGTTAAAAAAAAAAAAAGTTGTAAGTCATAAGACATTGGCAAAGTCATCTCAAATATTTTTTTGGTGTCTTCGCCCACCTATGGTGTACGAGGCATTAAGTGATTGGTCTGCCGTCCATGCGTGTGTGGGTGTTGAGTGCGTCTGTCAATCCATAACATTTTTCAGGGCTTGATACCCCCTGAACCCAGAGACGGATATCCACCAAACTTTTGTCAGTGATGCAGTATGAGGAGATGATAAACCGATTAGGTCAGTTGCGTTAAGGAGTCAACGGTCGTCATATGGGGTTGATTTAGTTTATCTTTGTGGGTGCGGTATACCCTCAACACCTTGACAGATTTCAACCAAATTTTGTCTGTGATACAGTACGAAAGGACGATGAACAGATTACGTCAGCAGTGTCAAAGGGTCAGAGTCAAGGTCATTTGATTTAGTTTGTCATTGTGGGCATGATATCTCCTGAATCCTTCGACGGATTTTACCCAAACCTTTGTCAGTAATGCTGCATGAAGGGATGATGACTTAACAGGCCAACAAGGTGAGGGGATCAAAAATCAAGGTCATATGGGTATGGAGGCGATATCTTCTGAACCCCAGGATGGATTTCGACCGAACTTTTGTCAGTGATACAGTATGAAGGAACGAGGAACTAATTGGATCAACAAGGTCAAGGGGTCAAAGGTCAAGGTCATATGGGGTCGACTTAATTTATCCTTAGTCTCATTTCAACCCACAACGACCCATGTCATGGAGGTTTATGACGAATCTGTCATCAAGGCTTGGCGGAGGCATACCGAGCGACACTTTGCGTCGACAGCTCGGGGCTCGAGTTCTCACTGTTTCATTTATTTGGTTTTTGCTAAAGTTTAGGGTTGGAAAATGATAAAATTATAATCTGTGAGAATGATGGGTTGGAGGTAAAGAATGGATCGAAGGTAAAGGTCACAAGGAAAGGTCCAAGGTTTGACTCTTTAACTGTAAGATTTTTTATTCAATTTGGATCAGACTTGTTGGAGGGGTTGAAGGCTAGTCGATGATGAAATACTAATTATAAAACAATAGATCAAATCCATGTCAAATCATAGGGTAGAAGAGTGACCCTGAACACTTATCATCCGATTCAAAATCTAGATGGTGGATGGGCTAAGCCAGGTAAATAAATGTTCGTCCACACTTGCCCTCGAAGATATGCTGGCAGCACTGCTACCAACTTGTTAGATTACATGACGGCACTACTTATTGGACAATTGTTTGCCAACAGGTCTGCAAAATTTGTCTAAGCCTCGTGTTGTTAGCTTGTTGACAGCCTGTTCGTGAGTGGGTTGTTTAACATGTTGCCAACCTATGCTCGAAGGCAAGTGTAGACGCACCCTAAGAATGAATGAAATTAAGATCAAGGGCACAGAACTGTCAAATGGGCACTTGTCGTCTCGAAGAACACTGATCTCAAGCATTTCGAAGCATCGTGATAATCATGCTTGATGGAGTAGATCAAAAGCAGAGAAAATGCTTTTGTTCATTACATGTATATTTTCTAACATCCATCCATCCATCCATCATCCAATCCTGCCTTACCCCATGAGCATAGAGCCCTGGGCTAGGCATATTGGTCCTGACATTTAAGATGAGAGTGAATATTTTAACACTTGTTCAGCCCACTAATAGTATGGACGGGTATTTAGACCTGTTGCACGGTGTGGGTGTTGCAGTCTTCGAGTGCATCTTCTTGCTGACTGAAAATAATCACTGTCACCTCCAGACAGTAAATACTATACATACGAAACATAACTGGACATTATTTGATCCTAAATAAAAATATACATTTCTTACTTTAGCTTGCTCCTCGCATCTCCAATACGGGACAGAATTGGGTATTTTCATAATTTAATAAAGAAGGGAACCCCGGGGAAGGGACCTATGTGCTCCGCTGGTGGACGGAGGGCGGTAAGCCTAGCACCCTTCCCGCAAAATCCCTCGTGCAGGGACTCTGAGAACTAAGGGGTTAGTATAATTCTGTCATAACTTGAATATCCTGCATTCATCGTTGAGAGGTGTTGAGACCGTTATTCCATCCTAGTGAAGCTTGAGTGGAGGCTGGAGTATCTGGACGGAAGCCGTGGGGGTTCCAAGCAAATTTTAAATACCTTCCAGAAACTGCACCGAAAACAGTTACTATGAGTTTTACTTAGAATACGTAATGGTTTGCGTAGCGATGCTTAAGAGTGAAAAACATGTTGCAGATATTTAGAAAGATTTTCAATGGAAATTTAACATCGTGTTTTAATCCGTGGACATTATTGCCATTAAAATTAGTCTTTGCTGTCAGAGTTTTTGTACTCACAATTAATTTCCTGAAATCAAAATTTGATATATGAATTCAACTATGATAAGCAGTTTCTTCTCAAGAGCACTGCAACATCTGCAGTGAAAACCTATTCTTTAATTATTTCCCTCCTCTTTTGAAGAGCCACCTAACTTCAAGAGACAAGTACAGTAAAGTTAGACTGACAGGCGTTCATGGCTACAACGCTCTTATAAGAATCTAAAATCAATGGCAATCAACGAAAATGTTGCAAAGTGCTTGCTTTACTGCAGAGTGCTTTTTTTTTTAGAGCGGTTCACCACCCTTATTAGCCAATTCCTAGAAAAATAAGGTGTTCTATAATATACAATACAAGACAAATAACTTGTCCTACATACTGCACTATGATATAGGGAAATGAGTTTTCTTGATATTAATTAGTTAAAGAATAACTACCTATTACTGCTATACAAACTCCGTAGTATTATGGAGAGGAGGCTTTCATGCGATAAGGTGGAATGTTGCAAGCAATGAAACTGTGAAATGCCTCCGAGAAGGATTTTCTGCTACAATATACATCAGGAACATGCAAACGACTAAAAGAAGTTTATACTGTTGGTTCCCTTTCGGTTATTCTATTTTATACCCAGTGTTTTGATGTGTATTGTACTGGCCTCGTGCATGTGACTGATTTATTTGGAGAGTGAATGCCAACTGCACTGAGAGGGGTCAAGCTGTAGCTGAAGATATGGAAGTGGCATTAACATTGAGATAATTAGCCATCGGGAAATGCAACATGGAGTGCTGATGATAGCATTGCATACTCTGGAATCAATGAGTTGTCACAAATGTTATTCATCTATGCACTCACATGCAGTGTATTTTCCGAGTGAGTGATTGAGTCAGGGATTGAATGAGTGATGGGAGCTGCAGCAACACAAGTCTCTTGAGACGCATTAGGGCTTCTCCGAAATTCAAGGATTAATTTTAACTTCTTTTTCTCCTCTACTGTTATCGCCACCAATAAATTTATTATCTTCACCTGTTTCAAATATAGTTTTTACTACCACAAACTACCTGAAATTAATATTACAAAGAACGCAATAGTTTGGCCTATTGCCACAAAGCTGCTTTAAAAATAGACCAAAAAGAAACCAACAATTCCTTTTTTTTTTTTTTTTTAATGATAAGTACGGATTATTGTCGAAATATCGATATATAGGTTAAGACTTGAGTATCAATATTTATAACTCAATATTTCTACAAAATTAGAGTCAGACAAGGCAAGCTGGTTATATTATAGGCAGAAGACATTTATTAACTGTAGCACGTTTTTTCACTTGCAAGCTACCCTAAGAGTGCTAGTCACAGTTGTGAGCCTCTCTGAGAGTGCTGATGAATACCTCCAAGGAACTTTTCACAGCTATGGGTTATTTTGGGAGATGTTAGTGGATGCTTGTGTATAATCATTGGAACTATGATACATACTTTCAGTATGGTGTGGTTGTTGTAAAGCAGGTATTTAGTTTATTTATTGTTAGATGATCAGAGAGAGCCAGTACACCAAATGGAATATGATATAGGCCAAACCAAGGAGGTATCGGGCAGCTTTTAGTATGCTGTGGTTGCAGTGTAGCAGGGGCGTGCACCGGTGTCCATACTGCCTGGATGTTTTGAACCCCACTGGCACAACATGGACCTTGTTTGTGTCGCTGGTGGACAGGTGGACCACGATGATGGCCGTTAGGAAGCACAAACTAGTAATGAACCAGTAGTCAATGTACTTCAGGTAGGCTGTCTTGGGCAGGCCTGACTGGATCTCCGTGTAGAGGGAGACGAGGACGAGCATGGTGGTGAGACTCATGGCGCCGCGGTCCTGGAAGTCTTGTGGTGGGATGAAAAGTGTCAAGTAGCCGATGATATGGAGCAGTACGGTGGGCAGGTAGGTTGAGAACAGGTGGAAGGCTGGGCGCCGGTGCAGGTGGAAACTGGCTGAGATCAGGCGAGACCCGTTCTTCAAGCTGAACCATGCAGAAAAATTACGTGAGAAATAATGACAGGTTAATATAGATTCCTACATATTTATTTGGCGAGACCTGTTCTTCAGGTCATACAAAAAACTGACCAAAGAATAATAAGTTACCCATCTTTACCAGTCTGTGGTTGCAAACGGTGTACTGAACTTAGCAGAGGGCAGGCGAAATCTGTTGATTCAACCTGCAGCATAACACTACGTTACGCAACAAAAGGCCATGAGAAGATAAAAAGTTAATGTACTTATGTTCTGGGCTATCTGCTATATTACAAAAATACAAGACGTATCAGAAAACCTTGATTTTAATATCCATAAAAACATCAGGACACATACGGTGCAATATCATTATGATGTTAACAAAATGCTGAAATTTGTTACTATCTATCTATCTATCTATCTCTTTCTATCTCTCTCTCTCTCTATCTGTCTATCTCCCTATCTCTATCTATCTAGCTCTCTCTCTCTCTCTCTCTCTCTCTCTCTCTCTCTCTCTATATATATATATATATATATATCTATATATATCTACATATATCTATCTGTATATCTATATCTATCTATCTATCAATCTATCTATCTATATCTATATCTATCTATATCTATCTATCTATCTATCTATCTATATCTATCTATCTATCTATCTATATCTATATCTATCTATCTATCTATATTGTTACATAGCCTATGATTTCATCATCCTTTGTGTAATTTTAACGCACAGTTGCTGCATGTTTGATCACGAGCGTGTTCTGCCTCAGTCCCCCCCTTCTACCGTTATAGTAGAGTAAGTCGTTCTCTCTGTTATACTTTGCGGGATTTGCAGCTCTCTGTCCCCATGGCTTCATTTGCGCGTCCTTCTTACAAGTTGTATCAGGCTCTGCTGGCCCCTATATAATGAGCTCAATCTCTGCATCATTGCCACTTAGATCTGCTCCTCATTTTGTTCACATCTCTGTCCTCCCCTGTACAGATATTATTATTGTGAGTGCTCAAGAAATCTCCAACCATCTAGCAGCTGTGTGTAATTTGAGTATAACTGTTGTTGCATTTTTTCTTGTACTGTATAGCATAAGTTTAATTTGTAGGCCTAGTGAAGTTTTTGTGATTCGTGTGAGGTTCTTTATGTCAGTCATTTTTTATAATAGTTTGTATCTGTAAGAATTTATCTGGCATTCACTGAGTATTATCTGGTATCTCATTTTATCAGGGCTGACTTAGATAAATTTACTCTTGCTAATTTCGTGTTAATAGAGGCTATTGCAGTTAACCATATATTTAACCTGTTTATTTGCCATTACATTATCATTATGAGTCCTGAATGTTTGTTGTTAGTTTGAGCATTAAACTTTAACTTGTAATTTTACCTAACTCTTTTGTTTTGAACCTGGAACTTTACGGGACAGTAGTGATTTTTAGCATTCTCACTTAAAGTGTACGTTATCTTTCTCTGTTCCGTAACATAAATTTGGCGACCTCATATCAGGATATTCAGGATTTTATCATAAGGATATTGTTTGATATTTTGTGACTGTGATATATTCATGATGGCTACTATTTCTACACTTGATGAAGCCAAAGATTTTTTGTCAGAAGTGCAAACAGTGTGTGATATAGAAAACAAAACAAAGAATGAACTTAAGATTGTTGCTCAACAATTGGGATTTGTTGTTCGCTCTCATCAGTCTAAAGATCAGATTGTTGCCATGATTAATGAAAGCTTGTTCAATGTAACTCCTCCAAATGAGCAAACGCAGATTGAATTAGCTAAGTTACAGCTAGCCCTGCAGGAGGCCCGTGCTAAGGAGGCCGAGGCACAAGTTGAAATTGCTAGGATTCAGGCAGACCATGAGTATCGCATGAAACAAGGTGGAACTGGATCATCTAGCTCTGATGATTTTGATGTGGCTAAAAATGTTAAACTTGTCCCTCCTTTTAATGAATCTGATTTAACAAAGTATTTTCAGTTGTTTGAGAGGGTAGCTACAGGTTTTAATTGGCCAAAAAAGTATTGGCCAGTACTCCTTCAAACTGTTCTCACCGGTAAAGCTCAAGTAACTTATGCATCTTTGCCTCAGGATCAATGTGATAATTATGATGTAGTTAAGAGCTTGATTCTTAAGGCCTATGAGCTTGTTCCTGAAGCTTATAGAGTAAAATTTAGGACAACTTACAAGCAAGATAAGCAATCCCATGTTGAGTATGCAAAAATCAAAGAAGATCTGTTGGAGCAGTGGTTAAATTCTAAGAATGTGGATTCTGATTTTGGTAAATTTAAGCAGATGATTTTGCTGGAGGACTTCAAAAGGTGTATTTATAAAGATGTAAGCCTATATCTTGATGAGAAAAGGATAGATAATTTGTCTGATGCTGCAGTTTTAGCTGATGAGTATGTTCTCACTCACAAGAGATATTCTAGAGGAAAAGGGAAAGCTGAGAGTAAGTACGTTGCCTCTACTCAGAGTACAGGTAACAGGAAAGAGAATAAAGATGATGTTTCTCAGGAAGTAAATACCAGCTTCACCTCTAGATTTCAGAAAAGTAAATGTACTTATTGTAGTAAGCTTGGTCATATTAAGGAGAGATGTTTCAGGAGACAGCGTGATGTGAACAAAAAGGAGTCTTTAAATGTTCAGTCAATTGGTCTAGTGTCCACCCTTGAGAGTTCCCAGAATTCTTTAACTGAGTTAACTGAACCTGCTTTGAGGGGTAACTTAAATTCTCATGATGGAGCTCCTCTTTTGAGCAGTAACGTGGGTGACACTCTCAAGAGTTCATGTGCTAATTTCCTGTCTGATGGTTTTGTCAGTCCTCTGGACAGTAATGACAGGAAATCAGTTAAAATATATCGTGATACAGGTGCTTGCCAATCCCTTATGCTGACCAGTGTTCTAGGCTCTAATGTTAATTCCTCTGATGAAACTGTAATCTTACAAGGTGTAGGGAATAATTACTTCTCTGTCCCTCTGTGCAGAGTGAATTTAGAGTCTGGTTTTGTTAATGGTTCCGTTATGGTTGGGTTGGTTGAGACACTCCCAATGTCAGGTGTAACTTTCTTACTTGGAAATGATATTGGTGGAAGTCAAGTGTGTCCAGCTCCTCAGTTGTCTAGTGAGCCAGTGGCTGTGTCCCAGGATTGTGATGTCCCTGATGTGTTCCCTGCATGTGCTGTCACTAGGGCTAAGTCTAAAGTTACTGGTGATTTAGAGGATAATGATGATGATGATGTTATCCTAGCTGACACTTTTCTTGCTAATTTGGACCACTCACCAGATGAGGCAGTACCCCGTAGTGTTGATAATTTGTCTCGTCAAGTGTTGGTAGAGTTGCAGGTTGCTGACCCTGAGTTGAAAGGTCTAGCTAACTCTGCTTACAGTGAAGAAGAGTCAGCCGGTGCTTCTACTTGTTATTATGTAAAGTCAGGAGTACTTATGAGGAAGTGGAGACCCCCAACAGCATCAGCCGACTGTGAATGGGAGGTTGTACATCAAGTTGTCATCCCTCGTGTTTGTGGGCAGGATATCATTAGAGTGGCTCATGATTCCAGTTTGGCAGGACACCTTGGAGTGAGGAAGACTGTGGCACGCATTTTGAAACACTTCTACTGGCCAGGTATCTTCAGGGATGTTTCCTGGTATTGTAAGTCTTGTCACACCTGTCAAGTTGTGGGGAAGTGTAATCAGACCGAAAAGGTTGCACTTCTAGTTCCCATTCCTCCTTTTGAGGCGCCATTCACCCGTGTGTTGGTGGATATTGTGGGCCCTCTTCCTAAGACTTCTTCAGGATTTTCTTATGTGTTGACCATGATTGATATGGCTACTCGTTATCCTGAAGCCATTCCACTTAGAAATATCTCAGCAAAGAACGTGGTTAAGGAAATGCTAGGGTTCTTCACAAAGTTTGGTCTGCCCAAGGAGGTACAGTCAGACCGAGGAAGTAATTTCATGTCAAATGTTTTCAAGCAGTCTCTGAAAGAGTTGGGCATCACCCAGATCACGTCTTCAGCTTACCATCCCCAGACCCAAGGAGCGTTGGAGAGATATCATCAAACACTCAAATCGATGCTCAAGAAATACTGTTTGGAACATCAGAAAGACTGGGATAAAGGTCTTCCAATCGTTGTGTTTGCCGCAAGAGAATCTCCAAATGAATCACTGGGCTTCTCACCTTTTGAACTACTGTTTGGCCATGAAGTAAGAGGACCCCTTAAGCTACTCAAGGAATGCTGGCTGTCGGAGGAAGATGACGTCAACCTGCTGGAGTATGTGATGAAGTTCAAAGAACGGCTGTCCACTGCTTTACAGCTGGCGAGAGAGAATTTAGGAGCTGCTCAGAAGATGAAGACTTGGTATGATAAGAAGTCCAGGTTACGCCACTTTCAGCCAGGAGATCAGGTTTTGATTCTGCTACCAGTTCATGGGCAACCTCTTCAAGCCAAGTTTAGTGGTCCTTATTTCGTGGAGAAGAAACTCAGTGATGTCAGCTATGTCATCGCCACACCAGATCGTAGAAAGAGCAAGCAACTATGTCACATCAACATGCTAAAGTTATATCACAGGCGGGACGAAAATAATCCAGTCTGCACTGTAGCTGTTCCACCCGAGTCTGCAAGTGAAGCTCTCCCATGCAGTATGAGCCTGAGTGATAGTTTGGGGAAGAATCCTGATATCATGAATGATCTCCAGACTAAGCTTTCTCATCTACCACCCAAGGAAAGGCAGGAGTTTTCGGCATTACTGCAGGAGGACCCGCAAGTGTTCCGTGCCACTCCAGGAAGAACTACTGTGTTGATGCATGATGTCGAGGTTGGAGACGCAAAGCCAATTAAATTGCCTCCTTACCGTGTGAACACAGTGAAAGTTCCTCTCATCCAGAAGGAGCTTGGGTACCTGTTGGACCACAAGATGATTGAGCCCTGTCAGAGCGAGTGGAGTTCTCCTGTCACTCTAGTCCCTAAGCCAGGTGGGTCACAGCGGCTTTGCATCTGATTGGTTAATCAGATAACCAAAACAGACACTTACCCTCTCCCTCGCGTGGAAGATTGCATAGACAAGATCGGAAAGGCTAGGTACATAAGTAAGTTTGATTTGTTAAAGGGATACTGGCAAGTACCTATGACTGAATGTGCTAGGGAGATCTCATGTTTTGTAACACTAGGAAAGGCTTTTGCATGTTCTGTAATGCCGTATGGTATGAAGAATGCACCAGCCACATTTCAGAAGCTCATGAATGTTGTAACAGAGGGTTTGGCAGGGTGTGTTGTTTATATTGATGATGTATTAATCTTCAGTGACAACTGGAAAGATCACCTATGCCATGTCAGTAAATTTCTTGACCGTTTAGTTCATGTTAATCTTGTAGCTAATTTATCAAAGTGTGAGTTTGGTCAAGCTAAAGTTCAGTACCTTGGGTATGTAATTGGTGATGGACATGTTGCACCACCAGGAGCTAAGGTTCAGGTTATAAGTGATCTTCCCAGACCTAAAAGTAGGAAAGAGCTACAAAGATTTTTGGGAATGGTAGGTTATTACAGGAGATTTGTTCTTAACTTTTCTATTCTTGTATCACCACTTACAGACCTACTGAAAAAGGGAGTTGAATTTGTCTGGACCGATAACTGTGAATCCTCTTTCAACAAACTTAAAGCTATTCTATTAAGTCAGCCAGTGCTTGCTACTCCAAATTTTGCTAAGCCTTTTAAGATGGCTGTTGATGCAAGTGATACAGGAGCTGGGGCTGTTTTGCTGCAAGAGGATGATCAGGGTATTGAACACCCTGGATCTTATTACAGTAAGAAGTTCACTCCACCTCAAAAGAACTACTCAACTATTGAGAAAGAGCTTTTGGCCTTGATTTTGGGTTTACAGCATTTTTCATTTTATTTGTGTTCTGGTTTGGACCCCATAGTCATTTATACCGATCATAACCCACTGAAATTCCTTAGTAAGTTTAAAGATAAAAATCAGAGATTGACAAGATGGAGTCTACTTCTTCAGGAGTATTCATTAGACATACAACATGTCAAGGGGAAAGAAAATGTTATTGCAGATTGCTTATCTAGACTTTAGACAGATTGTTTTAGAGTAATAAGAAATTTCCTTTGTAAATTTCTTTTTTCTTTGTGGGGAGGTGTTACATAGCCTATGATTTCATCATCCTTTGTGTAATTTTAACGCACAGTTGCTGCATGTTTGATCACGAGCGTGTTCTGCCTCAGTCCCCCCCTTCTACCGTTATAGTAGAGTAAGTCGTTCTCTCTGTTATACTTTGCGGGATTTGCAGCTCTCTGTCCCCATGGCTTCATTTGCGCGTCCTTCTTACAAGTTGTATCAGGCTCTGCTGGCCCCTATATAATGAGCTCAATCTCTGCATCATTGCCACTTAGATCTGCTCCTCATTTTGTTCACATCTCTGTCCTCCCCTGTACAGATATTATTATTGTGAGTGCTCAAGAAATCTCCAACCATCTAGCAGCTGTGTGTAATTTGAGTATAACTGTTGTTGCATTTTTTCTTGTACTGTACAGCATAAGTTTAATTTGTAGGCCTAGTGAAGTTTTTGTGATTCGTGTGGGGTTCTTTATGTCAGTCATTTTTTATAATAGTTTGTATCTGTAAGAATTTATCTGGCATTCACTGAGTATTATCTGGTATCTCATTTTATCAGGGCTGACTTAGATAAATTTACTCTTGCTAATTTCGTGTTAATAGAGGCTATTGCAGTTAACCATATATTTAACCTGTTTATTTGCCATTACATTATCATTATGAGTCCTGAATGTTTGTTGTTAGTTTGAGCATTAAACTTTAACTTGTAATTTTACCTAACTCTTTTGTTTTGAACCTGGAACTTTACGGGACAGTAGTGATTTTTAGCATTCTCACTTAAAGTGTACGTTATCTTTCTCTGTTCCGTAACAATATCTATATCTATCTATCTATCTATCTATCAATCTATCTATCTATATCTATATCTATCTATATCTATCTATCTATGAATGAATCAATCTATCTATAGTAACAAACCAGCATTTTTTTTATAGGCGCCAAAATTTGGTTGTATGGTTACCACCCAGCATAGTAAATGGTTTCCTGGTGTACAGAAAACCATTTGGCTTGTCACTCAGTGTAGAGTCACCCACAGGCAGAAGGAAGACGAAAGAATGAAGGAAAGACAGACAGAAGAGGGAGTGTAAAGTTACCCGTAGGTAGAAGGACGAGGAAAGAATGAAGGAAAGGAAGACAGAAGAGGATGGAAGGAAAGAAGGATGGAGGATAGGAAGGGGCAGACACCCGACAGCAGCACTACATCGAGTAAGTGGATGGTGAGCGCCCCCACCTACCACAAATATATATATATATATATATATATATATATATATATATATATATATATATATATATATATATATATATATATATATATATAACAAGTTGCAGCATATTTCACATCACAATTATATTGCACCTTATGTGTCCTGATGTTTTATGGATATTAAAAAAAACAAAACGGTTTTCTTATACGTCTTATATATATATCATCATCATCATCATCAACCGGACCTCCTTTCCCACCCAAGGGTAGGGTTAGGAGCAGCAGTCTCCAGACAGTTCAAACTTGCCCATTCCAATGGGCCAGGCTTCCCTTCACTCATCATTCAAGCCCCAGGAATCCTGGCTCTATCGGATACGCCAGACACATTCACCACACACTGTAGCTTCTCACAAACGTATCCGACTGAGTCAATCCGGACTCTGCTACGTTATAGAGGGGTGCCAAAATCCCTGATCATGCACTTCTCCTTATAATATTCATCCAGCAAGTTCGATCTCTTGTCAGTTCCCTAGCCTCACCGACTTCCAAACCTCTCTTCCTCACACACTCATCCACCATATCTCTCCACCTTCTCCTTGGCCTAACTCGCCTCCTCCATCCTTCAGATTCGCTCAGACATACCTTTTCCACCACTCTATTGTTATCTATTCTCTCCACATGACCATACCATCTCAGTACACTCTCTTCGGTTCTAGTGTCCACCGACTTCCTTATTCCACAACTGTCACGAATCAAATTATTTCGTATCCTGTCCACCTTCTGTACTCCATATACATTCCTCAGCAGTCCCATCTCCACTGCTCTTACTCTTGACTTTTCATTTTCATGCCACACCATAGTCTCACATCCATATGTTAAAGCTGGCACTAACACTCCTTCATGTAAGCCTCGTGCAGCTGCAACACTCAATCCTCTGTTTCTTATTAAGTCCTTCATTGCACCAGCCACTTTTCTTCCTTGTGTCACTCTACTTTCAACTTCTTTTGCACATTTTCCTCTCTTTTCTATCACTGTACCCAAGTATTTGAAATCTCTGACCAGTTCTAGTCTCTCTTCATTCACTGTAACATCACACTGAGAGTCACCTTCTCTCTCAATAACCATCACTTTACTCTTTTCTATATTTACTCTTAAGGCCCGATGCTCACAGACATCAGCAAAACTCTGCACCGCCTACCAATTCCTTGTCCGGTACTTGCAAGCAACACTGCATCATCAGTGTACAACAAACTTGAGATATTCCATCCATCACCATTCATTACCAACGCCATCCGCCTCTCCATTACTCGCGTTTTTACTTTTCTCATCACCCCATCCATATATATATATTGAACAACCATGGGGACAACACACAACCTTGTCTCACGCCCACACCGATCGTGAACCATTCACTAAGATGCCCATTAACCTTTACACATGCTTCGCTACCATCATAAAAACTATTGACCGCACTTAGCAGCTTACCATCTACATCATACATGCGCAAAACTTTCCACAATCCTTCTCTGTCTACTTTGTCGTATGCTTTTTCCAGATCCATGGATGCCAAAACACCTTATGGACGTTCTCACAAGCCTTCTCTGCTATCTGTCTCAATGCAAGTACTTGATCTACACATCCCCTGCCACTCCTAAAGCCGCCCTGTTCATCACTCACTGGGACTTCTGATATCTCTCTTACTTTCTGTATAATAATTCTTCCATATACCTTCCCTACCACACTCAATAAACTTATGCCACGATAATTCTTGCACTCACTTCGCTCACCTTTATTTTGTACAAGGGTACAGTCACAGCCTTTTTCCACTCTGTAGGCACAGTGTCACTCATCCATGCCTTCTTACATATCTCGATCAATCATTTCACTCCACTCTCTCCACTACACTTAAGCATCTCTGCATACACCTCATCAACCCCAGCTGCTTTCCAATTTTTCTGCCGCTTTACAGCACTCTTCATCTGTGCGAGCGAGTGTCACGTCTCCTGGCACTTCATTCCTTCGCTGCATACTCCCCAAAACAATCATGTTTATAGTCGCTCTGTTCTCTCTTTTCCCATTCATCAGGCTTTCAAAATATTCTTTCCATCTGGTCCTTACCTCATCCCAATGGGTTAATAATCTACAAACCACCTACATCCTTCACACCATCACATTTCTTTTCGTTTTCACTTCTACATTTCCACACCTCTTTCCAGAATAACTTCCTATTTTCAGAATGGCTGGCATTCATTTTTCTTCCCAGATCATCATTTACCTCCTTCTTTTTCCTCTTCACTAGTCTCTTTACGTGCTTCTTGCTCTCAGTATACTCAGTTCATATTTCAATTGAACCCCTATCCTGCAAACACTTTAGCCTCTTCTTCCTACTTTCCTTCACCGCTCTCTTAACCTCCTCATCCCACCATACCGTACCTTTCTTGTTGGTTGTTACTCGTGCCACACCACACACCACTTTAGCATACCTAACTAAGCAATCTCTATATGCATTCCACAGGCTGTCCAGATCCATTTCATACCAGTTCACTGATTCTTACTCCTCTTCTACTTTGGTCCTGTAATCATCTGCCATTTCTTTGATCCTCAGCTTCTCAACTTTCAGTCTTTCTCCCTGACTGCTCCTCTCTCTTTTGATCCACCTCACTCCTCTCAGCTTGATCTTGCACACCACAATCATATGATCTGACAGACCTCCACATCATCCTCTCACGGCCCTCGTATCAGCAACCAGTCCTATCATCGACCTCTCTATGAGCACCTAATCAATCAGGTTTCGTTCAACACGATTCCCGTTTCCTCTATACCATATATATTAAGTGCATCTCTGTGTTTGAAATACGAGTTACAAATGCACAACCTCCTCTCCTGACACATGTCCTTTAACCGCTTCCCATTATCATTTTCTCCTGGTACTCCAAAGCAATCCATTTTATATATATATATATATATATATATATATACAGAGAGAGAGAGAGAGAGAGAGAGAGTTGAGCAGAGGGTGTTGCGATGGTTTGGGCATATGGAGAGAATGGATAATGAGCGATTGGTGAAAAAGATAACTAGATCTGATGTGAGAGGTGTAAGGCTGAGAGGAAGACCACGAATAGGATGGATGGACAGTGTGAAGAGAGTGCTGGATACAAGAGGGATGTCTGTTGAGCAAGGAAGAGTGGCTGTGCGTGACAGAATTAATGGAGAGGAATTGTGAATGAATAAGTGATGACGCAGCCCTGAGGGGATATTCTCCCGCATTTGGTCTGATCAGCTAGTCAGGTCAGGTGCGGGTAAGGGGATGGGTCTGTTATGATGTGGCAGGGGTAAACCAGTTCTGCTGTCAGGCCCTGCTGCGGATGTCACTGATTGCATTGCGCAGTTGACCCTTGTGCGGTGTGGTGCGGTTAGGATCTATCCGTTCTCCCCTTTGGGGCTAAGATGCGAATGAATGTGGTTTAATGGATGAGTAAATGGGGAGTGTGTCGCCCTATCTCGGCTACCTCCCTTTCCTTGGGGGAAGCAGCCTATATATATATATATATATATATATATATATATATATATATATATATATATATATATATATATATATATATATATATATATATATATATATATATATAAGGAGTGAACATTGATGGAGAAAAGCTAAACCATTTAAGGTTTGCAGATGACATTGTCCTATTCTCAGAAACAGCGGAGGCACTGCAAGAAATATTAAATGACCTGAACCGAGAAAGTCTGAAAGTAGGACTGAAGATGAACCGAAGTAAAACTAAAGTAATGTTTAATCCACAGACACCAAAGAGGGTTATCAGAATAAGCGATGAAATTCTTGAAGAAATTAAGGAGTACAACTACTTGGGACAAATACTAAAATTAACGAAAGATCATGATAGCGAAACAAAAAGACGCATAACAGCTGGATGGAAAGCTTTCGGTAAACATAGAGACATTATGAAAAGTAGCTTGCCAGTTTGTATGAAACGAAAAGTATATAACGAATGTATAATTCCAGCTATGACGTATGGTTGTGAGACTTGGAAACTGACAAAATCAATTGAAAATAAATTAATCCGTTCTCAGAGAGCAATGAAAAGGTCAATGTTGGGAATATTTTTAAGAGACAGGAAAAGATCAACTTGGGTGAGAGAGCAGACTAAAGTCAAAGATATCATAGAAGTTATAAAAGAACAGAAATGGAGGTGGGCAGGCCATATAGCAAGAATAAGGGATAACCGATGGAGCAAGAGGCTGAATGACTGGACACCAAGGGAATGTAAGCGTAGCAGAAAAAGGCCAGACAGGAGATGGAGAGATGAGATAGAGAAATTTGAAGGGAAAACGTGGCAAAGATTGACTCAGTCAAGGAATTCGTGGAAAAGGTTGGGGGAGGCCTTTGTTTAGCAGTGGACTAGTTATGGCTGATGATGATGATGATATATACACAGTATATATGAGCTGCGTTGCTGTGTGTTTGATTGTTTGTCCTTCAGTCACTCCCAAGCCAAGCGCCAGAAACCCCCAGACCCATATATATTCTGAATCAGGGTGAACCAAGGATGATTTTAGGCTGGTCAAAATTCGGATCTGGGTCATTCGAGGTCATCGGTAGAGTGTCGCATTTTTGGCCCGGGTTACAACCCAGTTTTTGTCATGGAGACTCATATGATCTCCAGTTCGGACACAGGCTATGTGAGGTTGGCCTCCGAGGTCATTTGAGGTCACCGGTAATAGTAAACAAATGCGCACAGATACTGTGCGTGTCTGCGAAATCCGAAATAGTGTTCTTGGATCTCTTATAATCCCTCTTCAAAAGCATAAGAGGTACAGTCTTGGACTTAAGTTCTAACTCTGAACTTCAGTACGATTTTCAGCCACAGATGACGCTTTAATCGTTTTTTTGGGGAAAGGGATGGAGTCAGGAAGTTGGAGACGCAAGAATGAGGAGGTGAGGGGTGTTAGTGGGTGGAGCCCTGGAGCTCATATTCATTGCTTTGGGAATGTCAGTGTGTGTGTGTGTGTGTGTGTGTGTGTGTGTGTGTGTGTATTAAGTGGGTGACAGAAAAAGTCATAATCTGATTTCAATCATTCTTGCTGGGAGGTTTTAAGAAGCCAGTGTTATTTTCGGCTCAGCTGATCTTATGTGGTGTACACCGAAAGGCTGATCGTAGGAAGAACAACTCACTGGGCAACGTCCTTCCTGTACTGAACTACTGCTGTTGGAGCCTGTGGCAGTGTGGGGGTGGGGAAGTAACAATAAAAAGAAATAATAATAGTAACTAGAAAGGACTCAGACAGCGCATACCTCCGCCAATATCGGATCCGGATCCCCCCCAAATTCAATCAATTCTTTCTTGGGCCATGGCCCACCCTTTCACACAGTTTCATTGAAATTCATTGAGAACCTCTGGAGCTACTGTGCAATAGCATCCGGATCCTGCTCCGGATCGGGATCCTCCCCAAAAACTTTTGGAGATATCGTGTGAAGAAATAAACAAAAAATTCCGGATCATAACCATAATCTAAAGGACTGTTCCTTGGGCCATACCCTACCCCTCCAAAAAATTTGAGCAAAATCCGTTCTTAACTTTTTTAGTAATTCTGGTAAGAGACAGACAAACAACAAACAAACAACTTCGAGCAAAAACATATATCTCCTGGCGGAGGAACATAATATATCGGCTTAACGACCTAGGCCTTCGGGTCAGTGGTCAATAGCATAAAAAAAAATCACTCTGTGTCATTTCTGAAGAAGGCAGCTTGGCGAAATGTTGTATAAAACGAATCCCTTCTCTACACTTGGTGTTTTTCAACTTCCAGTCATCCTTACTTTTTATCCTGCTTCTCTCTTCATCAGCTACCCACACCAAATCTGCATTTACTATCCCGATCATTCTTTACTGTTCACTTCCAAAAGTGTACAGGTGACTGGTGGATACCTTGTTTGCAGTGAGATGATTGTTTTCAGTCATCTAAAGAAACAGGTTGCCTTGCAAGCATGTCATATCAAGAAAGCATGATGTAACAGATTATCAAAGAAAGAGATATATTATTCGCTAATGTGGTTTGTGGTTTTTATTTATAGGAAAAAAGCATTTTTATGAATGAAAATAAAGATGTTTCCCTAAAGTCGAATAACTAAGCAACTTATAACAGTCCTTGCATTTAGCTTCTTACTTCACCTCCTTCACAGCTCCATCCAACCACCAACCAGGTTAACAAGGACTAGTTCTGTACGTGGTCGACAATCTTTGTTGATGAGAATTTCGACATACTTGTGAAGGTCGAGTTAGTTCATGACTGGAGGCAAATAATTATGAATGTCTTGAATTTGGCTCTCTCTTGTATTTTGTTTTTCTCTTGGAAGGAACAGTTATTGCGGGCTCGTGGCCTTTGGTTCCTTCTTCCTAGCATTAAAAAAAAAATAATAACCCCAGCAAAGGTATTCCTTGTGGCAAAACACTTACATCCCACTCTATGAATACACCGCACTCTTACCAAACTATATATGTACACTACACCCTAGCTATGTAACACTCTTGCCTAATCATTTACACTACAGGTCAGGTATTACCGTATTAACAGCATTTGCCTAATCAACACATACCTGGTATATGTCAAACTCTTACACAATCACTTACGCTACACACCAGGTATTAACGACACTCTTACCTTGTCACTTACACTACACGCCAGGTCTTAGCAACACTCTTACCTTATCACTTACACTACACACCGGGTATTTGCAACGCTCTTATCTAATCCCTTACACTACACACCGGGTATTAACAACACTTTTGCCTTATCACTTACACTACACACCAGATATTAACAACACTTTTGCCTTATCACTTACACTACACACCAAGTACAAACAATTCACTTAGCTATTTGCCAACACTGCATACGAGGTATTAACAACACTTACCTAATCAGTACACACTTGGTATAGGTCACACGCTTACCTAACCCGTACATCACACACCAGGTATTAAAAAACAATTACCTAATCACTCGCCCTACACACCAGGCACGGTACACGTCATAGTCAGCAGGGCGGACTCATGCCACCGTGGCTGTTCATCGTGCAATTGAAAGGGGGGAACTAGCTGACATTAAAGGGAGAATGATGGAAAGAAAAGGAAGCGAGGACAAGATGGCTAGGAGTAATCGTGAGGAAGGTGTTGTGTTGTGGGAGGAGAGGTCGTTCATGTATCGAGCATCAAATACGTTACGCAACATTCAACAGAGACACACGAATACATTTTCATTCCAGCTGTTGTAAATATGTGAGAATGGAACAGGCTGTCCTAAGTACTTACAATAGTGTAGCATCACTGAGTTCAAACTCCGCCAGCGTCAATCGGTCATCGTGGTGCAAGGTAGGGTCCAGGTGATCAGACAGAGGATCCCAGTGGGTATAGACAGTTAGGTGTTCAGGAATATTGGTTAGTTCCAGGGTGATGTTGCATCTCTGGGTGTCGAAGGGATAGAGATCCAAATACAAGGAACACCACAGGTTACTCTCGTACTCCAAAATGTACTCGAGGGTCGTCTTGTTCCCTGGGTACATATAATCTGCCCACATCCACGGAACATACAATGACCGTGTTAACCTCTTATTTTTATACTTAATTTGACATTTATATTCATAAGTCAGTCAAAATGTTAAGTACATAGTGTTTCCATAATTGTATGTTGATGTAAAATCTAAGTAAACAGTATAGTACTAGTTATTTAGTTTTTTTTTTTTTTTTTTTCGGGGAAGAGTCACATGGAAGGGCAAATCTTAAGTTTATTTTGGAATTGGAGAGCATTAAAATTGGGACGAACGTAGACCTTACCTTTCCCGGTATCCATCCCTGGAACCTCCTTGTACGCTCGCACCTTGCTAAGTGGAGGCACCTCCCCTGTCAGCCGACTCTCATACACTACCTGAAGACATACAGACACACATAGTGGCACTTACGGTATGAAGATCTATGAGGAAATGTTATCAAAGCAGATTCAGTCAGAACCATAACATAAACTTAGATACTGTTTTTGAGCAAATACATAATATAACTACACTTTCAGTAAAGTTTTTATCAGACTCAGACGAATTACATTTGGAAAGTATTACATATCTTCACAATGGGAGAATATATTTAATGTCTGGTTAAAATGAGGGTAATAACATAATTATGCACTATTACGCTCAGTACATGCCTCTTACCTTGATCTGAAAACCATGTTAATAACTGCTTAAAATATACAACTTGCCAAACTTAGACAAAGCACCTATGGATAGCAGTTGCAAAATTAATAGCATCCAAAATGGTAGACACTGACCACGTAGAGGTACAGGCAATGGCATAAGTATCTTCCCAAAGTCTGGCGAATACATAGCGGAAAAATCGAACCATCTGAAACGCACACTAGTTGCGATAGGGTTTTCATTGTATTTCGTCACTGGTAATTCATCTTCAGACGGAACTGGGAGGATGGTTATTACTTTGACTGTACAACACAACGTGAGGAAAAGATGGGCGCAAAAGAGCAATATGGGATGGGAAAATTGTCTTATTGCTGCAACTCCTTTTACCTGAGCAACACTGAGGAACTACCCTACACCTGCATTACAGACCCCGATCCACCGATTACCTTTATTTATTTTTTCCTAAATGCTAGGAAGAAGGAACCAAAGGCCAGGAGCCCGCAAACTGTTCCTTTCAAGAAAAAAAAAAAACTAAAACAATACAAAAGAGAGCCAAATTCAAGATCCAATCATTTCTAGTTGCCTGGACACACTGCGAATGAAAGATTGGAGATCATAGGAAGCATGAAATACAGACAGAGGGAGATAGTTCCAGAGTTGACCTGTGTCGTAAATGAAGGACTGGGAGTAACGGTTAACTTTTGCGTTAGAGAGTTGGACAGAAAAGGGATGAGAATTTGTTGCTAGACGGGTGCTATGTGCCCGTCATAGAGGTGGAAGGATGGAAGCAGACAGGTCAGAGGAGCAGTGACCACTGAAGTAGCGATAGAAAAGAGATAAAGATGCAACAGAGCGGCAAAGAGACAGAGGTTGAAGGGAGCCAGTAAGAGGAGGAGAATTAATGAGACGAAAAGCCTTTGACTCCACCCTATTGAGAGGAGCTGTATGTGGGGAGCCTCCCCACACATGAGAGTTGTACTCTACACAGAGGCGAATAAAACCCGTGTATAAAGTCAACAACTGTGCAGGGGTAAAGAAGGCATGGAGTCGGCTTATCACACATAATCTCTTGGAAGCAGACTTTACAAGAGATGTAATATGATCTTTCCAAGATAAGATCCGAGTGAATGAAACCCCAAGCATGTTCAAGGATGATGCAGGATTAAGCTGAATATTATAAAACTTCAGTGGGTACTCTTGTGGAAGATTTTGTCCGGCTGTAAGTGTAAGAACTGAATCTTTGATGCATTAAAAACAACAAGATTATTTTTACCTCAGTCAGAGATACGAGCCAAGTCAGACATTAGGTGTGCTGTAGCCTCACCCCTTGTTTGTTGAAGTAATTGCTGAGATGGACGTTGCGGGAACCAACTGGAAAGGTGAAGGGTGGAGTCATCAGCGTATGAGTGAATAGGGTTAGATGTACAGCTTAGATCATTGATGAATAAAATGAAGAGAGTTGGTGATAGGACAGAGCCCTGAGGAACACCACTGTTGATAGACCTAAGAGAAGAACGATGGTCGTCTGCAATAGCGGCTATAGAACGAGCAGAAAGGAAGCTATAGATGAAAAAACTGATAGAAGGATAGAAACCGTAAGAGGGCTGTTTGGAAATTAAAGATTTATGCCAGACTCGATCGAAAGCCTTTGAGATGTCAAGTACAATGGCAAAGCTATCGCCAAAGTCCCGAAAGGAAGATGACCAGGAGTCTGAAAGGTAGGTGAGAAGATCGCCAATGGAGCGTCCCTGACGGAACCCATACTGCCAACATTAGCTTCAGACATCAGTCACATGCAGCCATCGGTCACCTGCCAACATTAGTTTCTATACATCACCTGCTAACATTATCCTCAGCCATCAGTCATCAGCCAACATTATTTTCAGTCATGTGTCACCTGTCAACACATCTTAAGCTACTGGTCATCTGCCAAAATTAGAGCCGTTATTAACCTGCTAATTATCCTATCAACATTATCTTCAGTCATCGGTCACCTTTCATCAAGCCAAAACTGCATTCACAATTCAGTCCTCTCACAACTCCCAAAGTTCTCCAACGAATCTTTTGAGATATCTTTCTTCCTTTTCATCATCTTCACTTCCCACCTTCCATATTACCTAGCCTTTGACTACATTAAAGTTGCAAGGGACTTCTCTACACTGCTCAACAAATGGAGAATAAATATTGGGTCATCACAGAAAAGAGACATACATTCTCACGGAAATACTCTGAAATGTATTAGAATAGGTAATCTGAAGTTAGGCTAGGGATCTTTTACATTAAACCATTATTCATCCCGTATGATTACCTCGTATGATATGCGGATAATCCTTCCTCACATATAATATGATGCTGTAGCTCTTCAACCTAACTCAGGTAAGTCTATCTTCCAGTCTACGCTAAATAACTCAGTTATCTACAGAGTTATCTTATTTTTGTCTGTTTCAGGCTATCTTCTAATCATCTTGTCATTATGAGGAGTAGACTGTAGCACCAGTCGAGCAGGGCAGTACTCCCGAGGTGGATGGAAAGCTGATGACAGGGAGAGCTGGAGCTCCCGTTTCATCAGCCCTCAGGACTAGTTCCTGACCATCCCCCTTTGCTGAACTTTTTCAGTGTTTCAGCTACACAGAGAGTAAGCCAGCATGCTCTCCTATACAAGTTTCTCTAATTGTCAAAATCAATCCACATGCACATTACACACTTCACTACTTTTTCAAAATTAAAGAACAATGGCGAACTGTAACCATGCCTCGGAGTCCCTGGGGGAGAGGGCATAAATTCCCCCACCATCCGCCCCTCTCCCGGTGATGACTCTGCATGTCTGGTACCACTGTCTGACTCACTTCATGTCTGCAACATTCGCGGCCTTTCCTCTAACTTTCTCTCTGTTGAACACCACCTCTCCTCCTCTAAACTTCAACTTCTCTCCTTAACAGAGACTCATCTGTCTGAGGCAAGTGACAGCAAACCATTTTCTGTATCCTCCTATTTTCCTTATACTCATTTCAAAGCCAAGGGTGGCTGTTGTGTATATGTATGCAATGACCTATCTTGCTCTCGTGTTCCTGAACTTGATTCTTCTTCTCTCTGGCTTCAGCTCTCCTGTCATTCTGAGACTAAATATATCTGCAATGTGTACTTATCTACTAATTCTACTGATTATCAAAAATTCTTCGACTATCTTACATCTACGATGGAAAACATTTTATCCATTTCTCCTCTCTCTGAAATCTCCATTCTAGGAAATTTCAATGTCCACCACCACCTTTGGCTCTCCTTTCCTTTCACTAATTCACCTGGTGAACAAACCCACATCTTTTCTATCCTTAATGACTTAGTGCAGCTTGAACAGCACCCTACCCATATCCCTGACCACCTTGGTGAGAGCTCCAACATATTGACCTCTTCTTTACAACTAATCCTTCTGCTTACACTGTTAATCTTTTCTCTCTGTTGCGCTCGTCCGATCATAACCTTATTACCTTAACCTGTCCTATCGCTCCGATATGTCCTGTGGACCCTCCAAAGAAACGTCGTCTGTAGCACTTTGGAGCTGCTGATTCGGAGGCCCTCAGGCAGTACTTCTTTGATTTTCCTTGGAATGATTATTGCTTCCATGGCCGGGAGCCATCTGGGTGTGCCTTACGCATTACAGAGGTTATTCTCTCGGGCATGGAAGTGTACATTCCCTTCTCATATCCTTTGACTAATGCAAGAAAGCCATGGTTTAATCACGCTTCTTCTAATGCTGTCTTCAACATGGAGAGGGCCTATAAAAGGTACTGGAGCCAGCCCATCCCTGAATCACAGCTTTTTTATGTTTCTGCCCGGAATCGTGCTAAATCTGTTCTTCACTCTGCTAAAAATAATTTCATCTGTACTAAATGCTCTCAACTCTCCAACTCGACTTCCTCCCGCTTCTTCTGGCACCTCGCCAAAAACCTTTCTAACAACTTTACCTCATCATCCTTTCCTCCTCTTTTCTACTCTGATGGCTCTGTAGCTATTTCTTCTACTGATAACGCAGATCTCTTCACTCAGACTCTCTCCTCCAATTCCACCTTAGACGATTCTGGTGCTTTTCCTCCATCATTTCCCCCCTCTGATTTCCTCATGGCCGACATTAAAATTTCTTCAGCTGATTTATTTTCTGCCATCACTGGCTTCAATACTAACAAGGCATATGGGCCTGATGGAGTCCCTCCTGTTGTCCTCAAGAACTGTGGTTCTGTGCTTACAACCTGCCTAGGTAAACTCTTCCTCCTTTGTCTTTCAACTTGTACCTTTCCTTCTTGCTAGAGGTTTGCTCTCATTCAGCCAATCCCAAAGAAAGGTAACTATTCCCAACCCTCTAACTATCGTCCAATTGCTTTAACATCCTGTGTCTCAAAAGTTTTTGAGTCAATACTTAACAGAAAAATTTTGAAGCATCTTTCCTATCACAACCTTCTTTCTGATTGTCAGTATGGGTTCCGTCAGGGACGCTCCACTGGCGATCTTCTCACGTACCTTTCAGATTCCTGGTCATCCTGCTTTCGGGACTTTGGCGAAAGCTTTGCCATTGCACTTGACATCTCAAAGGCTTTCAGTTGAGTCTGGCATAAATCTTTAATTTCCAAACTGCCCTCTAATGGTTTCTATCCTTCTATCAGTTTTTTCATCTATAGCTTCCTTTCTGGTCGTTCTATAGCTGCTGTTGTAGACGCCCATCGTTCTTCTCATTGATCTATCAACAGTGGTGTTCCTCAGGGCTCTGTCGTATCACCAACTTTCTTGTATTCACCAATTATCTAAGCTGTACATCTAACCCTATCCACTCGTACGCTGATGATTCCACCCTTCACCTTTCCATTCGGTTTCTGCAACGTCCATCTCAACAGTTACTTCAACAGACAAGGGATGAGGCTATGGCACACTTAATGTCTGACCTGGCTCGTATCTCTGACTGGGGTAAAAATAATCTTGTTGTTTTTATTGCATCTAAGACTCAGTTCTTATACCTATCAACCGGTCAAAATCTTCCACAGGAGTAACCACTAATGTTTAATAATATCCAGCTGAATCCTGTGTCATCCTTGAATATGCTTGGGGTTTCATTCACTCAGGATTTATCTTGGAAAGATCATATTACATCTCCTGTACAATCTGCTTCCAGGAGATTAGGTGTGCTAAGCCGACTCCATGCCTTCTTAACCCCTGCACAGTTGTTGACTTCATACACGAGTTTTATTCTCCCCTGTCTAGAGTACAACTCTCAGGTGTGGGGAGGCTCCCCACATACAGCTCTTTTCAGTAGGATGGTGTCAAAGACTTTTCATCTCATCAACTCTCCTCCTGTTACTGGCTTCCTACAACCTCTGTCTCTTCGCACTGTTGCTTCTTTATCTCTTTTCTATCAATACTTCAATGGTCACTGCTCCTCTGAACTGTCTGGTTGCATCCCTCCACCTCTACGACGATTGCGTAGCACCCGTCTAGCAACAAACTCTCATCCCTTTTCTGTCGAACTCTCTAATGCAAGAGTTAACTGTTACTTCCAGTCCTTCATTTATGCAACAGGTCAACTCTGGAACCCTTCCTCTGTCTGTATCTCCTACTTCTTATGATCTCCAGTCTTTCAAACGCAGTGTGTCCAGGCATCTCAAAATGAACGGATGTTGAAATTGGTTCTCTTTTGTATTGTTTTTGTTTATTTTTTCTTGGAAGGAACTGGGCTCAGCCTTTGGTTCCTTTTTCCTCGGATTAAAATATAAAAATCATATATCATATAATTTCATGATTATCCAACAGTCATCCTATATCACACTCAGCTTTCTTTGGGATACGGGTGGCAGAGAGGGGAAGGCATTGCAGATACAGTATATGAGGTACTGTCTCAGACGGCTCGGACCATGGGACCCCCTATAGATACATAGTGCTCCACCGAGTATACTGAATAAGGTGGCACAAAAATTGCACATCACCAGAAACTATGTGGCAAGGAGGTGAGATTATTTGACCAAATCCCCCACACCAAAGACGAATTCTTCTGTCAATAATTACACGGGCGTTCTTGTTGGATCATCATTTGCTAAAGGTCCAACTGCACTGCCTCCTGTGCTTATAGGCAATGTGCCACAGACAAAGTGTAGGCACTGTCTCTGGAAATCAGAGACCGAGACATAAAACAAAATCAGTGAAAACTACATGTACAATGTAAGAAGCCTCACAGGAGATTACAACCTTAATACCTTAAAAACTGAATCTGAATAATTAATTGGGATATTGTAGGTCTGATTGAGATCCACAGAAAAGAAGAAAAATTAATGAAGCTCCAAGACAACAACCATCTATTTTACTACAGAGGAAAGCAAAATGAAAGAGTTGGTGGTGCAGGATTTCTAATTAATAGAAATTTTGCAGAGAGCATTGTTAAATTCAGTAGTGTATCTGACAGAGTAGAATGGGTTGTAATTAGACTGTGCAAAACATACACGCTGAAAGTAATTTAAGTATATCCACCGACTCCTCAAACCTCAGATGAAGAAACAGAAACATTCCCTGACAACATCCCCCAGATAATGGAAGCAGAAAAGGCCACATATACTATACTCACGGGAGACTTCAATGCAAAAGTTTGGAAATCGAAAAATGGAGAGTCATGTATGGGAAAATTAGGAGTGGGAGAAAGGAATGACATGTGAAGTGGTAGTAAATTTTGCTGAAATGTAAAACATGAGAAAAATGAACATATTCTTTCAAAAATGAACTGGGAGACAATGGACCTGGGAAGTCCTAATGGCGAAACAAAGAATGAAATCGGCTTCAGCATAGCAGATAAAAATAACAAGATAAATGTCACGGTTATCAACAAAGTAAATATAGGAAGTGACCATAGAATGGTGGGCTGCACAGCCAGATTCAGCTTCAGAAGTGAAAGAAAAAAGCTGATTAAATATAAAAAAGATGTGTGCAATAAAAGTAAGAAAAAAAAAAAGCAACCTTTCGGTTAGAAATAAGGAACAGATTTCAGAGTCTAAGTTATGCTAAGCGTGACATTGATGAGTTGAATGATCTATCTATCTATATACCTAGGCTGCTTCCCCCAGGGAAAGGGAGGTAGCCGAGACAGGACGACACACTCCCCATTTACTCATCCATTCAAAAACATTCATTCGCATCTTAGCCCCAAAGGGGAGAACGGACAGATCCTCACCGCACCACACCGCACAAGGGTCAACTGCGCAATGCAGTCAGTGACATCCGCAGCAGGGCCCGACAGCAGAGCTGGTATACCCCTGCCACATCATAACAGACTCATCCCCTTACCCGCACCTGACCTGAAATAGCTGATCATACCAAATGCGGGAGAATATCCCCTCAGGGCTGCGTCATCACTTATTCATTCACAATTTCTCTCCATTTATTTCTGTCACTCACAGCCACTCTTCCTTGCTCAACAGACATCCCTCTCGCATCCAGCGCTCTCTTCACACTGTCCATCCATCCTATTCGTGCTCTTCCTCTCAGCCTTACACCTCTCACATCAGATCTAGTTATCTTTTTCACCAATAGCTCATTATCCATTCTCTCCATATGCCCAAACCATCGCAACACCCTCTGCTCAACTCTACCAGCTATCTCCCGAACAACTCCAGTTCTCCTTCGCACTTCATCATTCCGCACTCGATCCATACGCGTCACTCCACACATACTCCTCAAACACCTCATTTCCATTACATTCAATCTTTTCCTTTCTGTTACACCCATATTCCATGTTTCAGCCCCATATAATGCAGTCAGTACCACAACACCCTCATACAGCCTTCTCTTTACATCCATTCTAAGCGAACGGCATCTAAACACTTTTTTCATTCCTCCCAGCACCTTTCCTACTTCATTTATTCTAAGCTTCACTTCTGCATCTATTCTTCCATCCACAGCAACATGTGACCCCAGATACTTAAAACACTCTACCTCCTCAAGCAACTCACAATTCAAAACTATATTCATCCCCCTACCATCTACCAACCTCGTACACTTCATCACTTTACTCTTATTCTCATTTACTTTCAATTTCTTCCTTTCACACACCCTTCCAAACTCCTCTACCAACTGTCTCAATCTCTCCTCTGAATCAGCCACCAGTGCGGTATCATCTGCAAACAGCAGCTGCTTCAGATTCCACTCTCCACCATCAACATTCACCAGACTCAGACCTCCACCTAAAACTCTTGCATTCACCTCCTTTACAACACCATCCATGTAAATATTAAACAACCAAGGCGACATCACACATCCCTGTCGCAGCCCCACTCTCACAGGAAACCAATCACTCACAGCATTTCCCACTCTTACACACGCTCTACTATTTACATAAAAACTTTTCACCCCTTTTAGTAACCTACCATCAAGTCCATACAATCTTAAAACAGTCCACAAAGCCTCCCTATCAATTCTCTCATACGCTTTCTCTAAATCCATAATTGCCCAAAACACATCCTTGCCTTTCACTAAATACTTTTCACACACTTGTCTCACCGCAAACAGCTGTTGAGTGATAGACTGACAAAAGTGCTTAGAGAAGTCATGTAGGATGTAGGGAAAGTTAATGCAACCAAAGTCATAAAATATTTAAAAAAAAAATGACTCTTCAACTAATGAAAAAAAAAAAAAATGAAAATAAAAACAAAGAGATGAAGTATAAAGAACAGAATTAAATATGTTTAACAAGAAGAGACAGAGAGAAGAAAAAAGCAAGAGTAACATGGATCAGCTCAAAGAAACTATCAGAAATGGAAGAAGTCCGAAACAGGTTCTAAGTATAATGGCACTACGAAAACAACAAATCATATTACTGAAAGATAAAAATGGTGAAGTCATTAAATGTAGAGATAGGATTGTGAAAGGAGCTGAATTTTATTTAAAGAACTGTATACATCAAAGACAAAAGGAACCTTTAGCTAACTTTTCAGTTTACACAAGTGAAATCCCTAAGGTAATACCAGACGAAGTAAACATTTGTCTTAAATGTATGAAAAGAGGGAAGGCCCAGAAGATAGAATAGTAGCAGCTTCACTGTCGGATGTAGGAGCAGAAGTACAGAACATGGTCGCCCACTTACTTACTCAGTGAATAAAGAAGAAAATTTCCAAAATATGGTGTAATGCAATGGTTATTTTGTTTACAAAAAAGGTGACTCAAATGATCTAGTAACTATCGACCCATTTATTTATTACCAGTCATGTACAAACTCTTCACTAAAGTCCTTAAGAACAGAATAACAAAATTGGAAGAAAACCAAACCTCGTGAACGGGCAGGACTCCAAAGCAGATATTCGACTACTGGTCATCTACACGCAATGAATCAGCTGAGAAAACTAAACATTATAACAAACCACTGCTTAGGTTTTGTTGATTATGAAACGTCTTTCGACTCAGTGGAGCAAATAGCATTAATAAATTCATTGCAGGAACAAGGAGTAAATGAGAACATGGTGTAAAACTGCACGAAAACATATAAGAAGTGGTAAGTGCTACAGTTAAATTATAATTCTCGGAAAAAATTAAGACTGAAAAAGGGCGTGCGTCAGCGAGATACAGTTTCAACAAAATTATTTACGGCGTGCCTAGAAAGTATTTTCAAAAAGCTGGACTGGGAGAACAATGGAGTAACCATAGATGGTGAAAACCTAAACCATTTAAAATCTGCTGACAACATTGTCCTAATCTCAGAAACATCATATACATTGCAAGAAATGTTAAATGACCTAAATAGAGAAAGTCTCAAAGTAGGGCTAAAGATGAAATGGAGTAAAACTAATGCTTAGGACAAATACACAAACGAGCGTCATTAGAAAAAAAGGAAGAAATTATTGAAGAACTCAAGGAGTACAATTACTTGTGGTAAATACTAAAACTGACAAAAGACCATGTTGGCGAAATAAAAAGACGCATTACAATTGGAATGAAGGCACTCGGTAAACGTACAGACACCATGAAAAGCAGCTTGCCAATACGTATGAAATGAAAAGTTTAAGTATAACGAATGTATAATCCCAGCTATGAAGCAGGGTTGTGAGACCTGGAAACTGACAAAAATCAATGGAAAAATAACTAATCCGTTATCACAGAGCAATGGAAAGGTCAATGTTGGGAATATCTTTAAGAGACAGGAAAAGATCAACTTGTGTGAGAGAGCAGACTAAACTCATAGACATTACAGAAGTTATAATTGAACAGAAATGGAGGTGGGCAGGTCATGTAGCAAGAATAAGTGATAACCGATGGTGCACGAGGCTGATTGACTGGACTCCAAGAGATTGTAAGCGTAGTGAAAAAAGGCCAGACAGGAGGTAGAGAGATAAGACAGAGAAGTTTTTTTGGCAAAAAGTGGCAGAGATTGGTTCTGACAAGAAATTCGTGGAAAAGGATGAGGGAGGCTTTTGTTCAGGAGTGGACTTGCAATGGCTGATATATATATATATATATATATATATATATATATATATATATATATATATATATATATATATATATATATTTATATATGCAGGATGCCCCGGGAGGAAAGGGTATATCTTTGAGAAATGATGGATGCGGGAATTCTAAGCAAAATATATTATATGAACATATGTCCAAATCTCAAGTTATGTTCCTACATTTACTGATGACCTTATGAGCGAAAATGGTCTCCTTCATAATTTGCCCATAAGGCCATCAGTAGCGTTTGTGTCTGTATGTACAATGAAACATAAAATTCGTTTCGCGATTTTGTCCGTAGGTTTAGTGTAACGCGTGAAACGTTATGGGAGCTCTACCACAGTTACATACTCGTGGTTGGTTAGCCTGTCATCTTCAAGTTTCACATCTGCTCCTGACTGGATGAAAGTATAAATGAACCAGGAAATTCCGAAGCCTTAATGTTGATTCGCGAGAATAACAGCATGCGAGAGACGAAGTGTGAACCACATTCGGTTAGGCGATGATCGCCTGGCCAATTTATCTTACACTTCACCACAAAACGTCATGCAGACAGTCTATACCTTGGTAAAGAAAGGGCAAGCAGCATCCCACTACTAGTGAGATAAGAGGTGGCCTGATCTTTTATTTAGGGAAAAAGAATCACAAACAGATAGTGCAATGCAGAACTGTAGGGAGGTGCATTAGGCGATTTCAGCAGGAACGCACAGCGGACAGACATCGTTCAGGTCGTCCTCGTGTTAACACACCCCTACAGGATCAACAACTAATCACAACGATGGAAAGCAACATGTGTAACAAGTCCTTACTCTGTAAGACATGATTTATACCTAGAATGAAACACACGAACAGTTGTGCATAGACTTCCGGGTTATCTGTTCAAACTCCAGCAAGTAGGACTCATTTCGCCACTCCAATTAAAACATTCGATCATCATGATACAGTAACTCTTTTCTTATATGTAGATTAGTTTGGAAATTTTTTTCTTTTTATAACAATGATAGATAATGTCATTCACAAATTAATAAGCTGGTTTAGAAATCAAATTTATAAAGATGGAGAACCGACTTCCGGACACTTTAGTTAATTGAACTGCAATGTTATTGGCATGGAAATAAAAAAGAGAACAAATGGGAAACGTTACATGTATATCAGACACAGCAGCCAAAAGGACACGATATATAGATTTGTTTAGCCTACTTGTATAAAATATGTTCACATCCACTGGCTCGTCGCCTGGAGCAACTGACATTCCATGTCTGGGCTACCAACCATCCGTATTAGACTAAGCGGAGTGCACCAAAACTTGAGCCATTCACCGGATGTTTTCACCAAAATTATCAGCATTATCTTTCACTGTATGTATGATTTATGTATGTATGTATGTACGTACATGATTTTTTTTTTTTTTTTAAGGAAAGTGATTACCTAATTCCGTTGTGGTGACTAATACTATACGATTCTCGTGTACTGATATTGGGATCCATGTCCAACCAACAGTTCTGTGCATTTATCTTAAGTAATAAGTAAATAGGTGTTTTACCATTGCTGCCCATTTGCATTATCCCACTCCCCTACCCCAAGTCTCTTCCTATCATCGCACACGAGAGAGATAGATAGATAGATAGATAGATAGATAGGGAGAGAGAGAGAGAGAGAGAGAGAGAGAGAGAGAGAGAGAGAGAGAGAGAGAGAGAGAGAGAGAGAGAGAGAGAGAGAGAGAGAGAGTGAGAGAGGAATGATAGGAATGAACTGACGAAGTATATATGAACATGTTTTAAAACGAAGACAAGCATTTTATGTTGGATAATACCATTATATGGGCTATGATAATTACGTGTCCTAATCCTACAGGGTTAACACTGTTCTCTACCCTTCACTCTAGAGAACATAAATTTTCCATTCTCATGCCTTCATCCCACCTGTCACGAAAAAGTGATAAATGGCAATTGAATTATGAATTAGTCTCTCTATCTATCTATCTATTGCCAGACGCCTCAATCCCGTTTGGGGTGGCCACAAACAAATCGCCTCAAAGTCGCCCTGTCCCCTGCCATTTCACTGCCCTGCTCCCAACTCACACCCCCCTCTCTCATATACCTCTCCACCCCATCCCTCCATCTCATCCTCGGCCTCCCCCTCCCTCTTCCCCCCTCCACCTCACTCACATACACTCTCTTCGTCAGTCTTTCACCTTCCATCCTCTCCACATGGCCAAACCACCTCAGTGTGTTCCTCATAACGCTTCCTATCACATCCACATCCACACCACAACGCTCCTTTATATCCTCATTCGTCAGCCTGTCTCTCCACGTGACTCCACAGGCTCCTCTTAAATAACTCATTTCCACTGCTCTCACTCTTGCCTTGTGTCCTTCCAACAATGTCCAAGCTTCACTTCCGTACGTTAGAGTTGGTATCACAATACTGTCATGTAGTAACTTTTTCACTTCCATGCTCACTTCCCTGTTTCTTATCACTGCTTTCAAGGAACCAGCAACCTTTCTTCCCTGCTGTACCCTTTCAAGCACTTCACCCTCCAAACCTCCATCCTTACTCATCACACTACCCAAATACTTAAACGTACTCACATTTTCCAATTCCTCACCATCCAACCTCGTTGTACATTCACTAACTTCACCTCTCTCAAAGACCATCACTTTACCCTTCCCTACATTCACCTTTAGGTTCCGTTTCTTACACACTCTCTCAAACTCATCCACCAAGCCTTGCAGCTCTCCTTCGTCTTCACTCAACAACACAGTATCATCTGCAAACAACAGTTCAGGGAGTTTCCAAACACTATCCTCTCTCACCAGGGCCACTCCAACATCCACTACCCTACCTTGTACCTCTTTTATTACCCCATCCATGTACAGATTGAACAGCCATGGAGACATGACACATCCCTGTTTCAAACCAACTTTCAAAGAGAAAAATTCACTTAGTTCACCATCCACACGCACTGCAGCCTTCGCACCATCGTACATACTCTTCACAGCATTCAACAACTTCCCATCTACTCCATATATTCTTAACACTTTCCACAATCCTTGTCTATCCACCCTGTCATATGCTTTCTCCAAATCCATGAAAGCCGCATACAACTTCTTTCCCTTCTCTAGAAACTTTTCCACTAAAGATCTAAGAATAAATATCTGATCTACACAACCTCTTCCCTTCCTAAAGCCTCCCTGTTCTTCTCCAACTAATTTCTCTGTTCTCTCTCTAACTCTGTCTATAAGTATCCTACCATACACTTTTCCTATTATACTAAGAAGACAAATGCCCCTATGATTACCACACACAATTAGTCTCACGTTGGTAATTTACTACGTGTTGACGAGACGTCAGTAAGTCCAAGGAAAGATGAGTTATTGACGCAAATATTATTTTTTTTGCTTTGCCGAGTGTTATAATTTGTAAGTATTTAATGGTATCATACTGTTCCATGTACTCCTTGTGACCCAAGGCTGCTGTGTGCACCTCACCTCTGGGCTACGAACTCAGAGGTGCCAAATCAATATTTTGGGAATAGATAATTTCCCTCTCTGGCCAATGTAATACAATAATACTCATTTTTTGTAAAATAGTTATGTTTACTGTTCTTATTTCAGACTTCTGTTCGTATCTCTGATCACCTAATATTCACAATAATAACAGTTAAGTAGCAGTTTTTTTTTCTTTTTTTTTTTTTTGGTTTTATGCAAGGAAGGGGGAATCAAAGGCCAGGAGCCAATAAACCGTTCCTTCCAAGGAAAAAAAAAAAAAAAAAAAGACAATACAAAAAAGAGCCAAATTCAAGATCCGTTCATTTCGAGACGCCTGGACACTGCGTTTGAGTGAATGGAGATCATAGGAAGCAGGAAATACAGACAGAGGGAGACAGCTCCAGAGTTGACCTGAAGCATAAATGAAGGACTGGGAGGAACGGTTAACTCTTGCATTAGAGAGTTGGACAGAAAAAAGATGAGAGTTTGTTGCTAGACGGGTGCTACGCGCCCGTCGTAAAGGTGGACGGATGCAAGCAGACAGTTCAGAGGAGGAGTAACTTTTGAAGTAGCTATAGAAAAGAGATAAAGATGCAACAGCGCGGCGAAGAGACAGAGGTTGAAGGAATCCAGTAAGAGGTGAGTTAATGAGACGAAAAGTCTTTGACTCCACCCTATTGAAAAGAGCTGTATGTGGGGAGCCTCCCCACACATGGGGGTTGTACTCTAGACAGTGGCAAATAAAACCCGTGTATAAAGTCAACAACTGTACAGGGGTAAAGAAGGTACAGAGTCGGCACAGCACACCTAATCTCTTGAAAGCAGATTTTACAGATGTAATATGATCTTTCCAAGATAAGTCCCGAGAGAATGAAACCCCAAGTATGTTTAAGGATGATGCAGGACTGAGATGGATATTATTAAACATCAGTGGGTACTCCTGTGAAAGATCTTGTCGGGTTGAGGAAAACAACATTATACACCATGGCAGCCACTTCTGATCACCAGTCACAGTGACTGTTTCATATCCACTTTTGGATTTCCAATGCAAGTAATTACATATCTGCCACATCTATCAGAACTTGACCGTGTGCCATATCTACTGTATTCGCTGGGAGAGTCCCTGACCGTACTGTACCTAGAATTCCAATGTCATCTATTTGTCTTGCCTTCAAATACGTTCCCTTTCATTCCTCCATAATTTAGTCCTTTGTATGCGTTTCTTTGTATCTATTTCTGTTTTGCTATATCTGTCAATCTATCTAAGTAAACTTTATATATCAGTTTGAATAGATTAGCAATATTCCATTTTATTCATTATTACCTCCGCCAAAGAAGTTATGTTTTTGCCGGCATTGGTTTGCTTGTCTGTTTGTAGGATTACTCAAAAAGTTAAGAACGGCTCTTGCTGATATTTTTTGGAGGGGTTGGGTATGGCCCAAGAAATGCCTACAATACCTGCACAAAAATTACAAGATAACATCTTCATAAGATCTACCACACACCCTGCCTTGGCGGAGGTTTGCAATCTTGGATTGCTCTTGTTGTAACGTATGATTTACTACTTTTTTTTTCTTTATTCAGTGTACATATTTTCACAATAGTATATGCTTAGAAACACCTTTGTTTTTTATTTGTTTTACTGTAATTATTATTCTTCATTCAACTGTTCTTCTGCATTCATTTTAGCCAATCTCTTCTTACATTAACTTTTTTCATGTTCAGTTCCTACACTCAGATTATTAATAATCAACCTCGTCACGACCCTCATTACTCTTTATTCGTTTTTTTTTTTTTTTTTTTTTTTTTTACTGTTTTTCCATGTGTCTGGAGCCACCTGACGTGTGACCGAGCGTTGTAATTAGTATTTTGGACTACATTCTACTGTATATAATATATACTGGTACACTATTATATGCAACCACGTCAACAATGTGTAGGATGGAGGCCATGACATTCCACTCACGGTGTATTGACTCATTGTCTACGGAGCACAACACGATCAGCTGTTGGTGCTGACGGTACCACAGGGCAGTGAGGTGCTTGCAGAACATCCATACCCCGGAGCACAAGACAACGCTCCTAAGTCTTTGTTTCTTTCTTTTTCACAAAGAAAGAAGCAACCGGGAGGGCTGCCGTTTCTCTACACCATCTAAAATCACGGCATGAAAAGGCACAAAAAATGTTCTACACTACCCCAGCTGGGATTCGAACCCGCATCCATTGGGACAGTAGACCAGCTCTCTACCGACTCGGTCCTCGCCTCCCTCATAATGGTCTCTTGCATACCCGGATATGCTTGCATAAGGGAGATATCCTGGCAGCTTCTGGTATTGATCACACAGCAAGACACCTGTTGCAACACCTGGTACAATCTCCAGGTACTGTACTTTCACCTGCAGGACCTACCAGATATCAGTGAATCCATACACTACTCAAGCTTAATAAGTTACAGAAATTGGTAATGTTACATCAAAGCAACATCACTGTCATTCCCACTCAGTGTGTGCTGATGCAGCCAGAACACACAACACCCCAGTATGGTTCTATGGAATTTGTATAATCCCTACAACTAAGAAGGCCACTCATTGTCAATAAGAACTGGTGGTATGACTGCTGGCATGCTCCCTCAGCAAACAACAGTGTGTGACATGCCAAGCATCACTGGCATTTGCCAACCACACTTGGGATCATGAAGTTGTGAGAAATAATTCAACAGCAGACCTGAAGACGTCATGCCTTGACCAGCCAAGTGGGTTACTGCTACCGGTACTGCAAGATAAAACGACAGCCCATCCATTACTTGAAAATCTGCTACATAGTCTGTGGTAACTTTTAACACACTTCCCATCAGAAAGGCCACATGGTGTGAACCTGCTGCAATGACAGAACATGAATCTAACATCAACTGAAATTCAACGAGAGAAGCACCCGTCTACTAATAAGCAGTATTTAACGCAATTCAGTTTTTACCAACATCACAGCCTGTTTAGTTCCAGGAAACCACAGCCTATGCAACTCGCTGCTGCAGGACGAATATTTGGCTTCACATGAAGGTGTTACACTGATGCTGGTGATTAAGACTGAGGAGAGCTGACAGTGCAATACCATTTACCAAAGTGACTGCAATGGGTAGGGTAACAGGTGTGGGCAAAGACCTTCAAATGGACACCACTGTGCTGCTGAATTTGGTTTCGCGTTAATGTAAATAGAATGGTGATAGCGTTGTATAATGAATGGTAGATACAGACAACATATATTTGCTCTCGGTCGAGTCAGTGATACCACGTGGAGGACTGGTAAAATCACAAAAGCAGACACGAGACATGTCCTGCTTTAATGAGAATTACCTAATGCAATGTAGCAGCATTTCATATCACACCACTGTCTGTTTTATCAGACTTGTTTATGCACGAGGACATCGGTGCAAGTCGGGTAAAGAAGACACAGTTTGTTGCCATTCCAGTATAAGGCTCTTCTGACCTACTGTATCTAAAAAAGGCTTGAGGAACTACACACAACTCTCTTGGTTACTGTGTTCCAGTAACTCTAAATCCTGTATCTACAGGGAGTTGTCTTATTCAGTGTGCCAGAAAGTATCATTGTCTCAAGTAAAGAATAATTTCCCACGCAAGAAGTCGTGATCAGCAAGGTAGGCACGGAAAGGTGCTTATCTTCAATAGCTCTACAGCAGTTTATTTACGATGAAATGGCAGTCGCTGTTTCATTTGTCATTGCTCCTCAGGACTCCATGCTTACAAGTACATCCCTTCTCCCATCATATCGGCCACACACCACCTATCTAGTTTCCTTTATGGAAGAGAATAAACCTAAGGCTGAGTCTGCCAAATGTGTACGTTTCCAAAGAAAATTGAATAACACGTAGTCGCAATTCAAGAACCATTCATTATTAGATGCCTATTGCCTTAAAAAACTAGAAATCATTCGCAGTGGGAAAGACAAAATTGGAAAAAAATTTCCAGAGCTGAGCAGCTTCCTATACGAAAGACTGAGCTTACCAGTTAGCTTTTGTCCTAGAAACTAGACATAAAAGGAATGAGACTACTTACAGTAGGTAAACGGGGGCTGTATGTTCACCAAAAAGGAGGAGGAATGAAAGCACAGAGTTCGGGAGACGATCTGACCAGAAAAAGAAGAAGAAGAAGAAGAAGAAGAGGAAGGAGAGAGAGAGAGAGAGAGAGAGAGAGAGAGAGAGAGAGAGAGAGAGAGAGAGAGAGAGAGATGCAAGAATATACAACAATATTTTGAAGAGACAGAGGCAGAAGGGGGTCAGTGAAAGAAAAAGACATGATGAGAGTGAAAGACTTTGACCCAATCCTATTTAGACGGGGTGCAAATGATAACCCCGCACACATACGAGCTGTACTCACTGCGGAAGTGAACTAGGCTCCTGCATAATATTAGAAACTGAGTGGTGTTGACGTGAGCATTGTTACATGTGTAAAAATGTCTATATATGTTCTGTTTATTATACCGTACATGTATGTATAATGCGTGCGTGTCACCAGGCGAGGTGTGTACGTCGATGTTATGTTCACTAGCATCCACACACATACACTGGCTATCATGTTATTTCGTGTTTGGTACGCACACATTTATAAAATCTTAGTTAATTCTTTTTGCTTTATCGACGCAGGTGTGACTAAAATTGTTTGTAATATCAGTGATTTCCGATGGAGCTAAAACTGGTGACATAAGATTTGTGTTCACCAGCGATATTTATAACGTTTGGAGTATGGGGGAAAGTTTAATTTGGTTAACTCTATTCTGTATACTTCTCATCTGCCTCTAGCTGCGTATTGATGCGTGCCACGGCCGGAGGGTATATGAAGGTGAGAATTTTGAATGGAGAACATAGTTTTTGTGGGACTGGAGTCGAGAGATAAAGTGTTTGGACTGGAGATCAGAGAGGGAGGAGAAACAGTATTTTGTGTGCTGTATATATTTCTGAACATCTTTTCACTTCGTATCAGCATCCAATCGCAATTATTATTATTATTATTTTTATTAGTAGTGGCAAGTACAGAATGCAGTTTAATGATCTCTTTCTGAATTATTATTTTTTTGTCTGGCAAGTTTGTTCCCAGACTTTTGTGTAATTATTCAGGGTATTATCAGGTTGCTTGTTTTTCTCATTCTTTTGTGTTCCATTATCTTATTGTAAATACTGTACATATTATCAGCTTGTACAGTTTTATATTAGGTATTTTTCATTGTTTATTATGCCCTTGCTTACGTCAGCTAATTTTATTTACTTTCGGACCTGTGTTGCGAGGCCGGAGTTAGTTTTTTTTTTTTTTTTTCCATCAGTTAATTATTTGATCATTTCCCTTGTCACTTTGATTTTTTTTTTTCTCAGTTTTCTTACGCAGTCAGATTCAGTTATCTTGTGTTGCCTACTCCCATCTCGTAACATGTAAATTGGCGACCTTCCCAGGATAATACCTGAATATTTTGATGATTATTGTGTCATCGTGATTGTGTCACAATGGAGGGTAGAACTAGTGATGTTACTGTGGTGCCCCTACATATCGTGAGTCAGCAGGATGCAGCTGACTTCATCAACTCAGGACCAACAGAATATAAGGTTAGGAGGTTGCAGAAGCAGGAATGAATCTTAGTTGCCTATGCTCTTGAAATTCAGAGTTAGGTAATGCCATCCCATTAGTTAACTTAATTTGCCACCGACTGTTTGGCACAGACCCATATGAAGTCCCTGGATCCATGCTAGACCTTGAATTAGTTTCTAGATCAGTTCATTCATCCCATGATAATTTAGGTGGAGACACTGTCATTAAGCAGAAAGAATTTGTTAATGCAGAACAGGCTAAGTGCAATCATGAGTATAGGATGTCACAGCTTAAATTGCAGGAGGAGAAAATAAAACTGGAGCAGATGAAGCTTAACTATGAAATGCGTATGAATTGCCCAAGTGCCCCAACTAATTTTCCCCATTCTTTTTCAGAATTTAGAGCAGTTGACCCCACTAAATTAGTTCCCCCATTCGATGAGTGCTTAGTCCTGGAGTTCTTTGACCAATCTGAGAAGACTACTACAGGTAACAAGTGGCGCAGAGACAGCTGGTCAACTCTAGTTCAGACAGTAATCAAAGGCAACGCATTGAAGTCCCACCTAGAATCACAGGATTATGAGGTATTAAAGAAAGCCATATTGTGCACATATGAGATGAGACCTGAAGCTTACTGACAGAAATTTAGGAATTGTAGGAAGTGCCCTCATGACACTTTTGTAGATTTCAGTAGGCCGATGACTGATGCATGTAATCAATGGATGCAAAGTGAAGATGTCTCAGAATCTCATGTTAAGCTTAAAGAACTAGTTATCCTCGAGAACTTCCTTGACAAGATTGATGTAGATTTAAGAACTTCCCTTTATGATAAGAAAGCTAAGAATGCTGCTGAAGCTGCAGTTTATGTAGGTGAGTATTTATTGTTTAAGAATTTGATTAAGGGTAAGGAAATTCCTAGGAGTGTTCCTCAGAAGAGTTACCCCTCTCAGCTCCCCAAACAACTATCTCAGAAGTCCAACTCCACAAAGTACTCCACATCCAAACCTGATACACCTCACATTTCACCAAAACCTTCACACTGCTCATTTACTTGTTCATATTGCAAGAGGCCAGGCCACACTGTAGATAGATGTTGGCGAAACTCAGGCGTAGTGAAGCCAGTGAGCTTTGTTTCTCGTGGAGCTCCCTTGGTTACCCCTTCAGTTGGTTCCCCAGTTGTTAGTCAGTGAAACTCTGATGTTTTACCCCCTTCTAGGGTTGATGTTGTTTCGGAAGGTGGGAAGAAGGAGGCCACAGTTATGTCAGAGCCCACTGTTTCAGGAGGCGTGGTACAGGCGGTGATGAGCAGTGTTGCCCCTGCTTCTTCTTATGCTCCCTGCCTGTGCAGTATTCTGGTTCGGTGAAGGTGAATGGCGTGCAGCATCCGGTACGCATTCTTCGTGACATTGGTTCTTCAATTTTTTTCCAGGTAAGGTCAAATAATGACGTTCTGATGTTGCAGGAGGAGAGTTTGTTCTAATTAGGGGAGGAACAGGTGCAAAGACTGTGCCGCTAGTTTCTTGTGTGGTTAAATATCAGTTGTTTGATGGATCGGTATGATTGGGTCTTGTAGATTATTTACCAGAGAGTGGTGTTGATTTAATATGTGGCAGTGACCTAATGAGAGGTGAGGAGATTACCACTCCAGTTTTGTTAGAGGTGCCAGTGCCTGAAGTTCCCTCTCAGGTTGATCCCTATATTGCAGAGGAATTCCCAGTTTGTGCAGTGACTAGGTCCATGTCACGTGCAGAGAGGAATCAACAGGAGAAGATTGCTTGTAGTGTGCCCTGCATTACCGTACCAGAGGCGACAGTTAGTCCTACATTGGAGGACACGAAACAATCGGACAATGAGATATCTTTGGCAGATACGTTTACGGGTTCTTTGGGAGATATTCCACATGTTCTGTTGGAGGAGGTGAACATTGATAAGTTAAAGGAGTTGCAGTCTGGAGACCAGGAGATTCAGAGGCTGAAGCTGCGTGTGGTGGAAGATTTTGAGAAGGAGAAGGGTGGATGTTTATATGTGAAAGATGAGATTTTTTGGAGACGGTGAAGACCTCCACATGTGAATGTAGATGATGGGATGTGGGACTACTCCATTTGCAAGTCACATGAGTGTAAGGAAGACCATGGAGAAGTTGTGTGCGGAATTCTACTGGCCCCACTTGGCAGATGATGTGGCTAAGTTTGTCAAACATTGCCATACCTGTCAAGTAGTGGGTAGACAGAATCAGTCTGTCCCTAAGGCCCCTCTTGTCCCCATTCCCACCATTGATCCCCCTTTTTCCAGGTTAATCATTGATATGGTGAGACCTTTGCCCCTAACTTCTAATGGTAACTCATATATGCTCACTATCATTGCCCCCTCCACGAGGTACCCTGAAACGAAACCTCTATGTTCTATCATATCTAAGGCAGTGGTTAGAGTTTTGCTAGATTTCTTTACAAAGTTTGGTTTGCCCCGTGAGGTTCAGTCAGATAGAGGGTCTAATTTCCTTTCCAACATCTTCCAGCAGTCATTAGCTCAACTTGGCATCACACATATCAAGAACAGTGCCTACCAACCGGAGATGCAAGGTGCCTTGGAGCAATACCACCGGACGCTCAAGAATATTCTCCGCAAGTACTGTCTGGAGCACTCTAAGGACTGGGAACATGGTGTGCTGTTCCTCCTGTTTGCTATGAGGAAAGTCCCCCAGGATAGTTTGAGTTTCTCTCCCAACGAGCTCGTGTTTGCCCATCAAGTTCGGGGTCCCCTGAGCTTGGTTAACCCCTACACCGCGGGCTTGTTTACCAATGACTTGCGTGTGCCGCGGGGTTATTTGGGCTCCGACAGACTCTCAAAAAATATTTGCCAAAAATCAGTTATTAGTCCTAGAATAATAAAATTACATATGCTTATGGCACATACCTTCAGCTTTCTCCTGGAATGATTGTTGAGCCTTCGTCGGTTACCGTAGGACTTGTGGAGACCTCTGAAGTAGGGTAACGAAGTCTCCACTTTACACTTCCCGACAACCCGTAATATGATTACCACAGCCAGATACAAACACTATAAACACTATTCTACAATTTTCAAGTAGTTTGGGATCCATACAAAAAAAAAAAAACACTGTGAAAGCAATGGAAATTACGAACGCGTCTGATCGTCGCACTGGCACTAGTTCGCTCTTGGTAGTCTGTCATTTATTATTCATAAAACCCCTCACACTTTATATTTCTATTACTATATAACACTTATATATATCTACAGTCTTTATCCATAAGTTTCCTTCAGTAGTATTAGTTTATTGTCACTGTAGGGATTCAATTTCTTTCAGTAAAATACGTAGCATTCACTTTCTCGTCCTGTATACTGGCATTGAGAGTGAATGTCACTTTCATCTTCACTCTCATAACTCATAGCATTCAGACATGCTAGAGTGAAACTTTCACTTTCATTACTCCTAGGGTATTCTTATAATACTACTCATTTACATTTCTATTTACGTTCTCTATTTTATTTACGTTATTTACATTTCTATTTTACACTGTGTTGTGCACTGTCACTTGAAATAACTTATAAAACTATTTTCCACTGTTCACGTATATTTACATTCATTACTTTCACTTGCTGTTTACACATTATTTACACATTTACAATTCCACTTGCACTGTTTTACTCAATAGAAAGATCGTAGTCACTCTTTTATCAATTGTCAGCCCTTTACGTCTTTCCACACGAGGTTTAGTAGGGGGTAAAGGTCACAGGGCCATTTGCATGGGGGTGAAAAAAGGCCTTGAAGTCAGCAAGAAGAAACATACGTACTCTCACTTCGGAAGATGAGAGTGAACTGATAACGCCGAGGACCAGCGTGGAGGCCTGCTAGGGGTTATTCAGAGTTGCCAATATTACTTCTTGAAACAGCTAAGTCTAGCACTGATATGATTGGCAGGAAATCTAGACAATACATTATAAATTTGGTAGTTCCAGGTGAATGTAAATATCACTTAGGCTTCTCCCTTCCCTCCTTACATGTATATTTATTACGAAAATAGTCCTAGAATAATAAAATTACATATGCTTATGGCACATACCTTCAGCTTTCTCCTGGAATGATTGTTGAGCCTTCGTCGGTTACCGTAGGACTTGTGGAGACCTCTGAAGTAGGGTAACGAAGTCTCCACTTTACACTTCCCGACAACCCGTAATATGATTACCACAGCCAGATACAAACACTATAAACACTATTCTACAATTTTCAAGTAGTTTGGGATCCATACAAAAAAAAAAAAAACACTGTGAAAGCAATGGAAATTACGAACGCGTCTGATCGTCGCACTGGCACTAGTTCGCTCTTGGTAGTCTGTCATTTATTATTCATAAAACCCCTCACACTTTATATTTCTATTACTATATAACACTTATATATATCTACAGTCTTTATCCATAAGTTTCCTTCAGTAGTATTAGTTTATTGTCACTGTAGGGATTCAATTTCTTTCAGTAAAATACGTAGCATTCACTTTCTCGTCCTGTATACTGGCATTGAGAGTGAATGTCACTTTCATCTTCACTCTCATAACTCATAGCATTCAGACATGCTAGAGTGAAACTTTCACTTTCATTACTCCTAGGGTATTCTTATAATACTACTCATTTACATTTCTATTTACGTTCTCTATTTTATTTACGTTATTTACATTTCTATTTTACACTGTGTTGTGCACTGTCACTTGAAATAACTTATAAAACTATTTTCCACTGTTCACGTATATTTACATTCATTACTTTCACTTGCTGTTTACACATTATTTACACATTTACAATTCCACTTGCACTGTTTTACTCAATAGAAAGATCGTAGTCACTCTTTTATCAATTGTCAGCCCTTTACGTCTTTCCACACGAGGTTTAGTAGGGGGTAAAGGTCACAGGGCCATTTGCATGGGGGTGAAAAAAGGCCTTGAAGTCAGCAAGAAGAAACATACGTACTCTCACTTCGGAAGATGAGAGTGAACTGATAACGCCGAGGACCAGCGTGGAGGCCTGCTAGGGGTTATTCAGAGTTGCCAATATTACTTCTTGAAACAGCTAAGTCTAGCACTGATATGATTGGCAGGAAATCTAGACAATACATTATAAATTTGGTAGTTCCAGGTGAATGTAAATATCACTTAGGCTTCTCCCTTCCCTCCTTACATGTATATTTATTACGAAAATAGATTAGAGGCCTACTTAGGAGATATATATTCAGAGCTACCAATGTTATATCTTGAAACAGCTTTGTCTAGCACTGATATGATTGGCAGGAAATCTAGACAATACATTATAAATTAGGTAGTTCCAGGTGAATGTAAATATCACTTAGGCTTCTCCCTTCCCTCCTTACATGTATATTTATTACGAAAATAGATTAAAGGGCATATTTCAAGGGGGAAAAAACAGCGAAAATTAGCGAACAAGTGCACGTGAGGTGTTGTCAGGTGATAATTAGCCAATTCCAGGTGTATGGCACTCTCACTTACCTTATTTCTTTCTTGTATATATTATTTGGTATAAGAATAGGACATAGGGCTTATTTCAATGGATGAAATCAGTGAAAAATTCCAGGGAAGATTTACTTAGCGTAGCACGGCCGGGCAGGCGAGAGGATAGGGTAATGGAGGGGGGGTAGGGAGGGGAGTCAAGAACGGGGAGAAATGGCTAAATTGTCAACAATGGATGGGAGTACAGATGAGATTAGGAGTGCTGACTAGTGTTGGACATTGGCAGTACTGATAGATGATACAAGCCCCCACTTGGAAGCCCGGGTGAATTCAAAATAACACAGAATCACAAAAGCGACGCCCCGCGGTATGATCCCTTGCTCCCAAGCGTCACGAAAGTGACGCCCCGCGGTTAAGGGGTTAAGGAGACTTGGAGCAGTAACCTTGCAGAGAGCCAGAGCTTACTCTGTTATGTGCAGGACTTCAAGACCCGTATGAGTGAGACTCTGGAGCTGGCCTGGGAAAATCTCAAGCATGCTCAGGACAACATGAAGGTGAGGTACGATCGAAAACCCAGGCTGAGGGAGTTTAAGGTCGGCAATGAGGTTTTGGTGTTGCTGCCACTGCAGGGGCAGCCGCTGGCTGCTAAATATAGTGGTCCTTACCCTATAGTGTGGCGTATTGGAGACACTGACTACTTGGTGGAGACCCCTGATAGAAGGAAGAAGCACCAACTGTGCCATGTAAACATGCTGAAGCCGAACATTTTGCACCAGATTCTCCAGCTCCCGTACACCTTGTCTCCGCCACTGCTGCTGCTGCTGCTGGGGAGGGTGTTGATAGCAGCTTGTTTTAGGTGGACTGCGAGTTTCCAGATTGTAGCTGGGTGAGGAATGATGAGGCAGAGTCCACTCGCAACTCCAAGTTAGCACATCTGCCTCAGAACCAAGCATCTCAGTTGGTTGCCTTCTTGTCACCTTACAAGGAAGTATTCAGCAGTACCCCTGGGAAGACCAATTGGATTCAGCATGACGTGGATGTGGGTGATGCTGTTCCTGTGGAGTTGCCCCCTTATTGAGTCAGTCCTCAGCGTGTTGGGCTGCTGCGTCAGGAGCTCAACTGTATGGTGGACCTAGGGCTAATCCCCCCCCTTGTGTTAGTCCCTGGAGTTCCCCTGTGACTTTGCAGCCTAAACTGACGGACTGCAAGATTTTGCACAGACTACAGACGGGTGAACACGCTAACCAAGACTGGTACGTACCTACTGCCCCGGCTTGAGGACTGCATTGATCGCATCAGCTCGTCTAGTTATATCACCAAGTTAGATCTCAAGAAAGGCTTCTGGCAAGTGCCTTTGACCGAATGGGCTAAGGAAGTCTAATTTTTTGTGGCAGACAGACAAACATATCAATGTAACGTGATGCCATATGGTATAAAAAACGCCCCGGCAATGTTCTAGCGATTAATAAACATGGTTGTCAGTGGTATGAAACATTGTGTGGTATACTTGAATGATGTAGTAGTCTTTACCAATGACTTGGAAAGCCACTTAAGAGAACTAGGTGTTTTGCTGTCCAGGCTTTCCGAGGCTTGCCTTATAGTAAATTTAAAGACCTGCAAGTTTGTTTGTGCACAAGTTCAGTACCTAGGTTATGTGGTTGGTTATGGTTGTGTACACCCCCATGACTCTAAGGTGGAGGCACCACAAAACAGGCGCGAGCTTCGGAGATTCCTTGGCTTTATTGGTTACTACTGTCGTTTTTTGAAGAACTTTGCAACAATAGTGGCCCCTCTCACTAAATTGCTTAAGAAAGATAGAAAATACATCTTGACTGATGTGTGTCAGAATAGTTTTGATGTAGCCAAGGAGATCTTATGTAATCATCCAGTTATGGTTGCACCAAACTTTAATATTACATTTAAGCTTGCTGTAGATGCTAGTAATGTGGGTGCAGGAGCTGTGTTAATGCAAGACAACGATAATGGCACAGAGCTTCCTGTTTGTTATTTCAGTAAGAAGTTTTTTGTGTCACAGCATAATTATTCTGTTTTCAAAAAGAAACTATTAGCACTGATCCTCGCCCCGCAGCACCTTTCTGTTGATGTCACTATGTTTGGACCTACTGTTATTGTATATACTGATCATCATCCACTCAAATTTCTGAATAATTTGAAGATGAAGAATCAGCGATTGGCACGTAAGAGTTTGTTCCTTCAGCAGTTTCATTGGGATGTTAGACATATTAAGGGTGTTGACAATATCATCGCTTATTGTTTGTCATGTTCTTAGGAACGAGTTTTCCTAAGGGAAAGTTGTTTCTTAGGTATGGGTGTGTTTTTGTGTAAGAATGTCTATATACTTTCTGTATATTATACAGAATGTAATAGGAAGATTGTTGGATGTAAGAGTTCTGAGAGGGGAGGGTGGAGGTATGTCTGACCACTACAGTACCTGGTGGAGGGAAAGTTAAGAGTAGGTAAGAGATGCGTGAGAGCTAGGAGAGTTTGGTGTGGCAGGGAGGTTTTGAAAGAGTGAGTTGGATAAAAGAGAGAAAATGAGAGAGTATCAGGAGAAATTCAAAGATGACTGGAACGCAGTGAAAGATCAGGAAAATGGCAGTGTGGTGGAGGAATGGCAGTTGTTTAAGAGTGCTGTGGTGGGGCACGCGGAGGAGGTGTGTGGTGCGAGACGTGTTGGTGGTGGTGTAAGAAAAGGAAGTGAATGGTGATGCGAGGAAGTATGGCTGTGGCTGAGAAGAGACGTGCATATGAAGTGTGGCTGCAGAGGAAGGATGAGGTGTCATATGAGAGGTTTATACATCTCATATGGCAGGAATAGGACAAGAGGATGAGAGGAATAGGACGAGAAGGGCTGTGCTTAATGCTAAAGTGGCAACAGATGAGAGGTAGGGTAGGTGGTTGACTGAGTACTTTCAACAGAATAAGAAAATGTTTTGGAAGGAGGTGAAAAGGGTGCAAAAGGGAGAGTCTGTGAAGGAATAGCGAGTAAAAGCAGAGGATGGAAGGATGTTAACTGAGATGGATGCAGTAAGGAAGAGATGGGCAGAGTATTTTGAAAGATTGTTAAATGTAGAGGAGGAAAGGGAGGCTGAGATTGTGGCAGATGGAAGGGTGCAAGGAATAAATGTGTTGGGAGAGTTGAATGATTCTTTGATCACGAAGGAGGAAGTGCAGGAGGCAGTATAGGAGATGAGAAAATGGAAAGCTGCAGGTATGGATGGGTGTGCTGTGGAATGTCTGAAAGGTGGTGGAACGACTATTGTTGACTGGTTAGTAAAATTGTTGAATGTGTGCTTTGTGCAAGGTATGGTGCCAATTGACTGGGCTAGTGCTTGTGTGGTTCTGTTGTATAAAGGCAAGGGTGATACTAGCTTTAGGGGTATAAGTCTGCTGAGTGTTGTAGGTAAGGTGTATGGTAAAGTGTTAATCAAGAGAGTTAGAGAGGGTACAGAGGGAGTGATTGGTGATGAGCAGTGTGGTTTTAGGAGAGGGATGGGATGCATGGATCAGGTGTTTGCTGTGAGACAAGGGTGTGAGAAGTATTTAGCGAAAGGCAAAGATGTGTTTTGGGTATTCATGGATTTAGAGAAAGCATATGATAGAATTGATAGGGAGGCTTTGTGGACTGTTTTAAGATTGTGTGGACTTGATGGTAGGTTACTAAAAGGGGTGAAAAGTTTTTTATGTAAATAGCAGAGCGTGTGTAAGAGTGGGAAGTACTGTGAGTGATTGGTTTCCCGTGAGAGTGGGGCTGCGGCAGGGATGTGTGATGTCGCCTTGGTTGTTTAATATTTATATGGATGGTGTTGTAAGGGAGGTGAATGCAAGAGTTTTAGGTGGAGGTCTGACTCTGGTGAATTATGATGGTAGAGAGTGGAATCTGAAGCAGCTGCTGTTTTGCAGGTGATACTGCATTGGTGGCTGATTCAGAGGAGAGATTGAGACAGTTGGCAGAGGAGTTTGGAAGGGTGTGTGAAAGGAAGAAATTGAAAGTAAATGAGAATAAGAGTAAAGTGATGAAGTGCACAAGGTCGGTAGATGGTAGGAGGATGAATATAATTTTGAATGGGGAGTTGCTTGAGGAGGTAGAGTGTTTTAAGTATTTAGGGTCACATGTTGCTGTGGATGGAAGAATAGATGCAGAAGTGAAGTTTAGAATGAATGAAGTAGGAAAGGTGCTGGGAGGAATGAAAAAAGTGTATAGATTTCGTTTGCTTAGAATGGATGTAAAGAGAAGCCTGTATGAGGGTGTTGTGGTACCGACTGCGTTATATGGGGCTGAAACACGGAATATGGGTATAGCAGAGAGGAAACGTTTGAATGTAACTGTGTGGAGTGACGCGTGTGGATTCAGTGCAAAATGATGAAGTGCGAAGGAGAACTGGAGTTGTTCGGGCAATGGCTGATCAAGTTGAGCTGAGGGTGTTGCGATGGTTTGGGCATATGGAGAGAATGGATAATGGGCGATTGGTGAAAAAGATAACTAGATCTGATGTGAGAGGTGTAAGGCTGAGAAGTAGACCACGTGTAGGATGGATGGACAGTGTGAAGAGAGCGTTGGATGAGAGAGGGATGTCTGTTGAGCAAGGAAGAGTGGCTGTGCGTGACAGAAATAAATGGAGTGAAACTGTGAATCAATAAATGATGACGCAGCCCTGAAGGGACATTCTCCTGTATTTCGTCTGATCAGATAATCAGGTCAGGTGCGGGTAAGAGGATGGGTCTATTATGATGTGGCAGGGGTAAACCAGCTCTGCTGTCGGGCCCTGCTGCGGATGTCACTGACTGCACTACGCAGTTGACCCTTGTGCGGTGTGATGTGGTGAGGATCTGTCCCTTCTCCCCTTTGGGGCTAAGATGCAAATGAATATGTTTGAGTGGATGAGTAAATTGGGAATGTGTCGTCCTGTCTCGGCTACCTCCCTTTCCTTGAGGGAAGCAGCCTAGGTATACTGTATAGATAGATAGATTATACACGTATGTATAATGCGTGCATGTCGCCAGGCGAGGTGTGTACGTCGATGCTATGTACACTAGCATCCATGCACATGCACTGGCTAGCATGTTATTTCGTGTTTGGTACACACATTTGTAAAATCTTAGTTTGCTCTTTCGACACAGGTGTGACGAAAATTGTTTGTAATATCAGTGACTTCCTGTGGAGCTTAATCTGGCGACATAAAGATTTGTATTCACCAGTGATATTTATAACGTTTGGAGTATGGGGGAGAGATTAATTTGCTTAACTCTATTCTGTATCCTTCTCATCTGCCTCTAGCTGCATGTTGATGCGTGCACACGGCTGGAAGGTATATAAAGGGGAGAATTTTGAATGGAGAACGGAGTTTTTGTGGGACTGGCGTTGAGAAATAAAGTGTTTGGACTGGAGATCAGACAGGGAGAAGAAGCAGTATTTTGTGTGTTGTATATATTTCGGCACATCTTTTCACTTCGTACCAGCATCCAATCACAAATAATATTGTTATTATTATTATTATCAGTGGCAATTGCAGATTGGAGTTCAATGATCTCTTTTTGAATTATTTTATCTCTTGTCTGGCAAGTTTGTTCCCAGACTCTTGTGTAATTATTCAGGGTATTATCAGGTTGCTTGTTTTCCTCACTTTTTTGTTTCATTATCTCACTGTAAATATTGTACATATTATTAGCTTGTACACTTTTATATTAGGTATTTTTCACTGTGTTTATTTTGCCCTTGCTTACGTCAGCTAATTTTATTTACTTTCGGACCTGTGTTGCGAGATTGGGGTGAGTTTTTTGTTTTTGTTTTTCATCAGTTAATTATTTGATCATTTCCCTTTTCACTTTGATTTTTGTTTTTATCTCAGTTTTCTTATGCAGTCAAGTTCAGTTATCTTGTGTTGCCTACTCCCATCTCGTAACAGCATGGAGATGGTTTAGCAAATCTCGTCTCCCTTAAGCTGTTTTTATAAATGACACAATATTATTTTTCCAAGAAAGATCAAGACAGAAAAAGATACACAAAAGCCATTAAGAATTGATGGAGGACTGATCTCTTGTGTTTTAAATGTAAGGAATAATTATCTGGAACTCAGTGCCGAGTGGGGAGATTGAGTAACTGAGATTCTGAGACTTTAAAAATGAGTATATTTTTTGCCGAAATTTGAAACGAATCAGACGTCATGTGGCCTAAAGCCTTATCACGTTACTGGTGTTGTGACTGCTATGATGGATGCTCCGAAAACCAGGTTGAATTGAGTGATTATGGTACAATCAGAAGACGAGTGGATATTGTTAGATGTACAGCTCAATAGGTCATTGAGGATTACGAGGAAAAAATTAGGAGAAAATACAAAACCATAAGGAACATCCCTGTCTTTAGTTAATGAAGAAGAACTGTGGCCGTCTAGAATTGCAAATTTAGAATATTCAGGCAGTAAATTTGAACCGAAGGTACAGAAAGAGTGATAAATTTCGTAAAGAGGCCGTGTGAAAATGAAAGAGTTGAGCCAAACTCTGTTGAAAGCCTTTGAGATGTCTAAACATGTCTAGCACAATAAAATAGAAATAAAATAGATCCCCAGCGCAACATCCCTGCCGGTATCCATGCTGGCAGTCATAATGGTTATGAGCGGTCTACATCTCATAATCTTTCAGGTTCAAGATAGATTCAAAGACAAGAATACAAGAGATTAAAGCAATTGAGCGGTAGAGGTTTGGCAGCAGCTGATTTTCCTTTGGACCGGCAGTAAATGAACAAAACTCCAGCAAGTTGTCAGACAAACACTAAAGAGTATGCCTAGGCAGAGTGTCACCATGGACATATAGTAGTTGAGTGAGAGGATGGGCGTCATCTGGACCAATAGGACTGAGTACAGAGAAGGCAAAAATGAAGCTTTTGGAAGAGGAAATAATGAGAAGCATGAGAAAGGGAATGTACCATAGAATGAAATTATGGTTTTTGAAAGAAATGATTTTCCCTTTCTAAAACCGAACTGCCTTTCTGTTATCATACTTATACTGTGTTCTAGATTGTTTACCTAAACTTTTTCATATCTGTTTTTCTAGTACTTTACCTACAACACTGGTCAGTGATACAGGTCTGTAGTTGAGTGGATTCTGTCTATTCCCTTTCTTGAATAGGGGAACAATGTTTGCTTTCTTTCAAATTTCAGGTAGTTTTTGACCTAAGGATTCCTTTAATATTAAAATAATGGTCTGCTTACATAACTCTTCTGCACATTCATGTAGCATACAACCAGATATTTCGTCAGGACCATATGCTTTTCCTTTGTCTAATTTACTTAACTCTTCCTTTACTTCTTTTTCTGATATTAGTATAACCGGTAACACGTGTGGGCCAGCATGTTCCACATCATCTCTTTCAAAATTATTTGCTTTTGTGAAAACTGATCGGAAGTTTTTTAGTGCTTCACAAATATCTTTCTCATGTGTATAGCTTATCCTCACGTCTGTAATGGACTGTATTTTATCTTTAACTTTTGTTTTGCTTCGGATGCAACTGTAAAATAGCTTAGGCTGATCACTACTTTCACTTATAATGTCTTCCTCAAACTGTCTTTGAGCCTCATTATCTTTGTATAATCATTTCTTGCCTGTTTATATGTGTATATGCCCTCTCACTATTGCGTCTTCTGTATGTATTCCACAGCAAGTCTTGCTTTTGTTTTGATTTTTTACATTCTGCATTAAACCATTTCTTTATTTTCATTTCTGTTTCTTTGTGCTGAGGGATGCAATTCTGGACTCGTATTTCATAAAAATAACAGAATTTTCTATATATTTCAATCTTGTCCTCTAAGATCTTTTTCCCAGTCAGTTTCTAAGAAGTACTTCTTCAGGTCATGATAGTTGCCCTTTTTGTAGTTTAGACTCTTCTTGTACCTCTCATTACTACTAACTATGTCATATGCAATCCTGAAGTTGCAATTTAATATTCCATGATCCCTTTTGCCGATTGGAGGGTGATGTATTATATTGTCAGTATCATTTTCTTGCCTAGCAAATATAAGATCTAGTACGGATGGATCATCAATTTTTTTTTCTGGTGTTTTCCTTTACATGCTGTGTTAGGAAAAACTCCTGCACAAGATCCAAGAGCGTTTGATCCAAACAGCTTTCATGGCTTCTTACATCTAGAGTATTCCAATTCATATTTGTATTGAAATCTCCAGTTAATAAAATTCTTTCAGATTTCTCTTCCATTCTATGTAGTAATGTTCTTAAACTCTGAATTATTGTCCTTTCTGCCAGGTCTTCATATTCGCCTCTTTCCCAAGTGTTGTTTTGGGTGGCATGTATAAATTTGCCAAGATTAATTTCCCTTTAGATGTGTTAATCTCCAATGCAATCATTTCTACTTTTGATGATATATATATTTTCATTTCTTTGACTTGTGTATATATATATATATATATATATATATATATATATATATATATATATATATATATATATATATATATATATATATATATTTTAAGATTACCATTCCTCCTCCTTTTCTTAAATTTCGCTCTTCTCCATATATTATATTCCTCTAAGTTTAGGGTATCGTTTGATATTTTTGGGGGGTTAATTTGTTTCAGTTAGGCAAATAATATGTGGTTCCTTTTCTTTGGTATACCCTTAATCTCCAATAATTTAGACACCATTCCATCTACATTTGAGTACATCAGCTTAAATAATCTTGTTTACATACTTGCCATAACTTCCATCTTTTTATTCCCTGTTGGTTATGTACCAATTTCGTATATGCAACCCAATTGCTTTGTAAAAAAAATTTGCTCCTCTCTTCGTATGATCTTACCTCGTTCTTTGTGTTTGCCTCCTCCCTCTTCTCCTTTGGTATTCCCAATTCCTCGTGTGTATGTGTGTGTGTGTGTGTGTGTGTGTGTGTGTGTAATGCTAAGAGAACTGAATGTATGCTCTCATGTCTGAAAGAATAATATCTCTAATAAAGAGAAAACACTCCAACAGCTGTCGGCCATTGAAGCAATAATCATTTAAAGGAATGTCAAACAAGGATTGGCTGAGGGCCTCCTAGTTCACCACGCCAACATCCCACAGACACTGTTTCTTGTCAAGGTTCACATTTGTTGAAGTAAGGTTGTGAACAGAGTCCAGTGAGGAAAAATGATCATTTACAGAATTATTCCACGTAAAACAAGATGGATGGAGAGCTGCTGACAGGGAGACCTGGAGCTCCCGTTTCATCAGCCCTCGGGACTGGTTCCTGACCATCCTCCTTTGCTGAACTTTTTCAGTGTTTCAGCAACACAGAGGGTAGGCCAGCATGCTCTCCTATACAGGTTTCTCTAACTGTCAACACCAAACTACATGCACATTACACATTACACTTCCTTTTCAAAAAAGAAAACAACAGGCGTCTAATAAGCAAGATTCTGAGTCCCCGGGAGGGGGGGGAGGGACCATAAATGCCCCCACCATCCGCCCCTCTCCTCGTGACGAGACAACGATCTGGCTGGGACGACCGTACGACTCACTTCTTCATTTCTGTAACATTCGCGGCCCTTCCTCTAACTTTCCCTCTGTTGAACATCACCTTTCCTCCTCTAAACCTTACCTTCTTATCTTAACTGAGACTCAGGTGCCTGAGGCAACTAACAGCAAACCCTTTTCTGTATCCTCCAACTTTCTCTATACTCATTTCAAAGCCAAAGGTGCTGTTGTGTATACTCACGCAATGACTTATCTTGCTCTTGTGTTCCTGACATTGATTCTTCCGAATTCTCTACTCTCTGGCTTCGGCTTTCCTGCCATTCTCTGACTACATATATCTGTGCTGTTTACTTATCCCCTAATTCTGCTATGAAAAATTCTTCAACTATCATACGTCTACAGTGGAAACATCCTATACGTTTCTCCTTTCTCTGAAACCCCCATTCAAGGAAATTTCAATGTTCATCACCACCTTTGGCTCTCCTCTCCTTTCACTGATCCATCTCGTGAACAAGCCAACATCTTTTCTATCCTTAATGACAGTGCAGCTTGCACAGCACCCTACCCATATCCCTGACTGCCTTGGAGCTCTTCCTTACAACTAATCCTTCTGCTTACACTGTTAATCTTTCTTCTCCGTTGGGCTCCTCTGATTACAACCTTATTACCTTAACCTGTCCTATCGCTCCAGTACAGCCTGTGGATCCTCCAAAGAAACGTTGGTTGTGGCACTTTGGAGGGAGGCCCTCAGGCAGTACTTCTTTGATTTTCCCTGGAATGATTATTGCTTCCATGGCCGAGAGCCATCTGAGTGAGCCATGCGCATTATGGAGGTTATTCTCTCGGTCATGGAAGCATACATTCCTTTCTCACATCCTTTGACTAATGAAAAAAAGTCTTGGTTTAATAGCGCTTGTTTTAATGCTGTCCACAGCAAGGAGAAGGCCTATAAAAGGTACCGGAGCCAACCCACCCCTGAATCACTCTTTTATGTTTCTGCCCGGAATTATGCCAAGTCTGTTCTTCACTCTGCTAAAAATAATTTCATCCATTCTAAATGCTCTGAACTCTCCAACCCGAATTCTTCCTGCTCTTTCTGGCACCTTGCCAAAAACCTTTCTACAACTTTACCTCATCATCATCCTCTCTTTTCTATTCTGATGGCTCTGTAGCTATTTCTTCTACTGATAAAGCAGACCTCTTTGCTCAGACTTTCCTTCCAGTTCCGCCTTAGACGATTCTGGTGCTGTTCCTCCATCACTTTCCCCGTCTGACTTCCTCATGGCTGACAATAAAATATCTTCACCTGATGTACTGTATTTTCTGCCATCACTGGCCTCAGTACTAATAATGCATATAGGCCTAATGGGGTCCCTCCTGTTGTCCTCATGAACTGTGCCTCTGTGTTTACATTCTGCCTAGGTAAACACTTTCGCTCTCGTCCCTCTACTTGTACCTTTCCTTCTTGCTGGAAGTTTGCTCTCATTCAGCCAGTCCCAAAGAAGGGTGACCATTCCCAACCGTCTAACTATCGCCCAGTTGCTTTAATATCCTGTGTCTCAAAAGTCTTTGAGTCTATTATTAACAGAAAAACATTAAAGTATCTTTCCAATCACAACCTTTCTGATTGTCAGTATGGGTTCCCTTCAGGGATGCTCCACTGGCGATCTTCTCACCTACCTTCCAGACTCCTGGTCATCCTCCTTTCGGGACTTTGGCGAAAGCTTTGACATTTCATATGACATCTCAAAGGCTTTCGATCGAGTCTGGCATAAATCTTTAATTTCCAATCTGCCTTCCTACGTTTTCTATGCCTTCATCTAAAGCTTCCTGTCTGGTCGTTCTGAAGTTGCTGTTGTAGACGGCCTCCGTTCACTCCTAGGTCTATCAGTAGTGGTGTTCCTCAGGCCTCTGTCCTATCACCAACTTTCTTTTATTCATCATTGCCTTTCTAAGCTGTACATCTAATCCTATCCACTAATTCATTGATGAATCCACCCTTCACCTTTCCATTCGGTTCCAGCAACGTCCATCTCAGCAGTTACTTCAACAAACAAAGGATAAAGCCATGGCACACCTAATGTCTGACTTGGCTCATATCTCTGACTGGGGTAAAAGTAATTTTGTTGTTTTTAATGCATCAAAGACTCATTTCTTACACCTATCAACCTGATAGTACTGTATCTTCCACAGGAGTACCCACTAATGTTTAATAATATCCAGTTCAATCCTTTATCATCCTTAAAAATACATAGGTTTTCATTCTCTAGGGATTTGTCTTGGAAAAATCATATTACATCTCTTCTAAAATCTGCTTCCAAGAGATTAGGTGTGCTAAGCGGACTCTGTATCTCTTTACCACTGCACAGTTTTTGACTCTATACACGGGTCGTATTCTCCCCTGTGTAGTGTACAACTCTCATGTGTGGGGAGGCTCCCCACATACAGCTCTTCTCAATAGGGTGGAGTCAAAGGCTTTTCGTCTCATTAACTCTCCTCCTCTTACTGGCGTCCTTCAACCTCTGTCTCTTCGACGCATTGTTGCATATTTATCTCTTTTCTCTCGCTGCTTCAATGGCCACTGCTCCTCTGAAATGTCTGCCAGCATCCCTCCACATCTATGACGAATGTGTATCTCTTTTCTAGCAACAAACTCTCAAACCTTTTCTGTCCAGCTGTCTAATGCAAGAGTTAACCATTACTTCCAATCCTTCATTCATGCAACAGGTCAGCTCTGGAACTGTCTCCCTCTGTTTGTATTTCCTACTTCCTATGATCTCCAGTCTTTCAAACGCAGTGTGTCCAGGCATCTCGAAATGAACGGATCTTGAATTTTGCCCTCTTCTGTATTGTTTTTCCTTTTTTCTTGAAAGGAACGGTTTGCGGGCTCCTGGCCTTTGGTTCCTTCTTCCTTGCATAGAAGAAAACTTACTCAAGTATGATGGAAGTGTGTCTAAAATTGTCCTTGATATGGTTGGAGATACTGTAAAAGTTAGTCTGGGTCAGTAAAGATAGAAAAGTTGTAGGCTTAATCATCATGTAAATCAATGAAATGGAAGAAGCACTGTGGCAGACATGAAATATGCAAAATGCAAACTTCAGAGAAGGAGAGCTAGATAAATTATATTACATCATCTTCATCATCCGGACGTCCTTTCCCACCCTAGGGCAGGGTGAGGAGTAGCAATGTCCAGACAGCCCAAATTTGTCTAATCCAATGGGCCACGCTTCCATTCACTCATCATTCAAGCCCCAGGAATCCTGGCTCTATCGGATATGCCAAAAACATTCACCACGTTCTGTAGCTTCACACACACGTATCCGAGAGTCATTCCGGACGCTACCACGTTAAAAAGGGGTGCCAAATCCCTGATCATGCACTGCTTCTCACAACATTCATCCAGCAAGCTAGATCTCTTGTCAGTTCTCTAGCCTCACCGACTTCCAAACTTCTAGTCCTCACACACTCATTCACCATGTCTTCACCTTCTTCTTGGCCTACCTAACCTCCTCACTCCCTCAAATTCGCTCAGATATACTATTTTCACCACTCTATTGCCATCCATTCTCTCCACATGACCATACCATCTCAGTACACTCTCTTCGATTCTGGTGTTGACCGACTTCCTCTCTCCACATCTTTAACGAATCACATTATTTCGTATCCTATCCACCCTCTGTACTCCACATAAATTCCTCAGCACTCCCATCTCCACTGCTCTTGCTCCTGACTTTTCATTTTCGTGCCACATCATAGTCACATCCATATGTTAAAGTTGGCACTAACACTCCTTCATGTAAGCCTTATGCAGCTGCAACACTCAAGCCTATGTTTCTTATCAAGGCCTGCATTGGACCAACTACGTTTCTTCCTTGTGTCACTCTACTTTCCACTTCTTTTGCACATTTTCCTCTCTTTTCTATCGCTGTACCCAGGTATTTGAACTCTCTCACCAATTCCAGTCTCTCTCCATTCACCGTAACATCGCACTGGGAGTCACCTTCTCTCCTAGTAACCATCATTTTACTCTCTTCTACATGTACTCAAGGCATGACGCTCACAGACATAAGCAAAACTCTGCACTAGCCTACCAAGTTCTTGTCCGGTATTTGCAAGCAGTACTGATCATCAGCATACAACAAATTTGAGATATTCCATCCATCACCTTTCAGTACCAGCACCATTCTCTTCTCCATTACTCGTGATTTTACTTCTCTCATCATCCCATCCATATATACAGTATATATATTTTGAACAACCATGGGGACATCACACAACCTTGTCGCACGCCCACACCGATCGTGAACCATTCACTTAGATGCCCATTAACCCTTACACATGCTTCACTACCGTCATAAAAACTCTTGACGGCACCTAGCAGCTTACCATCTACACCGTACGTGCACAAAACTTTCCACAATCCTTCTCTGTCCACATTGTCATATGCTTTTTCTAGATCCATAAATGTCATAAACACCTTATGGTCTTTCTCACAAGCCTTCTCTGCTATCTATCTCACTGCAAATATTTGATCCACACATCCTCTGCCACTCCTAAAGCCACCTGTTCATCACTCACTAGGACTTCTGATATCTCTCTTACTTTCTTTATGATAATTCTTCCATATATCTTCCCTACCACACTCAGTAAACTTATGCCACGATATTTCTTGCACTCACTTTGATCACCTTTATTTATGTAGAGGGGTACAATCACAGCCGTTTTCCACTCTGCTGTCACAGTCTCACTCATCCATGCCTTCTTACACATCTCCAACAAGCACCTCATTCCACTCTCTCCATTGCACTTAATCATCTCTGCATACACCTCATCAACCCCAGCTGCTTTCCCATTTTTTCAGCCGCTTCACAGGACTTTTCATCTGCGCTAGTGTCACGTCTCCTGGAACTGCATTCCTTCTCTGCACACCTCGAAAATCAATCATGTTTACAGCCGCTCTGCTCTCTCTATTCCCATTCATCAGGCTGTGAAAATATTCTTTCCATCTAGTCCTCCTACTTCATCCCCATGGGTTAATAATCTACCACCTACATCCTTCACACTAACACATTTCTTTCCACTTTCATTTCTACATTTCCGCACCTCGTTCCAGAATAACTTCCTGTTTTCAGAGTAGTTTGCATTCATTTTTCTTCCTAGATCATCATTTACCTTCCTCTTTTTCCTCTTCACTAGTCTCTTTATGTGCTTCTTGCTCTCAGTTTATTCAGTTCTTTTTGAACTGATCCCCTGTCCTGTAACCGCTTTATCCACTTCCTCCTCTTTTCCTCCACCGCTCTCTTAACCTCATCATCCCACCATGCCGTACCTTTCTTGTTTGTTGTTATTCTTGCCACACCACACACCGCTTTAGCATTCCTAACATTAGCAGTCCCTATATGCATTCCACAGGCTGTCCAGATCCATTTAATTCCAATTCACTGATTCCAACGCCTCTTCTACTTTGGTCCTGTAATCATCTGCCATTTCTTTGATCCTCAGCTTCTCAACTTTCTGTCTTTCTCCCTGACTGCTCTGCTGTCTCCTGATCCACCTCACTCCTCTCAGCTTGAGCTTGCATACCACAATCATGTGATCTGACAGACCTCCACATTGTTCTCTCACGACCCTCGTATCAGAAACCATTCCCATCATCGACCTCTCGAAGAGCACGTAATCAATCAGGCTTCTTTCAACACGATCCCCGTTCCCTCTACACTAAGTATATTTATGTGCACCTTTGTGTTTGAAATACGATTTACAAATGCACAACCTCCTCTGTCACTTACCATTATCATTTTCTTATAGCACTCCATTACAACCCATTATGTCCTCCTCAGGACCAGTGCCTACTCTTCCATTCATATCACCCATTATGATTACCTTATAGATCCTGGGCATTTCTCCAACTACTTCATCCAGCTCATCCGCTACAATTACTGCCACTTTCACTTTCTCAAACTTGAACTTGACATAATACACATCGAGCTGACACATCTGTAGTCTCTCAGTCCACTCTGCCACACCTCATTCATCAACAAAGCCACTCCTTCCTTGCATCTTCCTTGCCCATTCATGCCCGATCTTACACATTTCACACCCTCCCACTTCTCCACTTCACACCCTTTTATCTTCGTTTCACACAATGCCATCAGGGCATATCTCGCACTCTTGAACACATTTACTACATCCACCCTCTTGCTCTCCTCATTCACACCTCTCACATAACACATGGCCATGCGAATCTGCCATTTGGTTTGGGCCCTGGGCAGGTATTGGGCCCTCCTCGGCTCTCTGAAACAACTGCCATGATTAAAAGATTTTGGATAGGGGAATCTGAGGGCCACTTAACCCTGCCAAAAACCCCGGTTATATGGTTACCACCCATAGTAAATGGTTTCCTGTACCCAGGAAACCATTTGGCTTGTCATTCAGTGTAGAGATCATATGGCATCCACCAAAATATGTTACACTAAGAAGTAAAATAGTCGAACGTTTTGAAGTTTTAGTAGAACTGGGAGACAGGTAAAATGCACAGATAAATTTAGTCGAAGACTGACAATAGCCTTCGCCACAAAATAGAGAATTCGGATGATTCAAGTTCAGAAACATGAGAGTAAGCTAGATTGTTATGGACAGTACATACTATAGTCACCTTTGGTATTGAAATGAGTGCAGAGAATGCAGAAGATTCACAGAACCCGCTGCTGATAGTGGCCTCTATCAACATATTTTTGGTATGGAAAGGGTAAGGCTTAGAGGAGGAGGAGAGGTTGTGCTCACCAAAAAAAAACTTTATTGAAATGCCAGAAGTGTTTGTCAGTCAGGAAACAAACGCTGAAAGCAGCAGTATTTGCACGAATGATTAGTAGAGTAGGGACATTCCCCTACATTTTACTGAAATAATAAAAAGGTCAGCAAAGGAAAATGGCAGGGAGTCGAGTCCTGAGGGCGAATGAAACGAAAGCCTCAGTTCTCTATATCACTCCACACTGGGAGTAGCGCACTGTACAATTGGTCCCAGAGTTTCCATCTTCTTGCACACTTTCACCCAATTTTAGTCCAGCTCACTAATCTAGTATTATATGACAACTGGTCAGCTCTGGATTCATTTTTACACCCACAAGCGAAAGCGCGAGGGGTAATGTATTTGATCCTTTTTGTTTGCTCGTCTGTCTTGTCTATCTTTGTTTTTCGTCTGTTTTCTGTCTCTCTCAGCAAGATTTGGGAAATACTATTCAACAGAATTTCACCAAATTTGGCATAATGGCTGAGGATAATAAGAGAAACGGGTGATTATCAGAGGAACAGGTGATTGCTTAACCCTAGACAGGAAATCTTCAAAATGTTACATATTAGGTAACGTGGGGTCTGAAAAAAAAAAAAAAAAAAACTTCCGTTTGAGATATTTCAAAATGCTTCAATATACAAATAATTCAACCCCTTATCTTTAAATAGGGCCAGAAAAAATAAAGTTTAATTGAAAAAATATATATCTTTTTAAGTTTATACAAAAATGATTAAATTTTAGGTACTGTATGCAAATTTTAAAATTAAATCTTAAATGCACTGACTCCAAGCACATTAGCCTCAGTGTTAATCAAATCTAAGCCAGTACTGATATGTTAAACCATGCCACTTTACAGGAGGTATTCAATACGAAAATCATTAAACATCTTCAAATCATACACACAAAACACAGTCTTAATTAACACTTCTGTACTAATCCTTGGGTGGTCTGCAGTAGACCAATGTTGGGACCTTCTGTATACAAAAGGAGAAAGACAGCAAATTGAAATAAAAAAAATCACAAGAGGGCTCAACTAGGTTACATTATAGGTAATCTGGGGGTCTAACAGACACCAATGGCTCTATAGAGCAAAATCAGAGCCAGATACAGCTATGATCCCATCATGCCCATGAAGAGCATCATTAGGAAGGAAGGTAATGAGACGGACAGATCTGTAGACCTTATGCTCATATTTTTAAAAATCAAATTTCGGGGACTGGGGTTTCCGATACCCCACTTCACCTATCTAGGGTTAATGTTTATTCTGTTATGGCCAAATTTGGTAGAGGCATGAGGGGTAACTTAATTTTGGAAAAAAAAAAAAAAAACGATCAAAGATGGAGGTCATAAAGCAAGGTCGAGTGTTCAGTCCCGTAACTTAAATAGGTTTGATTCGATATGGATCCGACTTGACAGAATAGTTTATGGTTAACTATATTTGAAATTGTATTATACTGTTGCTATTTGCTTTCCATTGCTGACCTTGATTGTGGGAAGCCAGATGGTGAGAACAGAGTGGTAGTGGAGGACGTTGTGCTTGACGTCATCACTCAAGTTGTTGAAGGTAATGCGGTGATCCCTCCAGGTGATAATCACTGAGAACGTTACCTTCACCTGCATGGTCATCAGGTCCACGGACGATACCTGCATACATTATACTCCAATAAAAGTCAGTTCCTCCGACTTAGTAAGTTGTCATTTACAATATAGGATTAGTGGTCATAGGTATATGTTATATTAGCAAAAGTATCAATGAAGAACACTTTTATCAATGCTGAAAGTGCATGCGTTTATGCATTAAGTTAACAGTTATGTCTAGGTACCCTTCATGTCCACATGTTAGCTACATGTAACTAACCCTGGTAAGTGTGACTGATACTTCAAGATGTAGAAAGGATTGGACAGGTGATAGATGTTGATGGTAGTCGACAGGAAGGTGCACCAGGTGACACATAAGCTCATCACTATTGTCGGCACAGTCAGACACATGCGAGCATCGGAGACTGAGTGGGATACAACTGCCGTCGTAGCAAGTGAAGTAGTGAGGTGGACAGGAGCTGAGAGTAAGGTTTTTGGGAATATTGCTGTACTTGTTACCACACACCAGTTCGCTCTTATGCAGCAGCCACTTGTGGTGGCCAATGGGCGGATTGCGGCCGCTGTAAGAGGCCACTGGATCTGACGAGTTTGGGTGAAGGAGATGCCATGAGGTCCGGCCGTGGCGTCTCACCTGCAGTCCTGATATACCATATAGGGAGATCACGTCACCTGAGCTGCCTCGCGGGTAGAATACTGAATAAGAGGTAATTTTCTTCATTACTCCTGGGCATAGATTCAAAAGGTAGAATGCTGTGGAGCTGACATTTCCAACACAGAGAGCACATGTCTGCAACTCAGATGTCCTCATCTGCCACACGCCCTTCATGTCCATCAGCAGCGAATTACCGTCCAAGACTTTTGTAAATGGCAGAAAGTTCACTAGTCGTTCAGTGTTTACCTGTAAATACTGATGCTTGGTTTCATTGTACTCCACATCTAACCAAACTAGCGGAGTCGGATTTCTGTAAGTAATGCACTCTTTTATATCCGGTTTAATAAGAGATGCTATGTACTGATTTTCTTCTTTTGTCAGTGGTGATGGTACTTTCATTCCCAAGTGACTACAAAATTGGCGAGTGTCAGATAAAGACATAAGGACTGGATAGTTGATCTGCTGGCCTTGTGAAGCCTCTCTGCAGGCATCACCTTCCCTTGTCTGCACTGACCCATAGACTAACCAAGGGATATTTTCCCAGGCAAGTAGACTGTCCTTTGGAGACTGGCACTTTTGTAAATCCATGACTTCCTGAGTTGTGAGAGCCCTGGCCCAGAGGGTGAGACCTGATACAGATCCTACGTAAGCCTTCTCTGAAGAAAACCCAAGAAGCTCCTGATCATTGCCCAGCACTACAGTTCCATTCAGTGGCATTGCCTCGGTGACGTTGGCTTCCAGGAAGGTAGTGCCGGAGAGAAGCAGAGAGATGCGACCAACTTGCAGCAGCACACACACCAGGTACCAGCGCCGAGGTTCCAGATGCACCACGCGGCTCCTCCACATATCAGAGTACTTCAGTCGTATCTCTTTCCACGAAAGCCCTGAAAGTCATACATAAACTTTTCTGCGATCATTCTTATATCTACACAGACAAAGAGCTGTTTACATATGGAAACTGTGGTGTACTGCACTTCTATCTATCTATCTATCTATAGCCCGACGCCCTAATCCCGCAAAGGGTGGCCGCAGACAAAACGCCTCCAAGTCACTCTGTCACCCACCATTTGACTCCCCTCCCCCCAACTCACCCCCCCCTCCCTCATATACCTCTCAACTCCATCCCTCCACCTCATCCTCGGTCTACCTCTCCCTCTCCCTCCCTCCACCTCCATTAAATAACAGCAAACCATAATTTTCTCACTGTAAAGGAACTTTTTGCGGTTTGGAAGTACACTGCAGTAATTGCAAATTAAAAAAAAAAAAAAGGAAAATTCAGATGTTATCACGTATTTTGGAATCCTCCCTTTCTACATTTATACAATATACAAAAAAATGGGATTCTTTGAATGTATACCTGACCATCAGCCAAAATAATAACCAACTAGCGTTCCCGTCAGAAGAACAGCAATATGAATGGCTTACTCTTTTCTGCGTCGTTAAATAAGAAATGAGATAATCAAGTAGTCAGTCTCGGTTGCTGCATGCCCATTCATGCCTTTCGCATTCATTCCAACCCGAACAGATCAGTTCGTATCTGATGAAGCATCTATTGGTATTGTTAAGGCGATTTTAATGTATTATCAGTAAGTTCAGACCTAGCGTCAACTTTGGGCCCGTTTCTGCTTGGTGATCCAGTTAGACCAATTTGATTTGATTACGATAAATGTAATTCGATCGAGTCTATGTAACCCCTTCACCTGTCTTCACCTTAGCTTATTAAAATCTTTTGGAGATACCCACAATAACATATAAACATGTCATTGTGTCAAAAAGCTGCCATCTGTGCTGTGACGTACCTGAGGGGGGGGAGCGATGGGGGGCTATTTGAATCTGCCCCCCAGGCCCCCAATTGAGGGGGGACCCCTAAAAGCCTTAAAAATGTATAAGCTTTTTTATTAATATTTTAAATTATATATATTTATCATCCCGACAATCCCAGCTGAGACATTAGATCAGTTTTGAGAATTAGGGGGGCTGGGTTCTTTGCGGGGCCCCCCTCCTGGAGGGGGGCCCCACAAAGAACCCAGCGCCCCAGGCCCCCAAATCTCTAGGTACACCCCTGCATCTGTGTAAGAACCACTGCTTTAGCCTTGCAGTGAAAGATGCATACGTGACTTGTTCAAGCTCAGGTCAACGCCTTCAAAAGGAAAGGAATGATGATGTATCGTGCTTTGCAAGTACTCTTTAAAACACGTTCGAAGTCACATTAACAAGGATCACGGGGAATGCGAGTACAAGGACGCATTATCTTCTTCCCAGCTAAGGTCCATCAGAAACTGTGAAAGTGACAAATGGTTGGAACTGGGTCCATTTCAAGGGTTGGGAGACTCGACCATGTATCACGAGCGATAACCAAGTTGGGGTCTGTCCTGGTCCCTTGAAATCATCGGTCTTATTAGGTATTTGACATGGTCTAATTCACTAACAATAATTTATCTCGACTGACCGGCAGTATTTCATTGCTGAGTAACAGAACTGTCAGTAAAACCATTTTCACACAAAAAATACAGCCTCAGTTTCTGTAACCTCATGCTTTGTGGATACCTACTACAAAATCAGTGGTGACTATAGCATGTAAGAAGTCACTGATGCAGTTTATTTAGTATTCCTGAAACATGAGTCCTGACCTGCACAATCTGGCTGCGGCCACTTTGCTGTACTGAAACTGCAGTAAAGATTGAAAAATGTATATTTTTGCAATTATATATTTTAAATAATTTATCTACAAGTAGAAATTAAGTGAAGAATTACAAGGAAAAGTTGGCGAAGTAGGATACTTTTGGGGAAAAAGTGTCGAAAATGCCGAAATAATTGTGAAAATGGTAAATATGTAATGGAAGAAAGATAAACAGATGAAGTGAATAAGGAACACATGGGAAAACTCTCTTGAAAATCTGATGCTAGGGAAGGGTAAGGGTAAAACGGTGCTGAACAGGTTAGAGCTGCATGGCGTTCCAGAAAGGAGTTTGGTGCCCGTGAATGTGTCAACAGCAGAGGTGAGTAATGATGAGAAAAGACTGCAGGATGGTATGTCATCAGGTGCTGAAAATACACAGGTAGATCTACATGCCGAAATGATAATGTAGTACGATGAATGGGAGTTTAATAGCAGTCCGATTGTATTTTTATTTGTATTTTTATTAACCATATTTGGTCCACTCATGGACCTGACCTGTGCCTCAAAGGGAGTGTGATAACCAGGCGTAATGCTTTGCCATGCTGCCTGTATACGAATGAGGAAGAGCTGTCGGTAGAACTAGTGATGCATATGAAAGTCGAAGTGCTGTAATGGCCATGTTTTTAAGGGCGTACTACTAATAATCAATTCTGGCATTCACTACAATTTTGGCTTTACCCTAGGTTTGAGGCATACTCATTGCGAGATGAGTACGCCACTGTTCGAGCCACCACAGGTCCCTGTGGCCTTATGTTACCCATCAGGCCACCACAGCCACTTGTGGCTGTATGTTACCGATCAGGCCACCACGGTTCACAGCACCCTGTGGCTGTATGTTACCGATCAGGCCACCACAGTCCACAGCACCCTGTGGCTGTATGTTACCGATCAGGCCACCACAGTCCATAGCACCCTGTGGCTGTATGTTACCGATCAGGCCACCACAGTCCACAGCACCCTGTGGCTGTATGTTACCGATCAGGCCACCACAGTCCACAGCACCCTGTGGCTGTATGTTACCGATCAGGCCACCACAGTCCATAGCACCCTGTGGCTGTATGCTACCGATCAGGCCACCACAGTCCACAGCACCCTGTGGATGTATGCTACCGATCAGGCCACCACAGCACCCTGTGTTTTTATGCTACCGATCAGGCCACCACAACACCCTGTGGCTGTTTGCTACAGATCAGGCCACCACAGCTGCCTGTGTTTTTATGCTACCGATCAGGCCACCACAGCTCCCTGTATTTTTATGGTACTGACCGTGCCACTACAGCCCTGTGTGACTATGTACGACTGATGAAGCCACCACACCCCTTGTGATTTTTGCCTTTATTTGTAGGTAATGGCGAGCAATGCGAGATAGCATTAATTTTCGAGAAACAAATCTGTTGAGAGTTGTGGGTAAGGTATGTGTAATGAGTCACAGAGGAGGTAATGCAGGTGTCAGATGGTCTGGTGAATAAAGAAAGTGTTTCAGGAGTGGCTGGGGATGTATGGTTCAGATATTTGCAGAAAGACAGTTTTCGGAATGCAGTTAGGCACGACTAATACGATCTGAAAAAGGCAAACAACTGAGTGAACAGAAAGGGATTGAATACGTGTTACATATGTATGGTGTGGAAAAAAGAATTGCTGAATGCAAAATTTTTGTATCAGTAGCAGATCAGGCGTAAGAGTAGACATGAATACAGAACAGTTTCCAAGGGATGAAAGTTTGTCTACGATGTTGTGTGGATGGAGGTTTTGGATGGCACTGGTGGCTGTGTACAAGTACATGTACTTGTATGTGGTGCTTGTTGGGTGAAGGAGGAGAGATCATCGTGTGTGTGTGTGTGTGTGTGTGTTCTCGACCAAAAAACGGAATAAATTTCGTAGGAAATGTTGCAACCTAGTTATGTCATGTTTCTCGACAAAAGTCGTTCAGCGGAAGCGTTTATTGGTTTTAGTTTTACAGTTAGGCGTTCGTTTTTTAACACTATGATATCACAGTCCTTGGGCCAAGATGTAGTCGTGACAACTATTCGGCTTCAACTTCTTCAAACTTTTTTTTTTTTTTTTTTTTTTCTGGTAATATGTCATCATGGTGGAAGGACCAACTACTGACACACACAAAAAAAACACTGTCCTAGTGGTATGATGTACTTTGAAAATAAGCTCTGCCCAAATTTTTTGCAGTAAGTGTATATACTCATATTTCCCAAAAAGGAGACACACTGCAGCCAATTTGTGAAACTTTCATTTATTCAACACTATCAGGCTTATTTTTACCAGGAGAACGTGACTTCAAGGCGTATCCTTGACACAAAGTATATGTAACCCTGTAGTCAGTGTGTACTCTTGACTCCCAGTATACTTAGCCCTGGTGCCAAAGTGAACACTCGACAACGAGAATTTTATCTTGCTGCCTGGGTTTCCTCATGACAGCGAGGTCAGGGAATACCCTTTTAAAATGAGCACTGGCTCATTTTTTATCCAACATTGTTACTGACTGTTTCTGTAGTTACCTTGTGAAAATGTGTTAATGTTTATATTGCCTGGAAAAAAAAAAATACAGTGTGTGATTTCGTAGACGAAAATGGAATTATTCTTCCAGTAATTTTGTTTTCCTTCAGTTTGTTCGTTTTATACTTCTGCTGCTTAATATGCCACGTAACATGCACCATAACTACAATATTCATCCTGTATGGTTACCCTAATATTTAATATCGTCTCCGGGGAAAACTCAGTCAGTTTCTTAGCTAATGTTCTATCTGAGTTTTGGCATCATTCCGGTCATTTGGGTAATTATGCAATTTAGGCATACATTAATATTTTAAAATTAAACTAACAATATCCTTGGGTCACAGCATAGTAATGACAACTAATTGGCTCAAAATTCATTTTTTTTAGACAATATATCATTTGGTGCAAAGATAGACATTTGGCATCCAGAATGCATCATGCTACAGGCACGATGTACTCTGGACACCTAATCGACGACAAGTATTTTACATAAAGCTAATGTTTATCTAGAGAGCAGCATGCCGCTGCCAACCAGGAACAGTCCAGAGAGTTTGTTGCTCTCAAGGTTCGAAATTAAGTTTACATATTTACCGTGCAAACGTCATCCTGACGCCAAGGTGCTCGCTTGGCAGCAGGAATACCTCTCTCTCTCTCTCTCTCTCTCGCTCTCTCTCTCTGTATATATATATATATATATATATATATATATATATATATATATATATATATATATGTGGCAGTGGTATGCTGCTCTCTAGAAATACATTAGGTTTATGTAAAATACATGTCGCCGATTAGGTGTCCAGAGTACATCGTGTCTGTAGCATGATGCATTCCAGATGCCAAATGTCTATCTTTGCACCAAATGATATATTGTCTAAAAAAAGAAAAATTAAGAATTATGAGCCAATTAGTTGTCATTACTATGCTCTGACCCAAGAATATTGTTAGTTTATTTTTAAATAATGTATGATAACCCGCCTTAACCTATACATAACCAACCTAGAACTGGGTGGCTTCGTAGATGAAAGCATAATGTTCATTCAGTTTCTTGTGATTTGCTATAATTTTTTTTTTTTTTTTTTTTTATACATGTGATGCTTTGTACACCATGCTGGATGCACCACATGTACACCATTCACCGATTATGATCAACACAGTTTTTAATATTCTTCATGAAGAAACAAAATCATTTTCGTAGGAAGTGATGCAACAGAGTTTCATCATTTTTCTCAACAAACGTCGTTCAGTGGAAGCGTTTATTGGTTTCAGCTCTGTAGTCAGACGTTCAATATTTAAGACTATTATATCACAGTCCTTGGCCAAGGTATGTCACAACCAAAAGCTGTTTATTATTTATTCTTTATATATTCTGTGCCCCAGTTTTAGATGAACATTCTTCATTATACCCGCGTGATGGGTTGGTCTCTTTCCCTCTTTATCGCCTAGTCATCTCTCTGCTCCCTCTCTGGTCTGGCCATATGGAAAGAGTTAATATCTCAAGACGTCTTTTATCTATGTATGGACCAGCCTTTTTACTAAAACGTTTTGTCATCATTAAGTGGTTTTCTGTTTCTAATCAGTACATGAGTTTGTCCTCCCGCTGTCGCCATCAACTCAATTTCCTAAACTTAAATGGATCAGTTGGCTGCCACATCTCCACGTGACAAGTTCCTGCTTCTCCCACTCAGATACTTTTTTTTTCCTCCGGGTAAATTATGTTTAAAATGAACCAAACAATCACCAGAACTAATTCAATAATTGCAAGGAATGCTAACTGGTCTGTTTCTCATAGCAAGAAGGAAATTTGACATTCCGAAAAGGGAAGAATGAACATGCATGTACCATTTTTTGACTAACATTTATGAGTGTGGGATATAACAGAGGACGATGTGGTTTTATGAACATGATGGTGTTGATAACCATCAGTACGTGTTTTTTTTATGAAAAAAAAAAAACATTAAAGATCATGTGATGATGCTGACAACAATGTGGTGGTGCTTACAACCACGTGAGGGTGTATATGACCATTAACCCACCGCGTCCCATTGACGTATATATACGTCCACACTTTTGTCACTGTCAGTCCCATTGACGTATATAAACGTGAATCAATTGCATGGTCCCTAATTTGCACGATTTTCAATTTTCGTGCGTGATTTTTGGTACGTATACACGGGACACCTTCCTCTACAAGATGCGTGGCAGGGTCAATGCCTTACCCCACATGACCTCCCCCTCCCCCCTGCATGCCATTGTTTCGGCAATTCACCTGTTACCAGTGACCTGGCCAGTAAAGACATGTCGTGCCACAGTACGAAATTCAGGGCAAGAGTGATTCCCCAATCGATGACAATGTGGAGGACAAAGTTTACGTAGCATTAGAGGAAGAAACAGTCAGAAATGACGATCAGGTAATGTTGCCAAAAAAGGACAGGTATGTTGATGTGTTTGATGAGTGAAACAATGCTTATATTGCCTATATTACTGTGTGAAAACCAATATACTCTCATACTACATATAAATTCATACCAAATAAATAAATAAATACCGTTTATGAGTGGTGTGGAATAGTTGCCCTCCCATAGAACTCATTTTCCTTGGAGCCAGCCTGATAGAAAGCCCAGTAAGGTAAAGGATACTAGTACCTGTATCGAGTATTTTAAACCTCAGGTGAGCAATTTTTCTATGAATTTTCGATGTTTCCCACCAAAAGCGGAAGTTTGAGCCAAAAAATTTTTTTCCAAAAATGGTCAGGATTGGGGGGAGTCAATGGTGGAAAATCGGTCGGGACAGGGCGCATTAATACATGATGATGATCATGACCATGAAAATGTGATGGTATTTGTGGCCATGTGGTGGTGTTTGTGCTCCACTATCAGTGTTTATGACCATAGTGTCTGGTAGCCTGTATGACTATAAACATGTGGGACCAAGTAGTGGTGTTCATGGCCATGACCATAGGATAGTGTGTATGACCATGTAGTGAAGTTTGTAACCATAGCGTGCTTGTAATCATTTGATGGTGTTTATTACTATGCGGTGGAGTTTTTGACCATGTGGTGGGGGTTATGAACAGGGGATTGTGTTCATGATCATATGATGGTGTTTACAACCATGTGGTGATGATTATGACTATGGGTGTATGTGGTGCTGTTTACTGATATGCGGTGGCGTTTATAGCCACATGGTGAGTTTTATCAGCAAATGGTGCGGTTTATGACCATATGTTTGTGTTTATGACCATTCACTGGAGTATGTTACTGTGTGATGGCGTTTATTATCATATGACCGAGTTTGTCATCATATATTTGTTTATTTGACCATGATAGTGTAATGCTGTTAATGACCATCTGGTGATGTTTATGATCATTAATCATGAGATGATGTTCATGACCAAGTGGTTGAATTTATAACTCATGTCAGGCAAGGAATTGAGGGGGGCGTGAGGGAATACACTCTTCCTATTTCTGGCAGATCAATAATTGCTTATAATAAAAGAAACATATTATTTACCAAAATGTATACATGAAACATATCATTTGTTATTGCTCATATTATTGAACTCTTGTGATTGAAACAAAATAAAAGTAAACTTTGATTTTTAAAATTCTTTATTTGCATGAAATTGCAGTTCTGTTAGGCATCACGCCATCCCCCTTATCCAAAGTGGTGACTTCAGCCCTGCATATGATGGTGTTTACGATCATGTGGTGGTTTAATTCTCCACCAGGACATGGATCCATATGCTGGGACTCTAAGGCAGCATTTTCCGTGTTGCTGTCAACATCAAAATGCAAACATAACCTGAGCATAAGGAAATATGTATATTGACTTCTCTGGCACACAATATCGCCGTCAAAATCAGGAACAAATAACCAGTGTATAAAATATTACAGTACGAAATATGCTATGTACTGATGTGTAGCTGATACATCTTGTTTTACCTATGAAATGAAAAATGTAATAGAATGGGTTTTAATTCTCTTTAATTCAGAAAAAAAGCTTGGCCTTATGATGGAATAAAGAGGATGAGGCTTGGATAAGTTTGCCAAGCACGAAAGGGACATGACCCTAAAAAAAGTTTAAGAATCGCTGGTCTAGAGAAGAGTAACATATCTGTGCACTAGCAGGCAGGAAGTGGGATGTGGCCAAAGGACTGAGACGACATCTTGCTCCTCTATTTCCTTTTCTTCCTCTCTCTGACCTACGATCTCTTCATTCCGTCCTGTCCCACAACACAATACAGGGTGGTGCAAAAGTAGGTTGACATTTACCATTTCTTCCAGCACAAAAGACACACTTTTAGTCTTGTAAGTGTTCAAAGTGTCTGCCCTCACTATTGACACATTCCTGGAGTCTGTCAGCCACACTTCGACACACAGTAATGCACAGGTCCAGGTTGGTGTTGATTTCCTTGCAGGCCTCTGTAATGTCAACCTACTTTTGCACCACCCTGTACTATACAATCTTGCCCAGTTAACCCCATTTCATAATACATCACATAGTTTACTGGTACACCAAATTCAAAATCTCCTGTAAGAGGGAGTGTACATTTTTTTTAATGTTTCCGACTCTACATAGGCTTCACAGCCTGCTCCCAAGGCCCAGTAATCCTTCAACATACCATACACCTCCACATGTCACCACTTCGGAGTTAACACCTACCGTCCATATTGAATACATGCTAGGGCTGTTTCATACAGGACTCATGTATTGGTATTAGCGGGGGTATTTTTAGGACACGTCGGTGGGTCTTCTGGTAGATCAGTAAACTCTGTATGAAATTCAAATCCTTAAACTGTTCCCTGCCCCAGCGGGGATTTGAACCTGGGTCCGGTAGGACTGCAGGCCACCTCTCTACCGATTGAGCCACCACCTCCCCTCATACATAAGGGGGGCGCGGTAGTACAGTGGTAGCGCGCCGGACTCATAATCGGGGGATTGCGAGTTCGAACCTCACCCGGGCTGCCGTGCCGGGAGTGGTAGCTCGCTCCTGTAACCCTAGCGGGGCTATATAGTCCAATACAGGGCTTAGCTCGGGGGAACTCCATTTCTCCCATTTTTCCCCTCATACATAAGCTACATTTCCGGCAATTCCAGTTCAGTGTGTTTGGGCAAGTATCCATCTCCCATCTGTGATTAGGCTGAATTATTTCTGTCTATCTTTCTGTCTATTGTCAAATGTCTTAATCCCGTAAGGGGTGGCCACAAACAAATCGCCTCCATACCGGCCTGTCCCCCGCCATTTCACTGCCCTGCTCCCTGCTCACAACCCACTCTCTCATATACCTCTCTACTCCATCCCTCCATCTCATCCTAGGCCTCTCCCTCCCTCTTCCCTCCTCCACCTCACTCACATAAACTCTCCTCGTCAATCTCTCACTCTCCATCCTCTCCACATGGCCAAACCACCTCAGTGTGTTTCTCCTAACGGTTCCTATCACATCTGCATCCACACCACAACGCTCCTTCACTTCCTCGTTGATCAGTTTATCTCTCCATGTGACTCCACATGCTCCTTTCAAATAACTCATCTATACTGCTTTCACTCTTGACTTCTGTGCCTCCAACAAGGTCCAAGCTTCACTTCCATACGTTAGAGTTGGTATCACAATACTGTCATGTAGTAACTTTTTCACTTCCATGCTCACTTCCCTGTTTCTTATCACTTCTTTCAAGGACTCAGCAACATTTCTTCCTTGTTGTACCCTTTCAAGCGCTTTGCCTTCCAAACTTCCATCCTTACTCATCACACTACCCAAGTATTTAAACGCAATCACATTTTCCATTTCCTCCTCATTCAACCTCACTGTACATTCACTGACTTCACTTCTCTCGAAGACCATAACTTTAATCTTCCCTACAGTCACCTTTAGATACCGTTTCTTACACACTCTCCCAGACTCATTCACCAAGCCTTGCAGCTCCCCTTCGTCTTCACTTAACCTCACAGTATCATCTGCAAACAACAGTACAGGGAGTTTCCAAACATTGCCCTCTCTCATTAGGGTCACTGCAATATCCACTGCCCTACCCTGTATCTCTTTTATAACCCCATCCATAAAGACATCGAACAACCATGGAGACATGACACATCCAAGTTTCAATCCAACCTTCAACTAGAAAAATTCACTCAGTTCACTATCCACATGCTCTGCTGCCTTAGCATCCCCATACATACTCTTCCCAGCATTCAACAACTTCCCATCTACTCCATATATTCTTAATACTTTCCACAATCCTCGTCTATCCACCCTACCATTTGCTTTCTCCAAATCCATGAAGGCCACATACAACTTCTTTCCCTTCTCTAGAAAATTTTCTACTATCCACATGCTCTGCTGCCTTAGCACCCTCATACATGCTCTTCCCAGCATTCAGCAACTTCCCATCTACTCCATATATTCTTAATACTTTCCACAATCCTCGTCTATCCACCTTATCATATGCTTTCTCCAAATCCATGAAGGCCATATACAACTTCTTTCCCTTCTCTAGAAAATTTTCCACTAAAGATCTAAGAATGAATATCTGATCAACACAACCTCTTCCCTTCCTAAAACCGTCGTGTTCTTCTCCAACCTATTCCTCTGTTATTTCTCTTACTCTGTCAATATGTATCCTACTATATACTTTTCCTATTACACTAAGAAGACAAATGCCCTGTGATTACCACACAATTCTTTTTTCCCCTTTTCCTTTGTACAAGGAAATAATTATGCCTGACTTCCAATCCTGCACACCTTCCACATCCATTCTACTACTATCTCTCCCCCATGCTTCAGCATTTCACCACACACTCCAATAATTCCTGGGGCTCTCCCCATTTTGACTTTCTTCATTGCTTCTTCAAATTCCACCCTACTGATTTCTTCCTCTCCTCTCACATCCTTCCTTCTCCCAGCCATTCCCCAGCCACTTACACTCGCATTACTTTCATTCTCTATGTTCAGCAATTCCTTAAAGTGTTCTCTCCATCTGCTCACTTTTTCTCCCTTCTCCAGTAGTAATCTACTATTTTTATCTTTCTCTTCCCGACTAACTTCTTTAACACCCTGTCTAACACACTTTACCTCTTTCCAGTACATTTTCTTACATTCCCTCCACTTTACACTAAAATTCCTTCCAATCTTTTCACCTCTCTCTTCCTCTCTACATATAACTCTTTCTTCTGTCTTTCAACATCTTCCGTGCCCCTGTTTCTCATCCACTCATTATATGCTTTCTTCTTTTGTGCCACAGCCTGTCTCACCTCTTCATTCCACCATGCTGTTCCTTACATCCCCCTTCGGCTTCTCTTCACTCCACACACCACCTCACATGCTGCACAGATTTCTTCTTTGAACATCTTGCACAAATCTTCCACGTCCCCCATCTACTCCAATCCATAATTACCGAATCGCGGCGCATGAGTCTGAAGGTTTCTTTATCGTGTTCTGGCAACCTACCAGTCAACAGTGTGTCCGATTTCGTGTATAATATGATATGCATAGGAAATGGTTGCCAGTATTATTTGAAAGGAGAGAGAGAGAGAGAGAGAGAGAGAGAGAGAGAGAGAGAGAGAGAGAGAGAGAGGCAGCACACCCTGCCGAGTTACAGCATACCAACACATTATATAGAAGGATCTGTATGAGGCATTGTGCAGTGGGTAGAGAATGAGGAGGGAAGTCTGTATATTGCCTGCAAACATTCAACTTCCCCTGCCTTCTCCTGCCATTCATCCACTGTCAATCCACCACCAGCAATAATCAACAATACTGCAGTGTCAGATATTTTGTGGATAATAATCCAGGAGAAAAGGGTATAAGGTAAACTACGTATTAAGGTATGTCAGAGAACAGTGCAGATATTATGTACTTAACTTATTGTGGATCAGCAGAGTGCTCTGCTTTGGGCCGCGGAGGGGCAGTGTTCGAGCCTTTTATAAATTGTAATCAGTGACCTTATAAATTAACAAAACAGCTGTCTGCAACAATATTTCTTCTTTGAAACTCAAAATCGATTATAATTATCCGTATTCTTCATTACTGCCTGCATATTTGGCCATTCAAAAATTACTGACAACTGTATCGTATGTGTATAATGTGATACACAAAATCGGACGCACTGTTGACTGATAGGTTGCCAGAGGACGATAATGAAACTTTCAGAATCGTGCGGCACGACTATAGTATTCTTGTCCATCTCTTTTTGATTAACCTTTCTTCGAATAACACTGCTCCTCTGTCAGTTTCACACTGCGTGTTGGAGGGAGGTTTGGAATTTTAACCTGTTATTAGGAAAGGGTACAGTTGGCAAGATTGTCATCCACTGCGAGTCTCAGGAAATTCCGAATGGGGCTACACCTCTCCGCAAGCTGTCTGCATGTGCTGCTTTGCAGGCCAAAGGGTAATCATACTGAGGAAATTTATGCATTATGAAACCACAACATATGACGGTAGGTGGTATATACTAGTAACTGTGACAGTTGTTGTTGGTGGTGATAATGTTGGTAGGCGATTGCAGCAATGGGGTAGTGGTGGTGATAATGGTGGAAGATTGTGATGGTAATGGTGATAATTGGTGGTGATAAAGGTAGTAGTTGAGAGTGCTGGTAAAGGTTGTAGGTGGTAGTACTGCTGTGACAGCGACAACGATGGCGATGATGATACATACCCGGAATGTGATGACAAACCACAACAGGGACAAGAGATGCAGGAGCATGACTCAGAGACTATGGCCAATCCACAGCCACAACCCACGGCCGAACCACAACCATAAAGAAACGTAATTTACCAGGGCTACCGTGTAGCTTCAGCATCACAAAGGGATACCAGATATCAGAAAATGCTCAGGGATAAGTACAATATTGCAGAACAATGGAGAATGAAGGAAATGAAGAATGAAGCATGAAGAAAGAAGGAATGAAGAACCAAGGCATACTGAAAAGTAAAACTTTCACTTAATGGGCTTTATGTGTGCCTTGTGGGTGAGAGCCAGACAAGGTTTGAGCAGGACCCAGGCGTATTGTTACATCTAATGGATTTGTGCTGTTACACTTACTGGACTTTACTGTATGTGTGTTTTATGTGTGGGAGCCAGATAAGGGCATGTGTGTAGAGATGATGCAAAAACCACGGGGTGACCACGATTGGTGAGAATTAGTGTCAGAATGAGAACAATGTATCAGAATGTTATGGACAACCCCAGACTAAACCACCGAGAGGACTGAGTGAAACATATGAACGGTATACGTCATCACACCCAGCATCCGCCTCTAATATAAACTAGGGAGAGTACCCTAGTTAGTGTGTGAGAGAATTAAAGAAGGAACAGAAATAGTGGCAAAAGGACTGGAGGCCCGACTGTGACGACCCTATCATGGCTGTAGAAAGAATGACTCTGGAACGGCATTGAGGTAACAGTGAGTGGACACTGAGAGTTATGAAATACAAAGTGGAAAATTGGAAGTACAGACCGTAGTAGGGTATAGCAGGACGAACCTAAGTGTAAAAAACTTAAGATAATATTGAAGTAAAATGTGAGGTGTCTACTTATATGAACGGGTCTGTGTAGAAACGAAGTATAAGTGCAGAAATAAATCTATCTATCTATCTATAGCCCGACGCCCTAATCCCGCAAAGGGTGGCCGCAGACAAAACGCCTCCAAGTCGCTCTGTCACCCACTACCCTCCCCCCAACTCACCCCCCCCCTCCCTGATATACCTCTCAACTCCATCTCTCCACTTCATCCTCGGTCTACCCCTCCCTTTCCCTCCCTCCACCTCACCTACATAAACCCTCTTAGTCAGTCTTTCATTCTCCATTCTCTCCACATGTCCAAACCACCTCAGTGTATTTCTCCTAATCTTCTCAACCACATCCACATCTACCCCACAGCGTTCCTTCACTTCTTCATTCGTCAACCTGTCCCTCCATGTCACTCTGTATGCTCCTCTCAAGTAACTCATTTCCACTGCTCTCACTCTTGACTTGTTCCCCTCTTGCAAGGTCCACGCCTCGCTTCCATACGTCAGGGTAGGGATCACAATATTATCATGCAGTGACTTCTTAACTTCCATACTCACCTCCCTATTTCTCATCTCTGCTTTCAGTGAACCAACAACCTTCCTTCCCTGCTGTACCCTTTCACGCACTTCATTCCCCAAAGTTCCATCCTTACTCATCACACTACCCAAGTACTTGAATGCACTCACATTCTCCATATCCTCACCATCCAACCTCACTGTACATTCTGTGACTTCATTCCTCTCAAACACCATAAGTTTATTTTTGTTTACATTAACTTTCAGCTTCCTTCTACACACTGTCCCAAATTCATTCACCAAACCTTGCAACTCCCATTCATCTTCACTCAACAATACTGTATCATCAGCAAACAGCAACACCGGAATCTTCCAAATCTCACCCTGATTCATTAGAGCCACCCCCACATCCACTGCCCTACCTTGCACCTCCTTCACAACCTCATCCATGTATATATTAAACAACCATGGAGGAAGCATCACACAACCCTGTTTCAGTCCCACATTGAGATCAAAGAACTCAGCTCACCATCCACTTGCACCGTAGTCCTAGCTCCTTCATACATACTCTTCACAGCACTCAACAATTTCCCCTCCACTCCATATATTCTTAATACCTACCACATACCCTGCCTATCTATTCTGTCATAAGCTTTCTCCAAGTCCATGAAGGCAGCATACACTTTCTTTCCCTTCTCTAGATACTTCTCCACTAAACATCTTAGAACAAATATCTGATCTACACACCCGTTTCCCTTCCTAAATCCCCCTTGTTCTTCTCCAACTAGCTCCTCTGTCATATGCCTAACCCTATCAATGAGTATTCTACCATATATTTTACAGTCACACTAAGAAGGCAAATACCCCTATGGTTACCATATACTTCTCTCTCCCCTTTTCCTTTGTATAAAGGAACATTTATACCTGATTTCCAGTCCTCTGGAACCCTTCCCTCTTCCCAAGCCATTCTACACAACTTCCATATCCACTCCACAACAATCTCACCCCATACCTCAGCATTTCACCACACACTCCATCATTTCCTGGGGCCTCTCCCAACTTGATCTTCTTCATTGCTTCCGCTACTTCCGCCCTACTGATCTCTTCTTCCCTCCTCTCATCTTTTCTTCTCCCAGCCATTCCCCAACCACTTATACTCGCACTGCCATCACTCTCTACATTCAACAAATCCTCAAAGTGCTCCTTCCATCTCTTCAGTTTCTCTCTCTTCTCCACCAATAATCTGTTATTCCTATCTTTCACTCCCCTACTATTTCCCCTTTCACACTTCCTTACTTTCTTTACCTCCTTCCAAAACAATTTCTTACTCTTCCTCCATTTCACACTCAGATTCCTCCCAAACTCTTCATCCACTTTCTTCTTATTCTCCTTCACCAGTCTCTTCACCTCCCTTCCCCTGCTCACATATACCTCTCTCTTCTCTCTCTCATCTTCTCCCCTACCTCTGCTCGCTAACCATTCACTATATGCCTTCTTCTTTTGTTCCACAGCTCTTTTCACCTGATCATTCCACCATGCTGTCCCTTGCACACCCATGCATCTCCTCCTCACTCCACAAACCACCTCACATGCTGCTCCTATCTCTTCCGTGAATACCTTACATACGTCTTTCACCCCTTCCATCTGCACTAGCTCATACCTTCCCAGTCTTTCTTCCACTATGCTCTTATACTCTGCCATTTTCTCACTGTCTTGCAAATTCTCCACTCTTCTCACAGGAGCTGTTTCCTCCTGTCTTCCCCTTCGTCTCCTCAACCATTTTCTTTGCAGCTTTACCTTGGCCATCACTAAGTGATGGTCCGAGACTCCATTCCCCCACCCTTTCCACACTCTTGCATCCAACACTTGTCTTCTCATTCGCACATCCACACACACGTAATCTGTCATTGCTTTTCGTTCAGCAAGTTCACCATCCATCCTCCTCATTACTGTCCATGTATACCGGTGGATCATCTTATGCCGAAAGTAGGTGTTGGCTATTGCCAACCCCTTACCAGCACAGATGTCCACCAAAGCACTACCATTCCCATCTACTTCAGCTGGCACACCCCACTGACCAACTACTCGATCCACTCGTACATTCCCAACTTTGCCATTCATGTCTCCAATCAAAAGCACTCTCTTGCTCCTCTCAGATTTGTCCATACATGCTTCTACTCTCACCCAAAACTTATCTTTCACTCTTGCCACTCGGTCCTCTGTTGGAGCATACACACATACAATCGCCCACTCTTGTATACCTACTTTCATCCTCACCCATACAATCCTTGCACCCACTGTTCCATACTCTCTTATATTCTCCTTCCACTCCTTGCTTATCATCAGACATACTCCCTCTCTTGCCCTCTCATTCTCATTAACTCCCGCACATATACCTAAACCATATTCCCATTCTCTCACCCTTTCACCTTTCCATTTAGTTTTCAGTCAATCCACATATATCCACTCTTGCATCCTCAAGCACCTGAACAATCTCTCTTTCTTTCACTTCATCATTTACTCCTCTCACATTCTATGTTCCCACCCTCAGAATGTCTTTTGTCCGTTCCTTAGTCGTCATGGTGTGGTCTGTCCTGGTCCGAGGCACTTTATTCGCTTGTTTAGTTAGTTCTTCTTACGGGGTGGGGCACTAACCCACCACCAACCCTTTTAGTCGCCTCGTACGACAAGCAGGGATACTGGGGGAGTATTCTTGAAACCCCCCTACCCCCAGGGGGTAAAATAAATAATACCGGTAATGAAGATAACTTTGAAATATGAAGTGAAGTTTGTTTACTTATAAGAGTATAGTATTGTAAATGTAACATATGTACTGATAAGAAGAAACGTCATTGTAAACATTGGTGTTAAGATATATTTATAGTGATCAAAAGAAATAAAACAGTTGTTTTACATGACGTGTAATCCGCTGTCATGATGATGTATTATTGTGTGAGAACTGAGAGTTAGTAATTAAGGACAATAACAATATGATTGTAGATTAGTACAGAAGTGTTAATTAAGACTGTGTTTTGTGTGTATGATTTGAGGATGTTTAATGATTTTCGTATTGAATACCTCCTGTAAAGTGACATTGTTTAACATATCAGTACTGGCTTAGATTTGATTAACACTGAGGCAAATGTGCTTGGAGTTAATGCATTTAATAGTGGATTTTCTTTGCGCTTTGAGCTTAATGTATAAATGTATATAGTTGTTAAAGCTAGTTCGACTAAATGGCAAAAACGTAGTAGAGGTTTGAGTAACCTTAGAATCGCTACTACCTATTTAAGTAGTAAAGTGAACCCATCCTCAGCCGGCCTTAAATGGTTTTCTTTGGTTCCTTTGGTAGATATTAAAGTAAGCTGTTTGTCCGGTTCCCTACCTGCGCATAACTAGCGCTACCTATACTCATTAGTACTCACTGGAGAGAGAGCAAGGTAAGTAGGGCACCACACGACAGCAGTCATGGTCATAATCGTGGTAATAATCGTGGGAGATAGTGGTGTTAATGGTGGGAAGGTGGTAGTAGTTATGATGGTAGATGGTGGGAACGTCGTTGTAGTAGTGGTAGTAGATGGTGGGAAACGATGGTAGTAATGGTGGTTGATGGTGTTAATAATGGTGATAGATGGCGGTGGTATTAGAGGTAGATGGTGGTGATGGTGGTAATGACAGTAACTGATGGTGGCGGTAATGGTGGCCGTTGTTGTTGGTAGTGGCGATGGTGGATGGAAGTGATGATGATGATGGTGGTAAGAAATTTTTGTTATGCTGGTAGCTGTTAGTGATTGAAATGGTGGTGGTAGATAGCGGTGGTAACAGCTGCTGGTAGTAAATGTGGTAGTGGCAGTTCTGGTTGAAATAGTGACAGAGTTAATATTGGTGGAAGTGTGCGATATTGATCAGAATGGTGATAGTTATTTTTGAAGTTTTGGAAGTAATGGTGTGGAGTCTGATAGAAGTTGTATAGTTTGAGGAATACCCGTATATAATTAACTGTGTAGTTGTAGGAAATAAACAGGAAAAGTTTCACCCATGACGTTTTCCTTCTCAGCTATGGCATGAACCTGGTTGAGTGAGATCAGCAGTTAAGGAAGGAGAGCGTGACGGCACTGCACAGTAGGCTGACATTTTCTTTATCCCATGAGTAAATGTGTTGGGTTTCCCTAGACTTTGATTTGTATGGTCTTTGATCGGGATTTTTTTTTTTTTCAGCGGATTTATGGTATTTGTTCGTTATGTAATTATTCTTAAAGCACTATCTTGTATCACTTGAAACTCTTCCATATATGTGGTTCCTAAGATGGGGGCCCTTTTGAGGGTACCGTAATTAATTAATGTTAGGAAGAACAGCGTACAGATTCTTGTCATTAATTCCTTCCAGTGCTCGAATGTAGTACCTGCGAAAGCTATCAAGACAGAGTGTTCATAAGGTGCTGATGCAACCTGGATGTTGAAAAGTCATGTGTGTATCGAAAATATATCCAAGTATTTTGAGATGTCTATTAGACATGGTTAATTTTTTTTATTACTTTCTTCAACCAAGTAGGATGAGATGGGAAAACTGAAATAGGTAATTGGAGGTTCAGCTCTTTAGTTCAAATACTTGATGGGAAGCAGAGTAACTTTATTTTTTATGCAAGAAAGAAGGAAGTAAAAGCCAGAAACCTGCATGACTGGATGGTGTGCAAAGTAGAGATATGGACTTTTGGATGGTTTGCCTGGCTGACGTAAAGGCTTGATGATGTCTTTCTTCCAGATGTTAGGAAGCTGAATGTGTCTGAGGTGGATCTTTGTGATAGGGTCTGGTCCTGCTACTCCGGAGTTTCTTGTGCTTTTTTAATATCATTTGGTGTGCCTGTAAGGTGATGGGAAAGTATATTTGTGTGTTAATTTTTATTTTGTTTTATTTTTTTGTTATGTTTTGGTTTATGAGTAATGAAGGGGTGTTGTGAAATAGTGTATATGAGTAAGTTTAAAGACATGAGGAAGCGTGGTAAAAGAACAAAAAAAAGAGAAGCTGATTGACTGTTGTGTAGCGACGTCTGACGGGTCCCGAAGAGCAATTAATCCTTTGGCCCTGGCACACCATACTGTGATGATGGAGAATTGACTCTCCCCTGTGTAGTTCATCACGTAGGGGTACTGGTGACGAGAGCTTTTGAGTGTAGGATGAGAAATGCAAGTGCAAAGCTGTGTTGGTGAGGTTTTGTTTGTGGGTGTCAGTATAGTCAGAGAAGGAACTCCTGCAGGGAGCAAACTTATGTGAACACATTGCTGGACGAACTACTGCATCATCTTAAATGTCAACCCTGGATTGGATTGAACCCGTTTCAAGAGGTTTGGTAGACAACTGTACTAACGACCCGACTGCCGAAGGCAGTATATGGATCTGGTAAGTGAGTGTTTAAGAAAGCTACGTGAGGAAGTTGGGGAGGTTAAGGAACTGACAGATGATCGAGTTGGCTGCATAAGATAGTTATGTCAGCGGAAACACATGACACGGGGTTCGCTCCCGCTTTTATTATTATTATTATTACCTGCGATGGCTGGATTGACTTTGCCAGGCAGGTGAGAGGAAAACTTATCTGTAAAGGAAAGTCGTAAACAAATATGTGCAAATAGCTGGACTTGTGAAGCAGAAACAGGATTCTGGCGTCATGGATGAAGAGTGGACGAATGTGTGGCCTGTTGGACCTAGCATATTGTTGCTGGTGTCCCCGTTATCGTGTTTTCACTTTCCTTCTTTCTCGATCCTACTTCACCCCATCTTTTGGTAGAAAATGGGGTTTCGACGAAGACAACGATGATGTAGATTTGTATGATGTAAAAAATGGACGTGTTTAACTTAAGTCAGTCACATAACTTGGACTGTCACCTGTAATAAAACAGGTAAAAATCGCCGAAAACATTTTCTGTGAGTGTAAAACCGTCGAAAACTAAGGGTTGGAACGTGGGAGTCAAAGTGAGCCCAAAGGTAACTTTCACTGAAATGACTCCTTCCAAATATTTTGCATTATTTATGTTTATCCAAAATCGTGAAAAAGGAATAGTAAGAGTCACGAAAATAACTGGAGATTTTAAAAATGAATTTACTGTGCTTATTACTTTACAATTTTATCAGTAACTCCTTGTACGTTTTATGTTTGTTTTAATTTACTACAAATCTATCTATCTATCTATTGCCAGACCCGGTAATCCCGTAAGGAGTGGCCAAAAACAAATCGCCTTCATCTCGCTCTGTCCTCTGCTATTTTACTACCCAGCTCACACACCGCTTTCTCATATACCTCTCCACTCCATCCCTCTATCTCATCCTTGACCTTCCCCTCCCTCTACCCTCTCCACCGCACGCACATACATTCTCCTCGTCAGTCTCTCGCTCTCCATCCTCTCTACATGGCCTAACCACATCGGTGTGTTTCTCCTAATGCATCCTATCACATTCACATCCACATCACAACGCTCCTTCACTTCCTTATTTGTCAGTCTGTCTCTCCGTGTGCCTCCACATGCTACTCTCAAATAACTCTTTTCCACTACTCTCACTCTTGACTTGTGTCCCTACGACAAGGTCCAAGCTTCACTTCCATACGTTAGAGTTGGTATCACAATACTGTCATGCAGTAACTTTTTCACTTCCATGCTCACTTCCCTGTTTCTTATCACTGCTTTCAAAGAACCAGCAACCTTTCTTCCTTGTTATATCCTTTCAAGCACTTCACCCTCTAAACTTCCACCCTTACTCATCGCACTACCCAAGCACTTAAACGCACTCACATTTTCCATTTCCTTCTCATCCAACCTCTCACTGTACATTCAGTGGCTTCACTTCTCTCCAAGAGCATAACTTTACACTTCCCTACATTCACCTTTAGATTCAGTTTCTTACACACTCTCCCAAACTCGTTCACCAAGCCTTGCAGCTCCCCTTCGTCTTCACTCAACAACACAGTATTATCTGCAAATAGAAAAATTCACTCAGCTCACTGTCCACACACACACTGCAGCCTTAGCACCCTCATGTATACTCTTCACGGCATTCAACAACTTCCCATTTGTTCCATATATTCTTAATACTTACCACAATCCTTGTCTAGCCATGCTGTCACATGCCTTCTCCAAATCCATGAATGCCACATACAACTTCTTTCCCCTCTCTAAACTCTTTTCTACTTAAGACCTTAGAATGAATATCTGATCTACACAATCTCTTCCCTTCCTAAAACCACCCTGTTCTCCAACTAATTCCTCTGTTATTTCCGTGACTCTTTCAATAAGTATCCTAGCATATACTTTTCCTATTAGACTGAGAAAACAAATGCCCCTATGATTACCACACACTTCTTTTTTTCCTTTTCCTTTGTCCAGGAGAATAATTATACCTGACTTCCAATCCTTTGGGACTCTACCTTCCTCTTAAGCTAACCTGCATATCTTCCACGTCCATTCTGTTACTATATCTCCCCCATGCTTCAACATCTCACCACACTCTCCATCAATTCCTGGGGCTTTCCCCATTTAGACTTTCTTCATTGCTGCCACAACTACTATCTTACAGATTTCGTCTTGTCTTCTTGCATCCCTTCTTCTCCCAGCCATTCCCCAGCCACATATACTCGCATTACTTTCATATCTCTATGATCAACATTTCTTTAAAGTGTTCTCCCTATCTGCTCACTTTTTCTCCCTTCTCCACCAGTAATCTACCATTTTTATCTTTCACTCCCCGACTAACTTCTTTATCACCCTGTCTAACTCTCTTTACCTCTTTCCAGAACATTTTCTTACATTCCCTCCATTTTACACTTAAATTCCTTCCATATTCCGGATCCACTTTCTTCTTACTTTCTCTCTTACTAATCTTTTCACCTCTCTCTTCCTCTCTACATATAACTCTCTCTTCCGTCTCTCAACTTCCTCCACATGCCTGTTTCTCATCCACTCACTATGTGCTTTCATTTGTGCCGCAGCCTGTCTCACCTCTCGTTCCACTATGCTGTTCCTTGCACCTCCTTTCGTCTTCTTTCACGCCACACACCATCTCATATGCAGCACAGATTTCTTCTGTGAATATCTTGCATACACATTCCACGTCCCTCATCTGCTCCAGATCATATTTACCCATCGCTCCTCGAGTTCTCTCTTATATTCTGCCTTTTTTCCATCCTCTTGTAACCTTTCTACTCTCCTTGTACGAACTGTTTCCTCCTCTTCTTCCCTTCTTGTATTCCTCCATTTCATTTGGACTTGACTTTCATGACACCAAGTGGTGGTCAGAAAGTCCACTACCTGTACCTCAGTATGCTCTTACATCCATTACACACCTTATTCTCTCATCCACACACACATAATCAGTCATTGCCTTCCGCTCATTCAGTTCACTACCCACTCAACTCATCACTAGCTATGTATACCTGTGGATCATTTTGTGTCTGAAAAGGGTATTGGCTATCAACAACCCCCTCCAGGCATAAATGTCCACTGGAGCATTACCATTCTCATCCACGTCTGCAGGCACACCCCACTCACCAACAACTCCATCCACCTTCACATTCTCTACTTTTCCATTCATATCTCCAATCTGAAACACTCTCTCATTCCTTTCACTCTTTTCCATGCACACTTCCACATTTGTCCAGAACTCTTTTTTCACTTTGCTTGCACCATCTTGCACTGACGCACACACACACACACACACACACACACACACACACACACACACACACACACACACACACACACACACACACACACACACACACACACACACACACACACAATCGCCCACATTTGTAGTCCAACTTTCAATCTTACCTACACAATCCTTGAGCCAACTAATCCAAATCTCTTGTATTCTCCTTCCATCTCTTGTACACAATACACACTCCCTTTTTTGCCCTCTCATTTCCACCCACTCCCAGGCATATACCCCGTCCATACTCCCATTCTCTCACACTCTCACCTCACCATTTAGTTTTCGTTAATCCACACACATCCACTTTTGCACCCTCACGCACCTGGACAACCTCTCTGTCTCTCTTTGACCTCATCATTTGCACTCCTTATATTCCATCTCACAATCCGTACCATATCCTTTGTTGTGTCCTTAGTCGTCACCTGTCAGTCAGTCCTTGTCTGAGGCTTCTTGTTCGTATTTTTAGTTAGTTGTTTTCCGGGAAGGGGCACTAACCCTCCGCCAACCCACTTGTTGTCACGTAGGGAACACGTGTTGGTTAGTTATAAGGTTACCACCCAGCGTTGTTAATGATTTCCTGGTTTACAGAAAATCATTTGGCTTGCCAGTCAGTGTAGAGTTACCCTTAAAACAGAGTACCGCTACACTAAGTGGGTGGATGGGAATTGCTTAGTTTAGGAATTCGTATTAAAAACAGTAAATCTGCGCCATATCAACCAATTTCGAATATCTATCATAATGATGTGTGTGTGTGTGTGTGTGTGTGTGTGTGTGTGTGTGTGTGTGTGTGTGCGTGCGTGTGTGTGTGTGTGTGTGTGTGTGTGTGTATGTGTATGTGTATGTGTATGTGTATGTGTGTGTGTGTGTGTGTGTGTGTGTGTGTGTGTGTGTGTGTGTGTGTGTGTGTGTGTGTGTGTGTGTGTGTGTGTGTGTGTGTGTGTGTGTTCTCGTATTCCTCCTGCCTCATAAACTACAACTGTATTATTGAGGGGATCCATCATTGCTTTCATTGCTCCCACCCCAATATAACAAGACAGCCAAAGCCTTAGTCTGGATCACTCCGACAGGGCCAAATTTGGAAACACAAAAGCAGGTTAAGTTATCGTATACATTCAAGTAGCAGCTAACTTGTGCTAGAAAGTGAATATAATAAATTTAGGATATAGCATTCTCGAACAACAGTAGGATATATAGTCATGCTGTTTCGGGTGATTTCTGATATTATGGACAGTCGCCTTACATATGATTAACTTTTTCGTGTATTTGATGCAGAGATAACTGTGTGCATATCTGATATCTTAGTTATACTCACCAACTTGAATGAAACTGCCCTGCTGGTCACTGATGGCGTAGCTCAGCACCACCGATATACTTGGGAACATGTCAGCGTTCAGCCATAAGCAGAGAGTGAATGAGTCCAGATAGTGAACCGCTGGGGCTCCGGTCTGATCCAACTGAGTCTTTGGTTTAATTTCTTCATATTTTATTTGTTTGCTAGGGGTGTAATCTGCCACCCTGTTACTGTTACTTGACTCAGGGGTGTGGCTGGCCAGAAGGTCCACCTGTTCACCATCAGACTGGTCTACTTGTTCACCATCAGACTGGCCCAGGTCCGTCATGGCACAATGGGCTGCGAAGGTGGTGGTATTGTTGTGGAGTTGGTGGCGGGCCAAGTAGAAGGGATGTTGAGCAGAAAGGCGAGAGAGCACCACGTGGAGGCAAGGCAGACGGAGGCTGGTTTCAGCGTCAGGCACTCCAGTGGCTCCCAGCTGATGGATGATGCCACCCTCGCACACACACACAACCGCTGCAGAATGACACATTTTGTATGATAAATATATTGTCCAGGAGGGATAATCAGTGATTTTTACTGATCAGTGGTTCTGTGTTTACGAACAGTTGAACAAGATATGGTATTATTCCATAGGTACCCAACACAGGATTCCGTCATTTTTTGTTCAGTTTTCATGCTACTGGGATGTTTCATTTCGTTGCTATATGAAAGCGAGATTGGTATAATGTGGGTGTTTAAAAAAATCCATCATCGATTCTGGATGCTGGTTGACGATACTGTTCTTATCGGAAACCACGTCTAGCCTAGTGCATAAGTGGTATTTACTGATGAATTGAACATTGTGACAAATTTTCAGAATGCTGTGAAGAGTATGTATGATGGTGCTAAGGCTGCAGTGCATGTGGACGGTGAACTGAGTGAATTTTTCTCATTGAAGGTTCGGTTGAAACAGGGATGTGTTATGTCTCCATGGTTGTTCAATCTGTACGTGGATGGGGTAATAAAAGAGATACAAGGTAGGGTAGTGCATGTTGGAGTGGCCCTAGTGAGAGAGGGTAGTGTCTGGAACCTCCCTGTGTTGTTGTTTGCAGATGATACTGTGTTGTTAAGTGAAGACGAAAGGGAGCTGCAAGGCTTGGTGGATGAGTTTGGGAGAGTGTGTAAGAAACGGAATCTAAAGGTGAAGGTAGGGAAGAGTAAAGTTATGGTCTTTGAGAGAGGTGAAGTCAGTGAATGTACAGTGAGGTTGGATGGTGAGGAAATGGAAAATGTGAGTACGTTTAAGTATTTGGGGAGTGTGATGAGTAAGGATAGAAGTTTGGTGGGTGAAGTACTTGAAAGGGTACAACAAGGAAGAAAGGTTGCTGAGTCCTTGAAAGCAGTGTTAGGAATCAGGGAAGTGAGCATGGAAGTGAAACAGTTACTACATGACAGTATTGTGATACCAACTCTAACGTAGGGAAGTGAAGCTTGGACGTTGTTGGAAGGACACAAGTCAAGAGTGAGAGCAGTGGAAATGAGTTATTTAAGAGAAGCCTGTGGAGTCGCATGGAGAGACAGGCTGACAAATGAGGATATAAAGGAGGGTTGTGGTGTGGATGTGGATGTGATAGGAAGCGTTAGGAGGAACACACTGAGGTGGTTTGGCCATGTGGAGAGGATGGAGGGTGAGAGACTAACGAGGAGAGCGTATGTGAGTGAGGTGGAGAGGGGGGAGAGGGAGGGGGAGGCCGAGGATGAGATGGAGGGATGGAGTGGAGAGGTATATGAGGGAGGGGGATGTGAGTTGGGAGCAGGGCCGTGAAATGGCGGGGGACAGGGCGACGTGGAGCCGATTTGTTTGTGGCCACCTCGTACGGGATTGGGGCGTCTGGCAATAGATAGATATATAGATTGTAGGACTGAAATATGGCCCGGTTCGGTTCGAAGGATGCTGCTTTTGCTGTTATGGGTAGTAGGTTAATAGTATTTATAATAATAATAATAATAATAATAATCGTATTAATAATCGTAATAATAATAATATTACTATTATTATTATTATTATTTATTTTTATATTATTATTATTATTATTATTATTATTATTATATTGCTGTATTATTATTATTATTATTATTATTTTTATTATTATATTATTATTATTATTGTTGTTGTTGTTGTTATCATTATTATTATTATTTTTTTTTCATCATCTATTGCCAGACGCCTTAATCCCGTAAGGGGTGATCACAAACAAACGTCCTCCATGTCGCCCTGTCCCCGCCACTTCACTGCCCTGCTCCCAGCTCACACACCCGCCTCTCATGTACCTCTCCACTCCAACCCTTCATCTCATTGTTGGCTTCCCCCTCGCTCCCCCCCCCCTCCACCTTACTCACATACACTCTCCTCGTTAGTCTCTCGCTTTACATCCTCTCCACATGGCCAAATCACCTCAGTGTATTTCTCCTATCACGTACTATCACACCCACATCCACACCACAGCACTACTTCACTTCCTCATTTGTTAGTCTGTCTCTCCATGTAACTAAACATGATCCTCTCAAATAACTCATTTCCACTGCTCTGGCTCTCGACTTGTGTCCTTCCAAAAAGGTCCAAGCTTCACTTTCATACCTCAGAGCTGGTATTGCACCGACTTTTTTACTTCCATACTCACTTTCCTGTCTCCTATCACAGCATTCAAACAACAACCAACCATTCATCCTTATTGTAGCCTTTCAAGGACTTCACCTTCCAAACCTCCATCCCATCACTGCCCAAGTTCTTAAAATTATGTACTCACATTTTCCGTGTCCTCATCATTCCAGCCTCACTATACATCCAGTGACTTCATTTCTCTCCAAGACCATAACTTTACTCTTCCCGACATTCATCTTTAGATTCCGTTTGTTACACACTCTTCCAGGCTTATTCACCAAGCCTTGCAGTTCCCCATCGTCTTCACTTAAAATACATTATCATCTGCAAACAACAGTACAGGGAGTTTCCAAACGCTGCCTTCTTTCATTAGGGCAGCTCCAACATCCACTGCCCTACCTTGTATCTCTTTTATTACCCCATCCATGTACAGACTGGTCAACCATGGGGACATGACATATCCGTTTCAATCCAGTATTCAAATAGAAAATTTCTTTCAGTTCACTATCCACACGCACTGCAGCCTTAGCCCCCTCGTACATACTCTTCACGGCATTCAACATCTTCCCATTTACTCCATATATTCTTAATATTTTCCACATTCCTTGTCGATCCACCCCGTCATATGCTTTCTCCAAATCAATGAAGGCCACATACAACTTCTTTCCCTACTCGATAAATTATTCCACCAAAGACCTAAGAATGAATATCTGATCTACGCAGCCTCTATCCTTCCTAGAACCTCACTCTTCTTCACCCACTAATTCTTCTGTTATTTTTCTCTGTTAGTAAGTATCCTATCATATACTTTTCCTATTATACTAAGAAGACAAATGCCCCTATGATTACCACACACTTCTTTTTCCCCAATTCCTTTGTACAGGGAAATAATTATGCTTGATTTCCAATCCTCCGGGAATCCTCAGGGACTCGACCTTCCTCCCAGGCCAGTCAGCACATCTTCCATATCCATTCTACTACTATTTTTCCTCATGCTTCACCATTGCACCACACACTCCATCAATTCATGGGGCTTCCCCATACCGACATTCTTCAAGGTTTCCATTACTTCTGTACTACTGATTTTCTTCTCTCTTCTCACCTCCCTCCTTATCTCAGCCATTCTCCAGCCACTTAATAGGCATAGCAGGGTAGCCCCTACCCCATGCTATGACGTCGTTTCATGTTGCACCTTGAACGAGGGCTGGCAGCAGCATGGCCGTCCTTGACTTTATGGGTGCCAGTGAGTGATGAAGTGTGGCGGTGAGATCATGTTGCTTCCTGCTGTGTGTTGGTAGTAGTGAATATGTGAAGTGCACAGTGGGGTAGGATATACCCCCAGTACCTACAGTATCTTGCACAGTGGGGTAGGGTAAGAACAGGTATAACCAAACCTAACCTAACATAATGATATAATACAACCTAATCTAATATAATGGTATTATCATAATATAATAATATAAAAATATAATACGATACATAGAATGATCATAATGTGAAAATTTTCTATTTTTTAAGTAAATATTTTCTTTTGAAGAGAAAGTAAGGAATTATCGTCATTTAAATTTTAGTTTCATGTTAAGCAAAGACATATAATGCTAAAGTGTAGCTATGTTATTTTGTTTAATAAAAATTAATGGTAATCTTTTACCAAACGATAGCGCCGATTCCACCTATATCATAAGAAATTCATTATCTCAGTGTAACTAATTTTGGTACATTTGCAACACAGTTAACTGCAGAATTGTGACTGCAGGAAGTGATTGGAAATATACAAAATGTACCTATTTATTAGTATTTAAGGAAGTGGTCAGGTCGCCCACGTCATGTACAATAATTATCAACAGTCTCTCTGACTGTCCGCGTTGTTTACCAACTATCGTTTCGACTGGACGCGTCAGTATATGAAACATACTCACATGCGCAAATGAAAACTAATAACATTATTAAAGCCATGGAAAACTTGACGATTTCACCAAACCTAATCTAATCTAATCTAATTTGGCCTAATCTAACTGAGGGGCTTCGCCCCCCAGACCACCATAGTTTTAACCTAGCCTAACCTAACCAAACCCAGCCTAACCTAACCTAATCCATACCAACCAGACCTAACTCCCTCCGAAATTGGGATTTCCACGAAATATTACACTGAAGATCCAAAACTCATGAGGCCAAAATTCAACTCAGTAAGCAGGCCCGTAATTTTCAACAGAATTTTTTTGGGGCCAGGCCAGATTTATATACCTCCGTACTATAAACGTAAAATTAAATCGAAACGCTTAAGTTTGCAGACCATCTGATAATTTTTAGTTTGATTCTACCTGAAAGCAGATGTTTAATATGGCATGCATGTTTAGTGATGGAGGCGGGTGTTTAAAGGCTTCATTTTCTGCCAGTCTCAACTCTCACCTGAAACTGTGACTAAGTTTAATAATTTGGCCATTTTACTCTTGTTGCACTACGCTGCACCTTTATCAAGATTGTTCCTACACACCCGCAGTAGGATTTAGATTGAAATATACCACTCTGCCTTCATATTTTTGGTAATGATAAAATAATCAAAATCTAAGTACTGTTATGATTTAGTTTATGATTAGTTTGGATCAAATTTAAATATATTCGATCAGACACGAATAGAACTGTTTAAATGTTCAACAAAACTACTCCAAGTATTTCTTTCTTTTTATGTTTAAGTTCAGCATTATAAGCCCTCAATCTCAGTAGAAGTTTTGAGAAATTAATATACAGAAAACACTGGGGGGGGGGCATAGCCCTCCTAGCCCCCCCAGAAATTACGACCCTGAAGAACCTGAACTAACAAGAGAAAATAACGAAAGCAGAAGGAAGTTACCTTAATATGAAGGTGGATAAAGAGCAGCTGCACCAAAAAGGAACTCGTGGAATGCCACTTCTTGCAGTTTGTTGTATCCTTGATAAGCAAGTGGCTGCGTATTAAAGGAAGCAGCTGGTGTAAACCACTGCAAATAACACACAATTCCACCAAAGTAGTCGTACATCCTGGACACGCCATATGTAAATCGCACCAGAAATAAAACGTGCTTTCGCAGCATTTGATATCCAGCAACGGATATGGCGATGTCGACGGAATATTTACGAATTCAAAATCGTAAATAACAGACTTCAGAGGTAAGTTTAAAAAATCCTCAGTAAGTATGGTAATCCAGGAGCGGTGCCAGCTACCCTGTGTAAGACTCATTTCATTAGAAAATATGGAAACGCGGCGCCCGTTTGGTAAAGAATTAATAGAGTAAGTTTGACAATTTTTTACATTTTTTTTCCTCCTGAGGTAGCATGTACCCCCTGTACCTACAGTGTTACAGATTGATCTTAAAATTTTTCATAGTCAGTAGAACCGGGGTATAAATACAGAGAAAAGACATATTTAATCAAAGAATGAGGGGATAACCGAAACCAGAGAGTACACACAGTTCAGAAGATTAAAGTTCAGTACTACAAGAACAAGATTTGTTGTTGCATAAATATACTCATCAGACACCGTTGGCTTTGAAGTGTGAATAGGGAAAGTAGGAGAATACAGAGAAGGGTTTGCAATCAGTTGCTTCAGCTGAGCCTCAGTGAGGAAGAGATGGTGAGATTTAGAGGAAGAGCGATGGTGCTCGACAGTGAGAAATTGAGGAAAGGTCGCGAATTTTGCGGAAATTAAGGAGGAATGAGACAGACAGTGGTTCCAGGCATCTCAATGGCCGTTACCTGCAGTGGCCCGGATGGTGGGGGCTTTTATGTCTCCCTCTCCCCGGGAACTCCGAGGCTGGGTGTTGAGACGCCATTTTTTCTTAATTTAGAATAAGAAATGTGGTGTTTGATGTGGTTGTAGTTTGGTGTTGAGAGTTAGAGGAAATTTTATAGAGGAGTATACTGGCCTACTGTTTGTGTTACTGAAAAACAGAAATAGTTCAGCAAAAGGGGATGGACAGAAGATAGTGATAAAACGGGGGCTTCACCTCTCCCTGTCGTCAGCTTTCCATCCATCTTGCGAGTACCGCCTTGTCCGACTGGAGCTGCAGTCTACTCCCTGTATTAATTTTTAAAAAGTCATCTGATCAATAGGTTAATAATGGCAAATACGGTAAGGAATCCGGAAAGTTAAGTGTGTTATTTATATGACATGTGGATCATAAATCATGTACTGGTTCGATAAGGCTTTGGATAGTTTCAGCGGGTATATAAATATGCTTTGTCTCTCACAAATAACAAAAGGAAAAAAGAAAAATTGGCTGGGATAATTCCATTGCTTTATAGTGTGCTACGTGCATCATAAATAAGCAAATTAACGTCGAGAAATTTTTCATGTATGCAAAGAGAACTAAACCAATATTGTTTTTCTCACAAAGATAAATATACAAATAAACAAAATAAAATAAGCAAAGACAACCAAATTCAAGATACATTCAATGTGAGATGCCTGGACACAACACAGTTAAATGACCGGGTGTCACAAGCAGAAGGAAATACAATCTGAGGAAGACAACTTCATACATGAATGACTTAGAGTATCGCCATTAATGAACTGGACAAAAATTGGCATATACATCATCTACTTTTATTTTTCTGTTGCCGAGATATAAGGAAATCAGAGGAACAAAAGACTTTAGTTCATAGCAACGGAGTTTGGATTGCAGGGAACGATGCCATACTGTCAAAAGCTTCAGAATTATTAAGGGCTACTGCAAGAGTTTCTCCATGTTGATCAGTTGACTGATGGATGCTGAGTCAGGAGACTGAGCATATCAATGGTGGATCTTTCGTGGCGAAAACCATATTGTCTGTCACTAATTAGGTTGAAGGAATCAAGATGTTTAACTTTGTGTTTAATAATTACAATCTCAAATACTTTATCAATAGAAGACGTGATAGCTATTGGTCTGTATTCAGAGGAGTCAGAGGAACTTCCTTTCTTCGAAATATGCTAGACAGGTGTGATGAGCCCACTGTAATGGAAATGGAATGCAAACTGACAGGTCAGATTAGCAATAACCATTGAAGTATCAATACGGCTAGGATAAGTACCATGCAGTGAAGAGAAAGGTTAAGGAGAGTCAATCAGAGGAGGAGAGATAATGAGATGAAAAACTGTCCAGAGCTGTATGTGGAGAACTCCCCCCCCCCCAACACACACACACAAGCATGAGAGCTGTGCTCCACACAGGGGCGAGTAAAACTCTTATACAGAGTCAACAGCTACACAGGGAAAACATAACAAAACAAGTGATTAGTTTCCCAAGGGAGGCAATATGATCTTTCCATGATCGATCCTAAGAGAAGGAAACGCCAAGGATATTGACAGAAAATGAGCGACTGGGCTGTACATTGCTGAATATTTAAGGAGTGTCCAGTGAAAGATTTGCGCAGGTCAAAAGAGTACAGTAATAGAGTTTAATTCATTAAATACAACAAAGTTTCGATGCTTTAAATACAGCAAAATTTCTTTTGCTTTGGGTAGATATTGTATCATCAGAAACCAGATTTCCAATAGCCCCATACTATGATTGCTCAAGTCACTGCCTTGGTAAGCGCTGTGAAAAGGAGTTGGACATAATTTATGAAGGATGGAGTAACCGGCATGAATGGATAGGGCTAAATGTTTGACTCAAAACACCACTGATGAGTTGGAGGAAAAGTTTTGGCGAGAGGACAAAAATCTGATGGACGGTAATACTGACTGTGATAGAAAAGAGCAAGAGCCGTCCATAACAGCTGGTATAGATCGGCCAGAAGGGAAGCTAGGGATGAATGTATAGATAGGACAGAAACCGTGAGAAGGCAGTTACGAATTTAATGACTGTCCCAGACTCCGTCGAAAGCCTTTGAAATGTCAAGTGCAGTGGCAAAGGTTTCACTAAAGTTCCTAAAGGAGGATGACCAAAAATCAACTAGGAAAGCAATCGCCAGTCAAGCGTTCTTACTGAACCCATACTTCTGGTGAAATGAAGGTTATGAAATGGAAGTTGGTTCAGAATCTACCCGTTAAGGATAGATCAAACGCCTAAGAAATACAAGCCATTACAACAGTTCGACCGTAGTTAGTGGGTCAGGATCGGATACCTTCACTGGGACAGGCCGAGGGAGCGCAAGCTTCCAGCAAGAAAAGATGAATAGACAAAGTGAATGGATAACTTGGCAGTGTATAAACACTGAAGCAGTTGTTGATGACAACAGAAGGAACCCCCCTAGGATTGTACGCCCTATTAGTAGTGAGATCACCGAAGACAAACACTACCTTCTGCTGAAATTTCAGTGACACATTTAAGGAAGTCTGTAAGGAGAGAAGATGAACTGATAACAATTGAATTGCTTAAGCTGGAATCAGAGGAGAAAGTATGGAAGAAGAATTTTATCTTTGCAGTAGAAGATGAGGTACAGAATATTCAATAGGAAGTGGGAAGATAAGTTATTAGAAAGATGCCAGAAGGAATGGAATTAATGAGAAAGTTCATAGGATTTAGAATGAGTGAAACTGTTTTCAGAAAGCGAAGAACAGACCTAGTTTGATTCCGACCAGAATCATTGAAAAAGCGTAATTCAGTGGTAAGTTAGTGAAGGTATTTTTTGTATGCCAGTTCCTTTATTAGAGCAAGCATGATTACACAAGGGATTTTTTTTGCATTAATCAAAGGATAAGAGAAATGAATGTATGAGTCCATGCTTGAAAAACTAGGCTGTTAAGCCATATGGCTTTCGGCAGTGGAAGCAATGATCACTTCAGTGAAAATCAAAGTAGTAATGCCAAAAAAACTCCCAATCCACAGCTCCGAAATATCATGAATTCCGCTTCCTAGGAGAGTCCACAAGCCTTCTTGGAGCGATAGGACAGACAGATTGCAGAGGTAAAGTCGTGATCGGAGGAGCTGAACGGAGATTAACAGAAAAATTTGAGGGATTAGTTGTAAGAAAAAGTCAAAGAATGCTGGAACATTTTCCTAGGCAACCAGGGATATTGATGGAGGGACGTACTGTTCAAGCTGATTTAGACCATTTCTCTTCCTCTGTGTGTTACGTCATTTAAGATAGTGGCTATCATGGCATGTCATTCTTCTCTCTCCAATGTGATGTAATGCAACTCTTGTGTTGACAGTGTTTTATTTGTACATCTTTGTATCCCATCCATATCCTTTTTCTCTGTCGTCCTCTTTCTCATCCTTATTTTTAGGGACAAGAGTGGCTATTCAGTTTCTTCTATTCTAACTACATGTCTCAGAAATCTTAGTTGCCTTGCTCTGACTATTACCATTATTCTCCACTAGCTCCCATTCTCCCTAAGATATCCTCCTTCGTAATCATCCCCGACCATGACACCCTCAGCACTCGCCTCCAAAACCACATCGCCGCTGCCCCAGTCTTACTTTCCTTATTCACTGACAGGCCCTCACATCCACGCAACTTGGTCGGCAGCACATGAACCTTCACCGCTCTTCCCTTGCATCCAGAAGACAAATGTGTGTTTGCAAAAGATTGACCATTTTGCTAAATATATATTTTTTTAAATTCACTTTTTGGTCTTTCCTCATCCTCACAGTTACTATACAAACCAGATCGCAAAACTTTCGAACTTGTTCAGTCAGTACTCCTCTTTCTGCATATAACATCACATACGATCCCGTTATGAAGAAATAATCAGTTTTATTCTTATTTATTATCAATTCTTTTCTTCACTTTCCTCACTCACACTCATCAACAGGGGTTACATTTTTCTTCACAAGCTGCAGTCAGCACACTGTGATCAGCATATTTTCTGTTAATATTCAGACTCCCAACTCTTATACCTTGACAGTCCTTTATCTCTTTCCTGACCATATCTCAGTACAATGAAAAATTCGGTAACAGCACACAGCCCTATCTTATTCCATGCTTTATTTTCACTTGCTCTTCTCTGTCTGTCTGTCTGTCTGTCTGTCTCTCTCTCTCTCTCTCTCTCTCTCTCTCTCTCTCTCTCTCTCTCATGGCGGTCTCTTGCTTGCAATAAAAATTTGTAATCATGCTTAGTCCTTTTCCATCAATACCAGCTTCTCTCTGCATTCGAGATAATCCTCTTCATACCGATGATGTGTTTTTAAATATAATCAGGCTATTACCTGACGGTTTTAGTCAACGCCTTTATGACACTATAATAGCGAATGGATTAACCAACGCTGTATCTAACCTCTCTAGTTTGAAACGTCCCTTGAACTGAGTAAACATACAAAATCGACTTGGAAGGTCTATTATTGTTGTTGCGTAACCCCAATCCGGCTAGCCCATCAAACCCGTCGACTGCAGGTACGCTACTGTCTCAGTGGTAACATCCCACAGAGTCCATACTCCGTTGAAGTTATGTCTGCGTCTTTGTGTGGCATGTGCTTTTGCAGTGCTCCATTACGTTTGTTATGATGTGCAGGCCTATTCTACAAGCAGGGTACGTGCGAGCTGTAATTCCATCCTAGATCAAGAGAATTACCAGGTCTTCTCAACATCGTACCAACATTTTCCTGTTGTGCGCAGTGATGTCACAACTGAGTTCTATCAAATGGAGGGACTTTCTCGTGGGCAGCGCCGTGTAGTTTGTGCGCCCACCACCAGGGGCCCAGGGTGGCGCTGATGATCTTTATGCACCACACCTGATGCCCACATCGTTTGAAAGCAGCTGATGAATCGGGAAAATATAGTGCCATGGTCCACTGCGCAGCTAAAATATAGTGCCATGGCCCACTGTGCAGCTCATGGAAGTTACAGCGAAACAGAGACAACAAGCTAAGAAGAGTGTTCCAAATGCATTGCCACGGTGGAGGCGACGATTGTGGTGTTTCACTATGGCGGCCAAAGTCATATGCTCGCTGCGGAGATAGCCCCTCCATACAATAGAGCTCAGTGGATGTCACCCGCAGTGGTTATGTCTTCGTGGTAAATCTACAGCTCTCATAGATATATTTGTACTTGTAAATTGCTTGCAGTATAAGTAGCCAGTTTAATTATGAAAAAAATTCCGAAGCTAAAGAGGTAAAAATTAGCTTAAAAAGTCTTCTGTTACAGAAGGAAATCGAAGTTGATTATAAAGTCTTATAAAACGGTGAGTGACGTATGAAGCAAATTATCCACCCACGGTGTACAACAACGTCTGCATGTTGCACTACATGCATTACATCCATCTGCGGTGTACACCTACGTTCGCAAGCTGCACTACATCCACCCATGGTGTACATCTACTGTACATCCGCATGTTGCACTATCCCACTGCTGCTGACGTCATAATCTGCGAGTGGGAAGACCTGGTACTTTTCTTGATCCTGATTCCACCTAGGTAGGTGTACTCGACCAGCTCTATTTACGAATACATCTGATGGGTGAATGTTGGTGGGGGTGGAGGGAGGAGCTTGTAATACAGCGTTCTGATCGAGGTATTATATTGCCCTACGCATGACATGAGGTTGTAGATGTATCTTCAGTGCTAATGTTGGAATGTCTGAGGGTTGGATGTTGAAGAATGTATGATAATGTCTATGTGGTGATTGTATTATGTACCTAGTTATGTTATGAGGTTTCGTCAAGTAATGATAGGAGTGATGTGTGTTAGCACAGGCTGCCACGTAGAAGTGTGTAACTCTAATATCGAGATATCTCAAAAAGGAAGGACATCAGTTTCAAAATGTAGGTGACCTGTAGGTGTTGTTTTGGTGCAGCTAGTACTGATGTGTTAGGCGTTGTTCTATATGGTCTGCAATGTACTGTAGTGGACGTTATACAGTATGGGGGCCCATGCCAGGCGGTATAGGACATTACTGGTCTAATATATTGTTTGTCGATTTGGGAAAGTTTCTTTTGGATGCTCCATTTCTGTCCTTGTAATTGCCCTAAGTGCGTGGGAGTGTACTGCTTCTTGATGGGGTCCTCGAAGTTGAGTTCAGTGCCATATGTCACTCCATGAATCTAAGTGAAGGTGAGTGGCATTGTTACATTGATATATGTGATGTTAGGGAAGTACCTGTGCTCGTGCTTGCTGCTGGTGACGAGTATGGTGGTGGATTTGGCTGCAGCAATTGTCAGTCTGTTGTCATCGACCCATGTCTGAAGTGTGTTGACGTACTCTTCTTGCATTGTGCAGGCTGTCTTCATTGTGGTCTGAGGTTGCTATAGTAATGTCATCTATATACTGTATGAGATTCTCTATGGCCGGCTGGGATGAGGGAATGTCATGAGTGTAAAATCGAAGAGTGTGGGTGAAAGAGTGGAGCCCTGTGGAAAGCTGCTGGGAAAGTTTCATATCCGTGATTAGTTTTCCTGTAGTGTAATGTTTTCTTATGTGTCCAACTCTGGGCATAGGCTTCACAACCTGTAATCAAGGCCCAGTAACCTTCCTACATACGATACATCTCCACATATCACCACTTCGGCGCCAAAACCTACAGGCCATATGTAATACATGCTAGGGTTGTCTCATACAGAACTGGTGTACTGGTATTAGCGGGGGCATTTTTACTACATATCTGTGGGTTTTCTGGTAGATCAGATGAGTCTGCTTTATAAAATTCAAATTTATAAACTCATCCCTGCCCCAGCCAGGATTCGGGCTGGGGCCATTAGAACTGCAGACCACCTCTTGATAGATTCAGTCACCGTAGTTGACAAGCCAACATTTGGTGATGTTCTCTATGTTAGTGTTGTAGAGTCTGGTCATTAGTTTGCGTCAGGGGATGGCATCAAAGGCTCTGGTCGTATCAGTTGATATATGGGTTCACTTCGTGTGGGTTGTGCAAGAAGATGTCATGGGATAAATGTTGTGTGCAGTTGCGTGTTTGTGTAGCGCAGTGCCAAAATCCGTGTTATCGGTGAGCGAGGGGGACATGAGATGTGATTGGCTTGAAAATGTGACATTTACCTATCCTAGATGGCCTGCAGAGCAGTGTTATGGGTCTATACAGTGAAGGATGTGTTGAGTTCTTGTTTATGACTGTATCCATGGTTCTTGATGCTGGGAATGCTCCGACGTGTTTATAAGTAGTTGCTAATGTTTGAGGGCCTGGATGCAGTAAGGTCTTGCCTGTTTCAGATGAAGACTGCGGGTGGCATCCGGTCCTGTGCTTGTTGAGTTCTTTATTTTTTGATAACGTTTAGCTGTTTGTTCTTGAGTGATGAGGGTTACGTTGTATTTATTACTGTGCATGTTGATATAAGGTTACTAAAGTTTACGCCTTTGTCTCCAAACGTGTCCACTTGCATTTTTTGTTAGAAGGGATTTGCTGAATGTTGATAGTAATGATGGCATGGGTCTTGGCTGTGAGTGTTTGTTGTTTAGAAATGCTGTTAAGTGTTTTGTAGAGCCGAGAGGGGTCTCTGGAGTGACTGAGCGTGATTACAAAGGCTTGGCTTTCCAGTTTTATCTTTGTGTTACTTTTATTGTCAATTTCGCTGTTTAATTGCTGCAGCCTTGTTGTGGTGTCGTGTGTGTGTGTGTGTGTGTGTGTGTGTGTGTGTGTGTGTGTGTGTGTGTGTGTACTTACCTAATTGTATCTTTACAGGAATGAGTCAAGCTCGTACTGTCCCGTGTCTTAAACCATATTTATCGTACATATGTTATGAGTCCATATTATAATTACAAATCATAATAGATAGATAGATAAATAGATAGATAGACAGCTCTATGCGAGCCTGGGAATGGGAAATGATCTTGCAAGTTACACTGAGGAAAAGCTGACGACGGATTACGAAGTAGCCAGTCAGTTAGTTGTCAGCAATTCACCCGGTGAACAAAGCCTTGTTGACCATACACACACATACACACATACTCACACACAGGCTTCTAGAACTTTCCAATCACAGGGAACACACGCGATACGACTCCTGTTTCACCAGAATTTAGGAAAGAGAGGTCAGAAGGAAGCTAGCCATAGAACAGACAGGTCACAGGGAGAAGGGCTTAGCAACTTGAGAGACAGAGAGAGATAGGGAGATAGCTAGCGGGACTCTACTTTATACAAATGTCATAAAAGACTTTGTAGTTACTTTAACCTGTAAAGGTGACTAGGTCCTTCACGTTCCATATGTATCCCATACTGGCTGCTAGTCGTTGTTTTCCAGTCATATTATGTTTGCATTACCTTCCGAAATTGTGTGCGATGGTGCCATATTTACAGGTTGAAGATATCAGAGTGGGAAGGAATACTTGGCCACAGTTGTACATGGGTACTAAAATGCAGTAAAATGTTGCTGAGGGCAACTCAACACCCCCAGAAGGAACCCACCGAAGAGCATATACAGCATGCCTGGACTCCAGGCGACAAGGATATAACGCCGAGAGACGAGGTCCCTATGATTGATCCCATGGCCCCTGAACACAGAGGCCCCTGGCGGAACCCAGGCCCGTCAGTAATGAGGCCGAGTCACCACCGCCTCCCTTATACCTGACCGCCACGACGCCCAGACCCGAAAAGGAGTGACAGTGAGAGCACAGTGTTCGTGACATAGTGAAGTAAAGGCAGAACAGTGAATTAACAGTAAGAAGGAAGTCAGTGAGAAAAGCATCAGTGGCAATATAAAAGAGTGGTGAAAAGGTGAACACAGCAAGAACGTGAAATACGGGTCTATCGCTGTGAACACGCTACAAATTGTAACGCTGCACTACACTAAGATCATACGCAGGCCCAAGTGTTAAGGTAATAATTACCCACAGTGAAATAGTGCCACCCATTTTCACCAATATATAGAACTTGGACTTCCTGCAATAATAGTGCATATTAACCCCTCTGCTGTAAGTGCTATTCACCTTACCCAATCTTGTCCTGAGTAGTATCCTGCGCGATACTAACAACCCATATCTAGACCTAAGAATTATAATTGTCTAGTATACCTGTATTTGTGACATCTATCCATTCCACTGTAGAATTTAGTAATACACATGTAAGATTGTTGCCTTGAGTTTTTGTGTCCTGCCTCTCTCCTATTTGTCTAAGTTCTGGTCTAGAAAGAGAACCCAGCTACAAACTGGGCATTAGAGGGACGGGAAGCCGAACCTAAGACACCTAGCATTACACTGGTGGACAGCGGTGGTTCTTGACCCGGGCATATGAGAGAGAGGTAATCAGGAAATACCAGAAAAATGGCAACCAAACCGCATGTGCAATTGCCTAAATTCGACCCTGAACAGTATGATGTTCACACATACCTGGCAATTATTAAACCTTTGCTAGATATCAGGTTCGAGGATGACAAGCAAAAAATTGCAGTCACATTCCCACTACTGGGCAAAGCGGCTGCTAATATAGCACCCAAGATCGTTCTGGGGCTCACCTGGCAGAATTTCACGAAACTCGTGATTCAAGCCATCACTCCATCACTAGGTAAAGTTGTGTCGCTATTCCAATTGGATAGCCTAACCTCTGATGGCAATTTGAATGATACACTAATCCAGGCTAGACGCCTGGTCACTGCTGCATACCTGGAGGCAGATGATGAAACCTGGGAGCAACACACCTTTAATACTCTCCTGAGAGTGCTCTCCAGCGTGGTCAAGGAGCACTTTACGATCCATGACCCTACCGGAGACATGGAAAAGGATATCCAGCTGATACGCCGCCTCCTGAACTCCCGCCCTGCACCCCAGCAGATCAACGTGGTAAAAAAGTTTCCCACGAATATTCCAGCTCCCCCAGTCAAGTCACGTCAGCCTCTGCCCCGTACCAGCCCCACTCCAGCACCCAGCCTGCTTAGGGCACGCCCCACCCACTGGCACCCCAGTCACAGGGAGAACCCCAACCTCATTCTGGTGAATCCCTGGGAGTTCTCTGCTTGCAGCTCCAGGTGCCCACTGCACGATATCAGGGACCAATTAAAAGCTGCCAGACGGAAAACCACCACCCCAGGCCAACGTAAAGTTTCCTCTCTAGAGAACGAGGAACCAGAGGATGAATCTGCACCCATGGAGGAGACCGAACTGGGGAACAGGAGCCGAAGGAAGAAGAAGGAGGCCCCCGGCAGTTGGATTTTTAGGACCGCTCCCACACCTTCCCATGGTGACGGGGGACACTTCCCCCAACTACTGCCCCCCAGTTTACCAGAAGATGAAGTTGAATGGTGCGAAAGCCAGACTTCTGGTCGACACAGGAGCGGCCAGATCCTCTCTGTATAGACACTACTTCTCCCATCACAAGTTGACCTTTGGCCCGCTATTCATGACGGCTACTCACTTTGCGGACGCGGGGGATGGCCCCCTGCCAATCCGTGGAGAAACACGGGCCCTGCGTGTCAACAGCCATCAGCCAGCATTGACATCATATTTGACTCTTCCTGAGGCAATTATGACGGATATCTGGGGCTGGACCTGTTGCAGAGGTTAGGAGCCACAGCTGATTGCCACAACAGACAGCTCCAGTTCTGGAAACCACCCGACCCCCCCCCTCTCCCACTTGGGCCGTCTGCACCTGCACGCCATGGCCATGGCTGTAGGACTCCATGCCCCCCCCTTCTCCCCCATGACCTCCCTGCCCTCCCCCCCTCCCCCCCTCATCCCTCCATTTCCTCTGCTGTCACCATTCCCCCCCACCACGAAGCCTTGGTGCCCCTCAACCGGCCCTCAGGTACCTCCATCCTGTTCTCCCAACTCCTGCCTCCTGGAACCCTCTCTGCCTGCCTCCTGCCCCCAACCATCCTTCCCCCTCATCACACGGCAGTCCTTGTTGCCAACGTTGCCCCCTTGCCCCTCGCTTTCCCTAAAGGGCTTATAATTGGAGAGATGGAGGAAGCTGAGACCTATGTCCCTTCCCACTCCTGCTCCCCTGCCCCTCTGCCCCCCATCCCTGACCTTCTTTCCGCTCACAAATCAGACACCCTCCGCTGCCTCCTCCCGGATTTCCAGGATCTGTTCGCGGCGGGACCTGCTGATACTGGACACATCACTTACCTGGCTCATGAGGTTCACACGACGGGTCCACCGATCCGACAGCCATCCCAGCGGAAGAACCCCAAACAGCGGGATGAGGAGATGATTGAAGCCAGAGTCGTCTCCCCTTCCACCAGCCCCTGGTCCTCCCACATTGTCCTCGTGATGAAAAAGGATGGCACGATGCGGTTCTGCGTTGATTACCGCCAGCTTAACGACGTGACCACCAAGGACGCTACTCCACTCCTGTGCATAGACGACTTCCTAGATTCCCTATACGGCACCTCCTGGTTCTCCACCCTCGACCTCCAGTCAGGGTATTGGCAGGTCCTGATGCGACTGGAGGACAGAGGCAAGACTGCTTTCTCAACCGGCAACAGGAAACATTATGAATTTAAGGTTTTACCCTTCAGCCTCTGTAATGCCCCCGCCACCTTCTCAGGACTAATGGAATCTGTCCCCAGCGGCCTCACATGGGAGATCTGTCTCGCTTACTTGGATGACGTCATCATCTTCAGCCAGACCTGGGCCGACCACCTGCAGCATCTCCGCCGGGTTTTCACCGAAATCTGACAGGCAGGCCCCAAACTCCGGCCCTCCAAGTGCATCCTGGCCGCCAGAACCGTCCCATTCCTGGGACATGTCATCTCCCAGGCTGGCATATCTCCTGACCCAGACAAGCTCCATGCCATCGCGGACATACCCCCACCACAAGACGTTCACGGGATTCGAGCCTTCCTCAGCCTGACATCCTATTTTGTGAAGGGGTTCGCTCACATTGCCAAGCCACTCCACGACCTGACTTGTAAGGGAGAAACGTTCATTTGGACGGATGAGAGACAAGCCGCCTTCCAACAACTTAAGGATAAACTTGTTTCCGCCCCCATCGTGGCCTTTCCCTACTATGCCCTCCCATTCCGGCTTTACATGGACGTTTCCCTAATCGCGATCATTGCCATGCTGGCACAAGTCCAAGAAGAATGCGAGCACATCATCGCCTGTGCCAGCCATACCCTTAATCAGGTGGAAAAGAATTATGCTGCCACCGAGAGGGAGTGCCTGGGCATCATCTGGGCACTTGGGCACTTCCAGGCATACTTATCGGGGACTCAAGTTACTATCATCACTGATCACCAGTCCCTCCAGTGGCTGCGGCAGTCTGACACCCACAATGCCCAGCTCTTCAGATGGCACGAAACCCTGGAAAAGTTCAACTACGAAATCTCGTACCGCCCCGGCGAACTCCACACCAACGCAGATGCTCTCTCCCGGCTCCCCATCAATGCCGCCCAGCCGGAACCCGATCTCCTCCAGCAGTGGCATCGTAAGAATGACCCCACTGGATTCCCCAGCACCTCTGCAAGAAACTTTATCACCATGGCGACCACCTGCTTACTCTGTCCAGGAATATCATCCTAGCCCTTGATGCAGCCCTCGATGCCCTCCGACACCTGCACACTCACAACAGCATTCAACTTGGCACGAAAAAACTCCTGTAGGTCTTTAATGACAACTACTGGGCACTGAATCCCTCCACCCTCGCCAAAGAGATTATCCAATCTTGCTGAGTGTGCGTCTTTGGTAAGGACATCACCCACTGGCTCATCAGGTCTTATTACCGCCCAGAAACCTTGGTAGTTATTGATGATCGACATAATGGGACCCTTACCCCAGAAATCAGGCTATAGGTACATGATCACGTTCATCGATACATACTCCATATTTGTCGTAGCCTGCCCAGCGAAAGAACACCACACTTGCAGTAGCTGATGCCCTGATTTGGCATGTATTTCCTTACTTCGGTATCTCACAAGCAATCCACTCCGATAATGCACCAGAGTTCACCAGTAAAATCTGGGAGGAGCTGGCTCACATATTTGGCTATAACATCTCACACTCATCCCCTTACTGGCCCCAAGGAAATGCCATATGCGAGCGTAGCCATCATACGTTAATGAATCAATTCTGCATCTGGATAGAAGCCACCAAGGATGACGACTGGCCCGCCCATGTAAAAATCGTGCAATGGGGCACCAACTCCTGCCCCCAAGAGGACGGAATTTCACCATAAGAGTGAGTGTTTGGAGAAACACCCCTCCTCCTGCCCCTCTGGCAGCACTTACAACCCCCCACTTCTACTCCCACATCTGACCTACTACACTATCTCAAACGACGGCTAACCCACCTTCAAAACAACCTGGACCTCCGCCCCGACACCACCTCCAACCCCTACAAGCCAGGCGACACTGTTAAGATAGCGCAGCTCCCCACCCCCCACAAGCTCGCTCCGCACTTCACAGGGCCCCATACCATCATCCGCGTCCCTAACCTCTACCAGGTGACAGTTGAATATCATGGCATTTCCCGCACTCTGAGAAACCGTCATGCACGCCTTTTTTGTACTCCTACCTCCCCTGCCCCGGTACCGCGCCCAGCCCCACCCACTACTGCCGCGCCACTTCCCTCTACCTCCTATGACTGCAACATCTCCCCCTCGCCATCTCTCTCTCCCTCCCCTTCCCCCGCCGCTTCCACCTCACCACCCACCATGCTGCCTCACACCTCACCTGACAACTCACCGATGCCACCAATTCCTCGCCTCTCCCCCATGTACTCACCACCCACCATCCTATCCCCCACGTCCAGCACCGTATACCCCGTGCACGCCCCTGCACCCCCTCAACCCACCACATCCCCGCCCCAGCCATCGCCCACCACTGGCCCCAAATCTCACTGCCCGCCACCCACACACGTCCCCTCGACCCCGCCTACCCTGTCCCACAACCCTGACCCCACCTGTGCTGCCCACGCCCCCACTACACCACCACCCACTAAGCCTGCACCGCACTCCACGCACTGTGCTGCCCACACCCCTACCACCCCACATCCGCCCTCGCACGCCCGATGCACCTCACACTCCGACACTGCACCCCCACATCACCACCCACATCACTGCCCACACCCACCCTTAAAATAACCATCACACGCTCCGGCTGCCTCTCTCGCCCACCTGCCCATTTCACCCACTCCCCCACCCCACCCACCTCACTGCAAAATCACACTCCAACCCCCGCCCTAAATCATCTCACATTCATGATACACCAGGCCCAAATCCCAGCCACCTACACTCCCCAGCGATGCCACACCACATTACCCAAGCATAAAAACCCCACACTCGCCGTCCATCTCCTGCATTCAGTACAGCCCTGCACTGAAGACAACACCTTCCGCCATGAGGATTCGCCGAGCCATATGGGCGCCGCCCTTTGGATGAAAACATCGAGTCCGTGGACCCTGCCACCTCCTATGACTCCTCTGCTCCTCCACCGACCCATCCACCCTCTTCATCACCTGTGACTAGCAGCTAGACGAAAACCCTGCCACCACAGCCTGGCATGCCCTCCTCCAACACTTACAGTCAGTCTACCACACCTACGACACCAAAGTTTACCACCTCCAGTCACAGGGACGTGACTTTTTCCCAGCATATGGTGGTAAAATGCAGTATAATGTCGCTGAGGGCAACTCAACACCCCGAGAAGGAGCACACCGAGGAGCATATACAGTGCACCTGGACTCTGGGCGACAAGGACATAAGTCTGCCCGGGCTGCGCGCCCCTATGACCCGGAGCTCGCCTGCTGCCATCATAGCAGGAGTACGAGACTACCTTCAAGACGAGCCGACCACCAACAACCACGGGGTGGGGCTGTTACTCCAGCTCCAGTCAGCACCCCTGAGACGGCCGGTAGCTGCTCAAACCTCCTACAGGAGATGGCCTGCAGCTGCTCTGGAGGTGAACAGGTGATGGCCTGTAGCCACTCCCGCCTTCGTCAGGAGACGGCCAGAAGCCGCTCTGAAGGTGCCTTTAACAAGACGGCCTGTAGCTGTTCAACCCTCCTATAGGAGACGGCCTGCTGCTGCTCTGGAGGCAAACAGGAGATGGCCTTTAGCCGCTCCCGCCTTCGTCAGGAGACAGTCAGAAGCCGCTCTGAATGTGCCCCTAATGAGACTGCCTGTAGCCTCTTGACCCTCCTACAGGAGACGGCCTGCAGCTGCTCCGGAGGTAACCGGGAGATGGCTGGTAGCTGCTCCTGCCTTCGTCAGGAGACTGCCGGTAGCTGCTCTGAAGGTGCACCTCGAGAGACGGCCTGTAGCTGCTCGACCCTCCTACAGGAGACAGCCTGCAGCGGCTCCGGAGGTAACCAGGAGACGGCCGGTAGTTGCTCCCGCCTTTGTCAGGAGACGGCCGATAGCTGCTCTGAAAGTGCCCCTGAGTCGCCCTGTAGCCGCTCCCTCCCCCAGGCCACGGCCAGTAGCCGGGCCTTAGTGGCGGCTGGTAGCCACGTCCCTAGAAGCCCATGGCCAGTAACCGGGCCCTACAGTAGGAGACGGCTGGTAGCCACTCCTCCATCAGGTGCAGATTCCTGCCCACCCACCTACGACCCAGAGGGAGCCCCCAGCCTGGAGGAGTACTGGAGAGGCCCCATGACTACCATCGGGCTCTTCTCCCTGCAGCCGGAGTCTGAAAGGACTCACCTGATGGGCCCCGATGTAGGCCGACATCGCAGCCCCTCCTGATGGTGTCCCCGAACACCGGGAACTGCAGCCCTTGGGACCTCCAGACCGCCCCCAGGACCCCCGGTCAGGACCTCCCTACACCCAGACACCTGAGATCTTCGTCCTCCGTCAGGCGCCTGAGCGAGAAGTTCAGGCAGCTATTTGGCCCCAGCCCTGAGGGTCAGACTCCCGCCCCAAGCCCCGAAAGCGTGGGACCCTTCGCCACCAGCAGCCCTGGATGAGAGAGGACACCCCTACGTGTGATCCCGTGGCCCCTGAACACGGAGGCCCCTGGTGAAACCCAGCCCCGTCAGTAGTGAGGCCGAGTCACCTCCGCCTCCCTTGTACCTGACCGCCACGATGCCCAGACCCGAAAAGGAGTGACAGTGAGAGCACAGTGTCCGTGACATAGTGAAGTAAAGGCAGAACAGTGAATTAACAGTAAGAAGGAAGTCAGTGAGAAAAGCATCAGTGGCAATATAAAAGAGTGGTGAAACGGTGAACAAGGCAAGACAGTGAAATACGGGTCTATCGCTGTGAACACGCTACAAATTGTAACGCCGCACCACACTAAGATCATACGCAGGCCCCAGTGTTAAAGTAATAATTACCCACAGTGAAATAGTGCCATCCATTTCCATCAGTATATAGAACTTGGACTTCTTGCAGTAATAGTGCATATTTACCCCTCTGCCGTAAATGCTATTCACCTTACCCAACCTTGTCCTGAGTAGTACCCTGCGCGATACTAACAACCCATACCTAGACCTAAGAATTATAATTATCCAGTATGCCTGTATTTGTGACATCTATCCATTCCGCTGTAGAAATTAGTAATACACATGTAAGGTTGTTGCCTTGAGTTTTTGTGTCCTGCTCCTCTCCTATTTGTCTAAGCTCCGACTTAGAAAGAGAACCCAGCTACACACTAGGCGTTAGAGGGACGGGAAGCCGACCCTAAGACACTTAGCATTACAGGTACAAAGACGAAAGTCGTGTCTTGAAATTTGGTGAAAATATCTGCTGTAAGGCAGAAGTTTTGGTGTGCTTTGCTTTGTGTCATACGGACGATTGGTAGCACTGTAATGAGATGCCTGTTGCTGCAGGTTACGAACTTGTGGATGCGAACATATTTTTTGTAACTGTGAAACGTATCTATATGTTGTGTTTCTCCGACTGCTACTTTTATTTGATATATATGAACCGTTTCTCATGGGTTTTCTTTTTTACTGTCATATCAGGAACACTGCAGTTCAATTAACTAAAGAACTGTCCCGAAATCAATACTCCTCCTTTATTAATTTAATTTTTATTTAGCCTAAGTTTATAATTATGAGCTATCGCTGTCATTATCTGTCAGTATTATACAAAATGTCCAAACTGTTGTACACATGAGGACAGAGATACTTTATAACGATAATCGCATGTTTTGTTATGAGTGGCGAAATGAATCCCACAGCCTGGAGTTCGAACTCAGCCAGAAGACAGAAATCTACGCACAATGGTTCGTGCGCCTCTTTCTAGGTGAAGTTCGTCTCTTACGGCGTAACCAGTTGCCTGCAACTGCTGCCTTCAATCCTTGTGAATTATTTCCTGGTCCTCTAGTGGTGTGGTAATACGAGGGCGACCTGAATGATAATTATCCATTGTGCGTTCCCCCCAAAATAGCCTACTCTACCTTTCCACGATTCAGCCTTCACCGAATGTTTTCACCATCTGTTCAGGATTCTCTACTTCTAAATAAAGACTGATCATGCCACCTATCTTCTCCCTTGTAGTTGGATACATGTTGCTTTCCTTCTCCATGCCAAGGTAATTACTAGGCCTGCTTGGCGTTTTGTGGTGTGATGTACGCTGTAACGGCCAGGCAATCATCGACGGACCGGTTATGGCTCACATTAATTTTGTCCCTCAGACGCAGCAGCTTTCGCGGATCGATGTTAAGGGTTCGGAATTTTCTGGGTATTTATATATACTATCTACCCAACAATGACAGATATGAGTCTTGAGGACGTTAGGCTAGCCAGCCACAAAACCACGAATAGGTAATTGTGGTAGAGCTCCCATAATGTTTCTTCACTTAATAATCGGACAAAACAGCGACACGACTTTCGTCTTTGACTGTAAACTGTCAGTAGTCTTAGCAAGTTGGTCTACCCCAAACTCTTCCAATCGTACCAGTTCCACAGCAGCCTGTTGCTTTATTTCCTTTCATTTATCCCACTAACGGCAATAAAGATGTAGGCTTCTTCAATAAGTGGATCAGAGAATGGAGAAGAGAGTCATAAATAATGAACACTGAAGTAATTAAATAGTAAGACTTCAGAAAAAAAGAGATGAAAATAAGGTGTCCACTTTAGAATTACTTCATCATCATCCATCATCCAATCCTACATTGCCGCATGAGGAGCGTAGGAGCCCGGGGCAAGGCAGTTGGTCCCGACATTTAAGATGAGAGTGACCAGCCTCACTCATCTCTGGGTGGCATTACATGAGCAATGAACCCCAACCATCCCTTGGATATAAACCTTCACCAGCTCAATCCGATTGGAGTGCAATAATTACCCACTAAACCACCAGGCGCCAAAATTTGGTTACATGGTTACCACCCAGCGTAGTAAATGGTTTCCTGGTGCACAGGAAACCATTTGGTTTGTCACTCAGTATAGAGTCACCCACAGGCTGAAGGAAGTGGAAAGAATGAAGGAAAGAATGACAGAAGAGGGAGTGTAAAGTCACCCGTAGGCAGAAGGACAAGGAAAGAATGAAGGAAAGAAAGACAGAAGAGAATGGAAGGAAAGAAGGATGGAGTTAATATAATAAAATAATCTGGTGTAGTGAATGGAGTTGGGTTAAGTAAAGAGCCCTGTGATTTATAGTCAGAGAATGACAGGAAAGCCAGAGCCAGAGCGAATAGAATAAAAAAAAAAAAAAAAAAACTCCAATTCAGACATAGTATCTAGGTAGGTTGTTGGGTACAGATTCACAAGAAACATTTTGGCTTTGTTATGAGTTAAAAATTTGACGATATGGAGAAAGGGTAGTTGTCGGTCGTATTACACACCTGAATGTCTGTGGGAAAAATTGTGAGATTTAGAGAAGAGGTGGTGTATACAGAGAGGTGTTTTGAGGAAAGACAGCGAATGTTGCAGAAATGAATAGAAAGAGTATCAGACATAGGCTCAGGATGTCTCATTTGGCTGTCACCAGGAGAGGGGCTGGTGTTGCGGGCATTTATCCCCCCACCCCCACCCCCAACCCCACGGGGACTCTGGGGTCAGGTGTTGCACAGTAAATAAAATACAAAGGACTTCTTAGTATTCAAAAAGTTAATCGAAACTTTACTTCTTCGCTTGTAGTCTAGTAAAGCTTTATGCCTAGCACACCTTTCTGAGGATACCAATACAAAAATAAATAAATAAACAACAACAACAACAATAACAATAATAGTAATAATAATAATAATCCTAACTCGATGTGTATCTTGTCATATAATGTACTTGTCATACCAAAAGATATTACACAGCTTAGAAAAGGCTTTATCAACCAAATAAGGATGAGTAATATATAATGATTTCAACCACCAGACATTTGTGTGACTTTGATGCATGGTCATGGAGGGTAGCAGACATGTTTTGTCTCTAGATTTTTAGGGCTGTCCCATCGGCAGTTTTTTTTTTTTTTTTTTTTTTTTTTTACCCTTCTGGCTAGCTAGTTGTCATTTACTTCCCTTCCCTGTTAGTTTGGAACAGAAGATGTCTGTTTCTTTGTGCTGAGATTGCCTTTGCTTACTTGCTTCTGGAGTGTTCCCCCCACCGATAGTGCTGGGGTGTGAATAGACACAGGCGCGGCCTCCCAAGAGTGGTTTGAGAGGGCAATCTCTGACTTTGGTGTTGTACCCCGGATTTATTGTCCGTTGCTCTTTTTTTCTCTTTCTTCCAACTTCCCCCGTGAGGGGGAAGTGGTTATTATGTTAGATCCCCCCCCTGCCCCTCCCTCCCTACAGGAAGGAGGTGGCTCTGACGACTCCTTGACTGCAATACGGACTGACTTATGGAATGACCATCCCCAGACTCGATCACCGCTTGCCATCCCTGTATGTAATGCGACATTTGTGCAGATACATGATATTGGTTCTACTTCCCTGGCTAGTCTTAATCCCTTTCTCATCAAGAAGGTAACTGATGGCTGTGCTGGTGAAGCTGAACAGGTGAAAAAAACTTATTTGTGGAGACCTCCTTGTCACAACAGCGACACAATTCTACTCAAGTTAAAGACTTGCTAAAGCTGCACAAGTTTCAATGCTATGATGTTGAGCCAAGGATCTCCCACTCCATGAATTCCTGCAGTGGAGTTATCACCTCATGATTTTGGAACAAAACGAAGTCGTACGTGAAGTTGTTGTGCAAGATATCATTGATGCCAGGTTTATTACTTGATTCTCAGAAGGCATAAGGAAGAACACTTCGACAATTGTATTGACTTTTGGCAAAGTGGCACTCCCTTCGAGGATCAAAGTTGGTTAAGAAATTCTTAACGTAAGACTGTACATCTGTCAGGACTCCTTATTATAGTAATACATCTCATAGATAGGTAGATAGATAGATAGAAGCACCAAGCCAGGGTGTAAGATAGGAAGTGTGTCAATGAGAACCAAACACAAGGGAAACGGGCTTGCAACCCTTAAGTGAAGGAATGCTTGATGTGCACCAGAAGCAGTACATACCCACAGACATACAGTGTTCTAGAAGCTTCAACAACAGTATAGCCCACGTGGCACGACCCCTGCTAAACGAGAATGTAGGAATCAGAGATCAGAAAGGGGCTAGCCATAGAACCGACAGGTAGTGGAGTGGAGAGAAGGAGGCTAGCAACAGGGGCGAGAGGGTGGCAGAGAGAGATAGAGTGAGACAGTGCGGAGGTAACAGCGGGACTCTATACTTCACTCGTGTGTGAGAGACTTTGTTAATATTTCCAAGACAAATAAAAATAGTTCCATACTAATCTTAACCTCTCCTGTCATTGCATGACAAAGGGAACGAAGATTATCTACTTACAAAATTACTCACGTATAACAACCGCTCGTCCATGAGTCTAATATATGTATAACTGATCTATAAAACACACTACAAGAAGTTATGAAGTTTCTACAAAAGATGGTGGCAGCAGAAGTACGAACCTCGTCTTCAAATCTACAGTGAATTCTTACAAAATTCAAGCAGGTGAGACTCTATCCAAGATTAGCTTCAGTTCTACAGTGAATTTCTATAAAAGCAGGCGAGACTGTAACGAATATCAGTTACAGTTCTACAGTTGATTCTACACTATCAAGAAACTACAGTTCTACGGTCAAGTAACCACAAGTGAGTATACAGCAAGAAAAACGAGTTTACAAGTTTATGGGTTTAGGTTACGAGTCTACGAGTTCACGCGTCTGCGTCTACGAGTCTACAAGCCTACGAGCTTACGAGTCTACGAGTGTACAGTTGAGTCTACATTATCAAGATAGAAAACAAACAATACCTCTTACAACCAACAACTCACAACCAGCTCCTGACAGTATTCTCTCCAATCCCCCCTCCATCTCCCCGATCATCACGCTGATGTAGAGGTGAAGAGGTCACACGACGCCTTGCCAGTAGTTTATCAAAATATTGATACAAACAATCTTCCAAATTCTATGACGAACCAACGAACTACAACCATCTACGATCAGGTACAAGTAACAATTCTACGAGTCGTCTCTATAATCTTCTACACACACCTACAAGTAGCGACATTCTTCATCCCCCAACGAGTAAATTACAAGAAAAAAAGGACCGTTAATACATTGGGAACAACAAAACAAAACAAACAAACGAAGAGCGAGAGTTAATTCACAACCCACAACTACATCATCCCCCACCTGACCCCACCCTTCTCTCCAACCTACCCACCACCTCCACCACCACCACATTGCTGAGGCAGGGGTGATGACGGCAGCAAAAACCTAATCCCTCACTCACCTCTCACCTTACTCATCGTTACTCAACATTACTCATCGTTACTCATTTACTCACCACAGCTACCAGAGTGTGAGATGTCGACTTTGCTAGCGTTGTGCTGAGAAATTAAGGACACCCCACAACACGTCAATCAACTCACCACCTGCACCATCACTAACAACATTCCCACCACCGCAAATTAGTGAGTTACAGTTACTTCATTTATACAATACACAGTAATAGACACAGTGATAGACGACACCTTTTGCACAAACATTTAAAATGTGCGGTATAGTTACAACTTATGTACACATACCTACCTCAATTATCCACATAATTCAATCACTACATATTTGCACCAACAAAAAATATTCTACACTGTATATATTCATTCATTTATTATAGCATTTATTTACTACCAACGAGTGTTACCATTTATACCTACATAAAATACGTGTTTCACACATACAGCTATACATTATTACATCTACAATGTAATAAAAAAATATACTATCACAGTTACCCATTAAGCGATTAAAAGAACTGTATTAAACATTTACTAATTAAAGCTACCTAGTGGAAACAGACAAATTAAGTTACAAGGAACACACACAAAAAAAATGGCCAACACAAATGACATTAGCAAGAATGAACAACATCTTCACACAATCGTGAAGACAAAGATATCCACACAGTGCTGACACATATACTGCCCACGATAGGTACAAGTGAACAACGAGTCAGTGTATATAGGTAATACTGTATATATATATATATATATATATATATAAAATAACAAAATATGGGGCTATATAATATCATTTTCAGTAATATCTGTGTAATATAAACTAAACCTTAAAAAAAGGTCCCAAGGGAATTAACCAGCAGTTATGCAATCTTGGACAACACCGAAAAAGCGTAGATAAACGAAGAAAAACAAACTATAGAAAATCAATACATACAAAAAAAAAAGAAAAGAAATACAGTAAGATCACATAACAAACAAATGAAAATAAGTGTGTTACTACAAATGCCAAAATACCACATAAACTCCTTCCATAAGTGAAACAAAAAGCAAGTTATTGTCCTCCACGAGCTAGTGGCAAGGCACATCATCACTATCATCGACCGTAGCGTGACTGGATTAGCGATGTCAGGACTGCACTTACTACAATATTACTGCAGTTACAACAAGTATGTAACGACAAACGATTGCATTATGTTACATATGCCACAATTATGTAACGACAAACGATATTTAACAATTACAATACAATTATGTACAATACAATTATTATTTAACAATACAATTATGTAACAATGCATAAAATGTTACAATTATGTATTACTACAATTTTACTACAATATTACTACAGTGTTACTAGAATTATGTTACACTTGCTACAGTTATGTAACTACAAACGATATGTAACAGTTACAATACAGTTATTATGCAACAATACAATTTTGTAACAATTCATACAATGTTACAGTTATGTATTACTACAATGTTACTACAATATTACTGCAGTGTTACAAGAATTATGTTACACTTGCTACAGTTATGTAACTACAAACGATGTGTAACAATTACAACACAATTATGTCTATCTATCTATCTATCTATAGCCCGACGCCCTAATCCCGCAAACGGTGGCCGCAGACAAAACGCCTCTAAGTCGCTCTGTCACCCACCATTTGACTACCCTTCCCCCAACTCACCCACCCCTCCCTCATATACCTCTCAACTCCATCCCTCCACCTCATCCTCGGTCTACCCCTCCCTCTCCCTCCCTCCACCTCACCTACATACACCCTCTTCGTCAGTCTTTCATTCTCCATTCTCTCCACATGTCCAAACCACCTCAGTGTATTTCTCCTAATCTTCTCAACCACATCCACATCCACCCCACAACGTTCCTTCACTTCTTCATTCGTCAACCTGTCCCTCCATGTCACTCCACATGCTTCTCCCAAGTAACTCATTTCCACTGCTCTCACTCTTGACTTGTTCCCCTCTTGCAAGGTCCATGCCTCGCTTCCATACATCAGGGTAGGGATCACAATACTATCATGCAGTAACTTCGTAACTTCCATACTCACTTCCCTATTTCTCATTACTGCTTTCACTGAACCAACAACCTTCCTTCCCTGGTGTACCATTTCACGCACTTCCTCCCCCAAAGTTCCATCCTTACGCATCTCACTACCCGAGTACTTGAATGCACTCACATTCTCCATATCCTCACCATCCAACCTCAATGTACATTCTGTGACTTCATTCCTCTCAAACACCATAACTTTACTTTTGTTAACATTAACTTTCAGGTTCTTCTTCCTACACACTGTCCCAAACTCATTCACCAAACCTTGCAACTCCCATTCATCTTCACTCAACAATATTGTATCATCAGCAAACAGCAACACCAGAATCTTCCAAATTTCACCCTCATTCATTAGAGCCACCCCCACATCCACTGCCCTACCTTGCACCTCCTTTACAACCCCATCCATGTATATATTAAACAGCCATGGAGACATCACACAACCCTGTTTCAGTCCCACATTGAGATCAAAGAACTCACTCAGTTCACCATCCACTCGCACCGTAGCCCTAGCTCTGTACATACTCTTCACAGCACTCAACAATTTCCCCTCCACTCAATATATTCTTAATATCTTCCACATATCTAGCCTATCTATTCTGTCATAAGCTTTCTCCAAGTCCATGAAGGCAGCATACACTTTCTTTCCCTTCTGTAGATACTTCTCCACTAAACATCTTAGAACAAATATCTGATCTACACACCCTTTTCCCTCCCTAAATCTCCCTTTTTCTTCTCCAACTAGCTCCTCTGTCATATGCCTAACCCTATCAATGAGTATTCTACCATATGTTTTTCCAGTCACACTAAAAAGGCAAATACCCCTATGGTTACCACATACTTCTCTCTCCCCTTTTCCTTTGTATAAAGGAACAATTATACCTGATTTCCAGTCCTCTGGAACCCTTCCTTCTTCCCAAGCCAATCTACACAACTTCCATATCCACTCCACAACAATCTCACCCCCATACCTCGGCATTTCACCACACACTTCATCAAGTCCTGGGGCCTTTCCCATCTTGATCTTCTTCATTGCTTCCACTACTTCCGCCCTATTGATCTCTTCCTCCCTCCTCTCATCTCTTCTTCTCCCAGCCATTCCCCAACCACTTATACTCGCACTGCTTTCTCTCTCTACATGCAACAAATCCTCAAAGTGCTCCTTCCATCTCCTCAATTGTACAATTATGTACAATACAATTATTGTGTAACAATGGTACTACAATTCTGTGTTACCAGAATCATCACACAAGTTAGGTGAAATATTAGACATTACTAAAGCGATAACTCCATATGTTATGTAATGACCTAGCAGTATTACCATTGCACAATTATATGCATGTGTCTTTTATGCACACACATTTTACAATATGTTATATAATATTCTATAATCAGTTTAACTATAGTGCATTTGTTCAATTATGCATACAACTTGTTGAAAATGTAATATTAATGGATCATTCAAATATTAACATAAATATCATATCTATACAATATTATAATCAATATTATGTTTTAATAGATTAGCATATTTCAATGATGATTGCTGTCAGAGGACCGCCAGCTGGCGTGACCGAGTGATGTCAGGACTTTATATTATAATAATACATCTCATAGATAGATAGACAGACAGATAGATAGATAGATAGATAGATAGAAGCACCAAGCCAGGGTGTAAGATAGGAAGTGTGTCGGCAAGAATCAACCACAAGGGAAACGGGCTTGCAACCCTTAAGTGAAGGAATGCTTGACGTGCAACGGAAGCAGTAGGCTACATACACACAGACATGCAGTGTTCTAGAAGCTTCAACAACAGTATAGCCCACGTGGCACGACCCCTGCTAAACGAGAATGTAGGAATCAGAGATCAGGAAGAGGTTAACCATAGAACCGACAGGTAGTGGAGAGAAGGAGGCTAGCAACAGGGGCGAGAGAGTGGCAGAGAGATAGAGTGAGACAGTGGGGAGGTAACAGCGGGACTCTATACTTCACTCGTGTGTGAGAGACTTTGTTAATATTTCCAAGACAAATAAAAATAGTCCCATACTAATCTTTACCTCTCCTGTCATTGCATGACAAAGGGAACGAAGATTATCGACTTACAAAATTATTCACGTATAACAACCGCTCGTCCATGAGTCTAATATATGTATAACTGATCTGCAAAATACACTACAAGAAGGTACGAAGTTTCTACACATTCCTGTCCCTCTCAGTTATACAAAATGTCAACTCTGTGGATGCACGGATAAGTCTTGTCAGGCTTCTGGCTCAGTGTGTGGCAAGTGTGCAGCTGTGGTCCATTCTGCTGACCACTGTAGGGCCGTGACTGAATGTTGCATTCATTGCAAGGGTGCTCACTTCACTTCCTCGAGGGAATGTCCCAAGTGGAAGGAGGAGAAGGAGGTCTGCACAGTGAAAGCAACGGGGGGCATATCCTACCACGATGCTGGGAAGAAGGTTAGGGAGTTACATGCTACTCCCAAGCCTAATGTCTCTTATGCATCGGCGGTTGTGTCCCGTCACGTGATGTGCACAGTGGAAACTCAGACTGGCCCTCTCCCCAGCACTCGTGTTGCTCACTCCAGACCCTCGTCTGTTCATTCTGTATGTTCCAACTCTCTCACTGATATTGCTACAACTACTTACTCTCAGGCTCCTGCTGCTTCTCAGGCAATAACACCTAAACCGAAGTTTGGCAAGTCCATCTTATTTAACTTGATCACCCTTTCAAAGTCACGTCCTCATGTTCTTCCTGCTCCTGCTCCAGCTAGGGAGAAAAGAATTAGCTCTTCCTCGAGGGAGTCTGGGAGCCTTATGAATATGGAGATTTCCATCAGCAAGCACCGGGATTGGTCCCCCAGTAGTTGCTTGCCTGTTGACGAGCAACATCACCGGGATTGGTCCCCCGGTAGTTGCTTGCCTGTTGGCGAGCGACATAAGAAAACTAAGCACACTGGCTTGCCTTGTAAATCTTAAACCGACGTAGTCACTGTGGTACAATGGAGTCGTTGGAATCCTGAGAATAAATTACACAATATGGCAATTTTGTTATCTATACACATGCCAGACGTTATTTGTTTACAGAGACGCAGTGGCATATCACCCTGATCCTCAGCAGTTCAAACACTACCACTCATATGAAAGACATGATGGTCACGGGGTTGCCATATACACACACAAATCACGCCCACAAACGGAAGTAGTTCTAAATTCTACCCTAGAATCTGTCACATGCAGAGTAATATTTAATAACACATATCTATCTTCTCTCAGTACTGTCCACCACATGGCCTGATTGACAGTCTATCTATCTATCTGTTGCCTGACGCCGTAATCCCGTAAGGGGTGGCCACAAACAAATCGCCTCCATGTTACCCTGTCCACTGCAATTTCACTGCCCTCCTCCCAGATCACACCCCCGTCCCTCTTCTACTTCTCCACTCTATCGTTCCATCTCATCCTTGGCCTCCCCCTCCCTCTCCCGCCTTCCACCTCACTCACATACACTCTCCTTGTCAGTCTCTCGCTCTCCATCCTATCCACATGGCCAAACCACCTCATTGTGTTTCTTCTAACGCTTCCTATCACATCCACCTCCACACCACAACGCTCCATAACTTCCTTATTTCTCAGTCTGTTTCTCCATGTGACTCCACATGCTTCTCTCAAATAACTTATTTCTGCTGCTCTCACTCTTGATTTGTTTCCCTCCAGCAAAGTCTAAGCTTCACTTCCATACGTCAGAGCTGCTATCACAATACGGTCATGCAGTAACTTTTTCACCTCCATGCTCACTTCCCTGTTTCTTATCACTGCATTCAAAGAACCAGCAACCGTTCTTCCTTGTTGTATCCTTTCAAGCACTTCACCCTCTAAACTTCCATCCTTACTCATCACACTACACAACCACTTAATCGCACTCACATTTTCCATTTCCTCCTCATCCAACCTCAGTGTACATTCAGTGACTTCATTTCTCTCGAAGACCATAACTTTACTCTTCCATAAAATTCACCTTTAGATTCTGTTTCTTACACACTCACCAAAACTCATTCACCAAGCCTTGCAGTTCCCCTTCGTCTTTATTCAACAACATAGTATCATCTGCAAACAACAGTACAGGGAGTTTCCACATACTGCCCTCCCTCATCAGGCCCGCTCCAACATGCACTGGCCTACCTTGTATCTCTTTTATAACCCCATCCATATACAGATTGAACAGCTTAGGAGACATGACACAACCCTGTTTCCATCCATCCTTTAAATAGAAAAATTCACTCAGTTCACTATCCACAAGCACTGCAGCCTTAGCACCCTCATACAGCACATACTCTTCATGACATTCAACAGCTTCCCATTTACTCCATATATTCTTAATACTTTCCACAATCCTTGTCTATCCACCTTGTCATATGCTTTCTCCAAATCCGTGAAGGTCGCATACAGCTCCTTTCCCTTCTCTAGAAACTTTTCTACTAAAGCCCTATGGATGAATATTTGATCTACACAACCTCTTCCCTTCCTAAAACTTCCCTGTTCTTCTCCAACTAATTCATGTTATTTTCCCTAACTCTGTCAATAACTAACCTACCATATGCTTTTCCTATTACACTAAGAAGACAAATGCCTGTATGATTGACAGTGATGCTTTGAATTCACTATTTAATCATCTTCCTGGGAATAAGTTAGTGTTGGGTAACTTTAACTCCCCTCTCTCTCGATGGGGTAGCTTGAGGATCAATGGTTGTGGGGAGCAAATAGCTGACCTAATAATACAGTCTATCCTCTGTCTACTGAATTGTGGTAGAGCGACTCGTGTAGATCATACTGGTAACTTTCTGGCCACTGACTTCTCTCTGGTCTCCCCAAGTATACATCAAGATTTCTCGTGGAATTCATACGAGGATCTCTCGGGGAGTGATTATTTACTCATCTGTCTTCCTTATACACGCTCTATTATTTCAGACCCTCCACATTCAAAATTTAACTGCAAGAAAGCAGACTGGGGTTCTTTCTCAAGGATCACCGATATAGATATATCTGGAGAGACCACAGGCATTAAAGTACAAAATTGGAACAGTTCCATTTTGCACGTGGCTGAGGCTGGTAATCCCAAGACTTCTACATTCATGCGAGGCATATAGCACATTGGTAGACACCAAATTGCCGAAAGCACTAAGAAAACGCAATAGGAGATACAGGATTTTTGATAGTCAGCCTACTGAGGAAATCTTTATTTCATACAAACAAACAAGGGCTGAGGCTAGGAGGGCAAAACGTTACACCTGGCGGTCTTCTGTGTTCACGGTGAATCGTTTTACTAATTAAAGTCTGGTCCACAATTAAAGTATTAATGAATTAACGCTCTAATATCCCAGTGATTACTCTGCAGGTGAATAACAGCATCCAAAACGATCCCGTGGACGTATCTAACATCCTTGTCAGGAGTTTTTCTCATGTCAGTAGCTCAGCAAATTACGACCAGCTTTTCAACATTATAATTGCATGGCTGAGCTACGAATATTAGACTTTGCCGCAGAAGACGTAGACTTTCTGTATAACCAAGAGGTTACGATAGATGAACTGCTCCTTCCCCTTAAATCCTATAAAGACACTTGTCCATACATTATTACGTATGGCATGATCCAGCATCTTAATCAGGACAACCTGATTAAACTGTTGGCCTTGTACAACGAGTTTTGGGCGTCCTGAACATTCCCAAACTGATGGGAGTTTGCGCATGTCATACCAGTATCCAAGCAGGGTGGTCGTCCCATGAATCCCACTTCACTCCATCCTATTGTGTTTTAGAGTTAAAGGATTTGTTGAATGATCGACCATGTGGCTTCCGTAAATACAGAAGTTCCCTAGATCGTTTAATGAATTTGGAGCATTGTATTTCAGATGCATTTGCCAATAAAGAATTCATGATAGGGGTGTTCTTGGACATCCATAAAGCTTATGACATGACATGGCGACACGGTATAGTGATGAAGCACTATGCCTATGGGTTAATAAGTAATTTGCCTGTTTTTCCAAATTTTTCTAGGGACAGAAGTTTCTCTGTCAAATTGCCCCGTAACTTAACATCGGATATATTTATCCAAGAAAACGGGGTGCCTCAGGGACGTATGCTTATTCCCACTTTGTTAAATATCAAGATCAACTAGAAATCACTCAGAGAGCGTATACCTCCGCCAATGCCATTGCCATGAAAAAGAATCCCGGATATAGGATCCGGATCCCCCCCCAAATTTGGTCAATTCTTTCTTGGTTCATTTTTTTTTTTTTTTTTTTTTTACGTGTCCGACTCTGGGCAAAGGCTCAGTGACTATTTCTTGGGGGCAGTGGCCTATCCCAAGGCCCAGTAGTCCTCCTACGCCTCCACATGTCACCACTTCGGCGCTAACACCCACCGTCCATATTGAATACATGCTAGGGCTGTCTCATACAGGACTGGTGTACTGGTATTAGCGGGGGTACTTTTACGACATGTCGGCTGGTCATCTGGTAGATCAGGAAAGTCTGCTTTTTAGGAAATTCAAATCCTTAAACTGTTCCCTGCCCCAGCCGAGATTCGATCCTGGATCCATTAGGACTGCAAGCCGCCTCTCTACCGATTCAGCCACACCTTCCCTCAAAATTTCATTGAAATTCATTCATAATTTTTGGAGATATTGTGCGGGATACTCCGGATCTGGATCCTGATCTGTCCCCAGATTTAATCATTTCTTCCTTGGCCCATGCCTGTGGCCCACCCTTCCAAAACACTTCATCAGTCCACCAATAACTTTTTTAGTAATCCTGCAAACAGACAGACAAATAAAACAAACAAACCAACTTGGGGTAAAACATAACCTTCTTGGTGGAGGCGATGATATTATGTCATCAGCGTCCCTCCTGAGGAATCTTAGATGCTCACTCTAGGCTGACAATTGTGTAATGTGGCACTCTTCCCGTAATGCACAATTTTCGGCTAGGTGGATTCAAGCAGCACTTGACTCTGTCCACCATTGGGCCTTGCAGTGGGAATTGAAATTATCTGTCCCAATCTGTGCCCCATTTAGTTTTTACCATTCGTAATGTGCGCGATTTGCAATTGACTTTGGATAATCAGGCGGTACCTTTTCAAAATTTTGTAAAGTTTTTGTGCCTTGACTTCGATTGTAGATTGAACTTTAAATTTCATGTTAATAATTTCCTTGCTCGTTGCAAGGAACCATTATAATATTATGCCCTGGTTGCAAGAAACCATTATAATATTATGTCCTCAGGTACCTAGTGGGTACTACTTAGGGTGCCGACAGAAAATCTTTATTAATGGTGTATAAGTCCCTTATTAGATCTAAGCTGGACTATGGCTTACAGGTGTATGGGTCCGCATCTGATGCCACAGTAAGGATGCTGGATATGTTAAAGAATAAGTGTTTGTGAATGTATATTGGAACCTTGAGGTGTAAGTGTGCAGCTCATATGGATGTGGAGGAAAATGTGCCTCCCCCCTGTATACGCCGTGACTACCTGCTGCTGTCCTACAACGTAAGGACTATTAGAAAAAGTGATAGCGACAATCTGGCCTGTGCCCCCCTGCGTCAATACCACCATCTTATGCGGGGGGTTCGTCGGTCACGTGCTGTTCACCTCCGCTTGTAATGCTGATTATGTTGTATCACCGGTATTCACCAGTGTGATGCTAGTGGTATGTATTTTCTTACCTGTTGTGGGTATTGATCAACTCACCCATGGATATACAAGTGGTACTCGACTTAGTATAGTGGATGATAAATATTTATGAAAAGAATGAATTGTGGTAGCGTTTGTAGTTTTTGGCCGAGTTTAGATTTTAGTCGGTACCTCAGGTGGTTGTCGTTCCCTCAGCGAAGGAATCTTGAATTGGAAGGGGAGTGAATTTGGCTTGAGGACATAATTTCCTTGATTAGGTATACTAATAAAGAAAAGAAAATGCTATATACTTTACTCTACTTTAATAGTTGTTAATTTCCACAAAAAAACATTTCTTTATTACATGACCCTTTTTAGTATGAGAGAAGATTGTAAAGGCTACTAAGGCTTTTGGGTGATCATTCCTCTAACATTATTACCAGACGAAACAATTTGATTCACGCGAGGTATGGAGTTGTTGTACTCTACTTTCTTTTTTGGCCGTTACTCTTGGGCTCAACATTGGCCTCAAGACAGGGACACTTTTACGGATATGATTTGTCTGTTCGGGCTGGCATAGCCTCGAATCAATATGAATGATTATTTGTATTCATCTTTCACCCATATAAGGTATTCTCCTCATATAGTTTTCTCGGTTCTCACATCAAATCAGTATTGTTTTTCACGTTTCACCATCGACAATGTTATATAATCACTAGAAATACATAATCTCTCGGGCCTGTCTAGCCTCGAGGAAGAATTAAAAAAAGAAATACAATCACTAGGAACACCTCAATCACTCGGGCTTGTTTAGCCTCGAAGTACAATTTAAATATTACATTATTGCTCACAATCAGTAAGTTCCCTTCCACACTCCTGATTATAATTTTTCTAATAAACTAATTTTAAAGAAAGAGAACAGTTGATGAATTTGAATTCTCCTTTCCGTTACAGAACATATCACTTCTATACTTCTATTCCTTATCTACAAAAAAAAGTTCACTTGATAGAATCATTAATAACACATCAACTACTTTCGGTTTGCAATAATAACTAGTGAGTGGTGCAAGTGTAAGTGTAAAAGTCTATGGGCAATACTTGGGAATAATGGCGTGCTCCCACGGTCGTCGCCGCCGGTGTCTGGGGACTAAACGAACGTCTGTTACACACGATGTCTGGGCAGCAAGTCACTCTACGTTAAACTCTCAACAATATTACTTCTCATAGTTCATAATAAGTAAGGATTAAACAAAGAAAAAGAGGGGGAGGAAGAAGAAATGTGGACGACTCACCTAAACGAACGTCTGTTACACACGATGTCTGGGCAGCAAGTGGGGTATGTCGGGCACTAAGGACGCCACTGCTCAAGTCAAATGAGGTGGTGTTTTTGAAATATGGGGGGTTTCAATTCTCTTTACAATTTATTTAGCAGTGTACCCATGACGCCAGGACTCCTGATTGAATTGGGGAAAATTTGGGATTTATCCTTACTTAAATTAGATACTGATTCTATCACTATCTCAATTTGAATCTGAGAGCAGCTCATGCCATCTAGTGACGGCCAAGATAAACGGGACTTTAAATCCTCACAAATGACATTATTTAGGCCCTTTTGGACTGCTAATCTTACATACTTGTGTTCTAGCAGCTTCATTAGCAAGCATTTCACAACTAGGTTACGGAAAGAATTGTATATTCATCATTACTCTGTTTAACGTTTAAACTCGGCGCCCAACAACGACAAGAAAAGTTGGCGCATCTGTCTGTTATTCGTTACTCTACGAGACGGGGAATTCCCATAGCTCAACATCTACAATTACATCACCCACTGCATAGATACAGAGGTACATACATATAAAAAATAGAGTTAGCCCTACAGTAATTAATATATGAATTACTACTTAGGGTAGGAACTTATAAACTAATATTCAGGTTACACCCTATCTAACTTAAAATTACAGTACTACTAAACACATACATGAATATCAAATGTGTGGCACTACACGCTTACTGACTTAGGAGCTTGGTGTCGACCTCAGTGACTGTGACAAGTTGGTGCTTAAAAATATAGCGCCTTGGAAGCCTCCCAACTATACTGTTCATGTTTCACGGCTTTCAGCACCGAAGACCAAGGCGCTAGAGGTGGAGGTCCACCACATGTTTCGTAACATCATCATTAGACAATTGGGCTACCACCGACGGCTCTACGTCGGGTGAATGTGTGGATGCTAGTGTGTGTGGTCAACTGAATGTGTCCTCAGGTTTCAGTTGCTGACTCAAGCATCCATGTTTACCTTCGAATTTTTGCTGTTGACAAAGCCATAGACTATGCTCTAACTTCTAGACATGACTCATTAGTCACATTTTTCAGTTTCAAAGTCAGTCCTGCAGGCAATTGCATCTTGCACTATGGATTCTCATGAGATCCAGGATCGCATCGTTAATGAACTGCATTCGTGCGACAAATCCTTAATGCCGATTTGGGTGCCTGGTCATCGTAGTAGTTTGTTTTCCCTTCTTGATTGCATTCTTTTTCTTATTTTGTTTTCACAGAGAGAGCATAATAACAATAAGTGCATCATCGGTCTGGTTGATCGGAAAGCCACGGCCATATATAACTGGGAGCCGGTTACCCTCCATGGAACAAGTAGTAAACGTGTTGTGTTCCATCATGTGGATGAGAAAAAGACAGTTTCCAAAGTTGAAAAAGAAACCATCTTTTACGGTGAGAGAAATCTGGAAAATAGCCAAGTAGTACAATGAACCAGTTTTGCTAACTCTTGCCTTAACAGTACTTGTTCCACAGAGGGTAACCGGCAACCAGTTATATACGGCTATGGCTTTCCGATCAGCCAGACCGATGATGCACTTCTGGTTACCATGCTCTCACTGTGAAAACAAAATAAAAGAGAATGTAATTAACGAGGAAAAATAAATTGCTACAAGTCAGTTTAAGATGATCTTACACTAAAATACTCAAAACTGTTCTGTTAGAATGCACAGAGACATCGCATTAGAAAAATGGTGAATTTTTCAAGACATTAAAAAAGTTTCCCTTTTGAGCTACCCCTAAATATACCCCAATTTTAGTCAAACTTAGCCAGAAGTGTTTTCCTATAATGTGGAACTAGGGCGAGAAGAACTTGTTAAAGTTTTCGAGAATTAGTGTTTTTAAACACCCGATATATATATATATATATATATATATATATATATATATATATATATATATATATATATATATATATATATATCTATATCTATATATCTATCTCTATATATGTATTTATATATATATATATATATATATATATATATATATATATATATATATATATATATATATATATATATATATATATATGTGTGTATTTGTGTGTGTGTGTGCCATATAGGCTACACCTACAAGATATCACCACATTTGCTCCCACAAGCTGCACACCCCAAAGACACATTTTCGCCATTCAGACTCAAGTCTAAGGTTCAAAACACCGTGACCTGCTTCATTTCTGCCCGCAAAAGCAGTCAGTTTTATCGCCCATAGATGTCGGATAATATGCATCTCAGTCTAGTACAGTGATTCTCAAACTATGGGTCGCGACCCAAAGTTTGGTCACGAGAGGAAGTTTGATGGGTCGCAGGGACATAGAATAGGCCTAATGCTTTCAGTGTATTTTATTTTACTGAAATTGTAATTATCCATACTACACTGTTAGCATATTCATAATATCTACGATAGGCTATATGCCGGTTACTCTGTCTGTCTGTCTGTCTGTCTGTCTGTCTCTCTCTCTCTCTCTCTCTCTCTCTCTCTCTTCCCTGTGGGTCGCGAAGTCTTGAAATATTCCAAATAGGGCCACACAGTAAAGAGTTTGAGAACCGCTGTACATAAGATTAAACGTCTGTGATTACAGTGATGAAACAGAGACAACAGAGGCTAACGGACTTAACTATCTGTCTGTCTCTTAGGCCCAGATATTTGGTAACGCACATATATACAGGAATATCAAACAGTTCGAGAAAGTGACGCTTGTTTGCTGCTGGTCATCTACTTAAGGTCCGTTACTACAGCTTGCTTTTCACTCCTGCTCATGAAATGGTCTTAAATAATTGGGAAATTTTCAACTATATATTTTCATCACTAAATTACGCCATGAGCACTTGGCTAGAAAGTGCTTAATTTGTGTTGGACTGACCATATACACCATTGATAATCTTCCTCAGTACTCTTTTATGTATATCGTGTTTATATATATATATATATTATTCCCTTTTAGCTGTTAACTATTATTATTTTCTCAAAAGCTTGTACAATCGATGCAAAGACAGCTCCTTAGTTCGCTTCAACGAAATACAACACTCAAAGGTTCACCAGAAACAGTATTTTGGACACATTAAACCATATGCAAAAGTTATACCCAACAGCAGCAAGAACAAGAAGATAAGCCCACCGTGTTCTCATTTATTTGGTCTTTGGCGTCGAAGGTAAAATATGATTCATGAAACATGCAACCCACACGCTTTGTCTGCTTGGATTGACAGTTATTATCACAAGTGTATAACAGCCCTTAGAACTGGTAAAATAAATCACCTTTTTCAAAGTCAGTACTAATAACTGACATTTTTCTTACTACAGTTTGATGGGAATATTGAGTTTAAGCAGTGGATGTAAAAAGTAATTATTAATGTATAAAAACTAAAGGTATATACTGCAGTAATACCATTTACAACAAGAAGGAACAAAAGACTCATCACAGCAGCTGGTGCCACGTTGTCCGCCTGATGAACGGTGTAGACTTCGTGTAGCTTCGCGAAGCGGGCCTATGTTACCCTCCTTGCTTGCGCTCCTTGAAGGCTCCAGCACTGTCTTTTACTGGGTGGAGTTATCTGGTCTGCGTTTTTTTTTTTCCGTCTCTTGCGTGCTTGTGAAACAATGAAGTTCGCAATAAAACTATCAACTAGTGTTTGTTTCTAAGCGGTCAAGTTGATTCTAAAACTCTGTCTTTTGTCACCGTGGAACTGTGAGGATTGTGTTAAAAATCTTCCGTGTTGTGAGGGGCTGTGGATCAGTAAGGATTGTATTAAACCATCTTGCATATGCCAAGATTGAGTATCGTATTAACAATGTCGTGTCGTGTGTTGGTGTAAAGTACTGTAATAAGGAGAGTGTTAAAACTTTTACTGTGTCGGGCAAGGTTGTGAAGCCTTAAGGTTCGCACTAACACTGCTTTCCCCCTCCTCCCATGCCTGTAACGACGCTTTCCACTTTCGTAGTTTACTTCAGGAATGTAACTTTTTTTTTTTTTCAGTGGTCCGAGCCCGCGAAATGGTTGGTATATCTGCGTGCAGCTGCAATTACTTTCAATGCCACCTTCTTATTCATCTGCTGCTATACAATGAGCTGAGCATGGGTGGTGGTGCTTAAAGCTTTTAGGGTCCCTAACTTCCGGCTAATATATCAGGTGCAGTGTTCTGGCCAACTATGTCGGTTCATCATTTATATAAGCTCCAAGACATACCTTTTACTCTTCCTCGCCTTTACACCGGAACCTTTGTCGTTGCTTTTTATTTATGAATTAGGTAACCGGCACTAATGTTACGATCGATCATGGAACTGAAAAATCGCTAAAATACTTCCATAAATATGTACCGTGCTGTACAGTGCAAACATGTACAGAAATTTCTCATACTGCATACAGTGAGGGTGTAGAGTAAAATTATTTTATTTGTAATATGACACATCACAGTTTTTAACTTTGCCTGAATAAAACCCTAGCTACAGTAGTAGCTTGCAGTCATTACAGCCCTTTAACCTTTTATTAAGCTATTCATTCCTTTGTTACCTATATAAAATTCATCGTATTCATTCGTCATCTTATAGACCAGAGGTAAAAGAATAATGGTATTAAATGGTATGGTATGCTGAAAATTTACTTTCTTGTTTATTAGGTATATCTTACATTTATTTATACGAATGAAAAATTTGATTTATGTTAAATATTTTTTAATCTTCCTAATTACTGCACTTACAGATGAAAAGAATGAAAATATTATAGGCTATAATGTGTAAGCGAGAAAATAACGTTATTAAGTGTTGGTCAATATTTGTTGAAAGAGATAAAACTTCTATACTACAGCAAAGATAAAACGGAGATAGTAGTTATTCATGTACTGAAGTGACTCACAGCAATCCAAAAATATTTTTTGCCTTGATAAGTAAGTAATATACCTTTAAATATGGAGCAATGGGCAAAAGTTCTCATAGGAAATACGAAGTTATGTAGAACACTGCTTCATTGGTGCAAAGGATTTGCATGAAAATAATTAATGTAAACACATTTATTCACGGCTTCCGTTACCCACAGCAGACAACACAAATACACATATTAATCACGTGAAGGTAATTGCCCAAAGGTTGACAGCCTCTGAAATAAAACCTTGGGAACAACCACAAAGCAATCCATAAGAAGGTTTCTACCTTACAGTTAGCCAGTGGAGATGGGCTGTGACCCCTTTAGTAAGTTAAGAGAGCAGGGGGGATATCCCAGCTGAATGAGGTCGTTTGTCAGCTGCCTTTGCAGTTGCTAGAAGAACATTTTCTGTATTCCTCTGCCATTTCGGTGAATAGCAATTATAATTTCTTTTACATACCTTGTTTCCATGTAACAGTAATAATACGATATATTCTACAACATATTATCGTTTAATTACGTTGGTATCATAATTGAGAATTGTTTCCCATCATCAAAAACAACTCACTGAGAGAAATTTCATTTCTTAATATTTTATATTTATATAGATAAAGATTTCATAACAGCCTTAACGTAGAGTTATCCAAAAAATACATCCCAATGCATGTTCCATTAATAAGTGCCAAAAGTAAATCGTTTTCACTCAAACAACATAATATATCTGGATTATTGTTAATTGCAACTATGCCAATCACTATTACAATGACCTCGACTGCCACTAAGGCTAGGACTAAAACTAAGTCCAGAAAAAAAATCTGTGACTAAGTCACGTGACGAATAGTCATTAACTGTATGGTGCCAACATACCCTGAAAGTTGGGTGTGCTGTGCATTGCACAAAACCATAGGACATTATACACGAACACATGTTTGGCGCCTGACGGACGTATGTGTCCGTGATACTAGCCAGGCGTATGAACGGATGAAGATTTACCATCAGGACATCAGGTTGATCTTAAAGACTCCGCATTATTACTGGATGCCTTAGTGGGAGCTTAAATGTTACACCCATAGAGTGCAGTTGACCTCTGACTCTCATACAGTCTATCAGGGCACAGGTAGATAGTTTTCTTAGTGTGTTGCCCAGTGTAACGACAACACAGTTTACACATAGAACTCTTTCTCCAGCAGAATTTGCAAAGAGGTCTGCTGGCCACAGTCTGAGTCAGGAAGTCCACAGATACCTCAGCAACAAAACATCCGTTCGCTTACCCGTACATATCTCTCCTCCCCTGGGTGAAGCAGATAATTATCTCCCGATATTATATTTTACTCATACAGAGGTTAATAGAAGACAATTTAAGAAGTAAAAACAACATTGATATTATTAGTGACTGATAAGGAAATAATGTGATAACAGTATACTAATAATAAGAGAATACTAGTTGATAGGGAATATATCTGACTTAATGTACATACATAAGAGAATGATACCGTATTGTTATATGTTACAGTCATGAATAATTATATTACAGAGCAAGTCGTTATACAGGAATTACACTGGTATCGCGAGAGAATAAGGTCTCGTATTAAGCAAATATTGTTCACATAATTAGTTGGGTGTCCACACGTCTGCACACAAACCAACACTGTATAGTAGAGGTGGAGTAGGCTTCACACAAACCAATACTGTATAGTAGAGGTGGAGTAGGCTTCACACAAACCAATACTGTATAGTAGAGGTGGAGTAGGCTTCACACAAACCAACACTGTATAGTAGAGGTGGAGTAGGCTTCACACAAACCAACACTGTATAGTAGAGGTGGAGTAGGCTTCACACAAACCAACACTGTATAGTAGAGGTGGAGTGGGCAATGTGGTTTGCCTGTTTCATTATAGCCCCATTCAGATTCTCCAGCTTCGGCGTCAGGTTGCAATTTCTTCTCGTCACTTCCACATTTAGATTTTTCCACTGTTTTCCTTGTTTCATGTTGAAACCTAATTTCCTGGAGTCATTTTTTTCATACGTTTAACACAGCAGTGGACAAAAAAATCACTATGAATACAAACAAAAATTCTGCTATGGTGAATGCAATACGAAAATATACGTATAAAACGACGGTAAAAAAAAAAAAAAAAAAAAAAAGCGATGAAGGAAGTGAGACATCGGGCCTATAGTTTCTTACAAGGAACAGCTATTGTAAAGAAGATGTTAAAGAAAAACACAGGACAAGGACGAGGGTTTGAACTGAGGACTAACACGAAAATAAGAGATCAAACGGGACATACCAGTCGTGGTCATAGATCACCTATCCTCCGGTACCCCTTTCCTCAGGCTGGCTCTTTTATGCGCGGCAAGTCACACTGGTGTAAGAGGGTAGGGAGGGAGGGGCCATAGAGAGAAGGGAAGGTAGGTGGGGGGACGAGTGATGGTGCGGAGGTGGAGTGAGGGAGAGGAGGGAGGGTAGGTAAGGGAGGGAGAATGAAATGCGAAGTTCTGGTCTCATTATGTGTCTATTTTCTTTCATTCAGGGCATGATATAAAGGAGTTAATATTTAGTAGATAATGCTGCATTACACCCTGTATAGCGGAGTCAGATCACAAGCTTAAATAGGAGGTGATATCAAGGGCTGGCTGAGAAAAATATAGTGACGTGATAGATCAAACAGTGCAGAACCATCGAGACTGTGTGGGCCTGGATTGTCTATGCGGGGAACCAGAGAAAGAGAGGACACGGGCACGCCTCCAACACACCAAGGACGAGTGGGAGCTGTTCAGACGAAACCAGCAAACCATCAACAACACTTTTTCCTCGGTGCCGCGAGGACAGCAAGAGGTGAGGCAGGAGGCCACTGGATTAAGTACAAAGGCTTTCCTGGTTGCTTTGGCTTGACTAATGTCGGTAAACAATGTCACAGATATATTTTGTGAGTTTGGGTAGGATTTTGTTTCATTTTCCTTCCAAGAGATTATGAGAGATATCGTAATTATATCCACTCATGTGCACAGACATCAAAGTTATTTACCTTTTATGCAAAATTGTTTTCAATAGCCTTTTCATATAGAGATGCCATAAAATAGCTGACATGATATTGACTGTATAGAGGGAGTGTATACCTAGAAGATGCTCATATTTGTTGCGGACACAGCCATGTCAAAATTTGCATATGATATTTAATTCCAAAAAATAATTACATGTAAGGGTAAAAGACGTTTCTTACACAAACATTACGGAAGTCAAAGCCATCCAGATTCCATTCTGCGTCCAAAGTCAAAATACACAGATAAATATCTAACTCCCACTAATGTTTGATCTGTCACGTCAGCATATTCCTCCCACGAGCCAGTCTTGATATCGCCACGCAAAAGCTTGTTATCTGACGCCGCTATACGAGGTGTAATGCAGCATTATCTACCGAATATTTACTCCTTTGTATCATGCCATGAATGAGAGAAAATGGACAAACGATGTGACCAACACTTCGCATTTCATTCTCCCTCCCCTACTTACCCTCCCTCCCCTTCCTCAATCCACCCCCGCACCATCACTCGTTCCCCCACCCACCTATCGCTCTCTTTCTCTGGCCCCTCCCTCTCAGCCCCTCTTACTTTACTGTGACTTGCCACGCATAAAGGAGCCAGCCTGAGGCACAGAGTACCAGAGGGCAGGTGATTATTTTTGACCACGACTGGACGGTCGTGAGACGGAAGAAAAAATAAAGAGAACAAAATGCAGTATAAAGAGTGTCATTGTGAGGTAGAGGGACTTAGTTGAAAGAGATCAAGATGGCTGTAGAACGAACAGGGATATGATAGTCGGAGAAAGAGGGGATAGCTTCTAGTGCAGGACAGTACAATTCTAGACTTGAGGAAAAAAAATGAATAAAAGTTAAACTCAGTGCAAGCTCATTGTAAAATTAGGCGAAGACTTAATACTAGGACAATGTCAATGGTACCCTGACATTTGACTAGAAAACAAAAATTTTCTTCTAAAATGATTGTTAAGAAGTATGAATGGCAAAAGTGCACAGATAAGAATTGAAAAAAAAAAAAAAAAACACAGAAACATGAGAGCATTCAGGATGGGAAGAGATTTGGATACCTATACCCATTACTATATTCCACACTTTAGCCACAAACTTGTAGCTGGTGGAATGTAGTAATGGGTATAGGTCTCCAAATCTCCTCCCTTCCTGAATGCCCTCATGTTTCTGTGATTCTTTTCATCTCTATTCTGTGCACTTTTGCCATTGCTACTTAACAATCATTTTAGAAGAAATTTGTCGTTGTCTAGTTTATAATCTTTTTGTGGAAGCATAATTATGCATAAAGCAAGTGTTAGATTTGGATTGTCATATGCGTAGTATACTGAAAAACTAAAATGAAGGTGAAAAGAAGTGTTTTGGTATGTTCTTTAATCGTAGGCGAGCTGTAGCTAACCAATATTGCGCAAAATTGCGTACTTTCGGGTGACAGCGATGCAGTTTTCAGGTCGTAAGTCGCGAAAAGTAGCCTGAATGGTTTTCTAAACATGAATAGAAACATTTACACTTGACAAGCAGCGTTTTGGTGTATAGTACGCTCGCGTACGCCTTTTCGTTTTGGAGTTATGACTGAAGAAGAAGAAGAAAGAAAGAAAGCAGAAGATCGCTATGTTTGTGCTTCGATTATGCGACTCTTAAGAAGGTTAGCAAGACTTTGCGAGTAGTTTTGCACTTGAATAGCCAAGGTATTTTAGTTCATAAACTTAGAATTGGGCTTTGCGACTGTTTTCACGCGAGTACTCCTATATCCTATGCACAGGATGCCATTTTGAACCTGCGCCATTCCTACTTACAGAATGGCTACCATACTCCATGATAAATTCTCTACTTGTAACCTAAGTTACTGGAAAGTGATATACTATATTTTTGTAATAACACTGATCTTATCATTTCACTAAGAAATTCAAAACTTTGTACAACTGCATACCAATTTCATTCATATATATTACAATACCACCTAGTAACAGAGATGTAATGATATACGGTATGTAATAATACTATCTAGTAACAGATGTAATAATATGTACTAATACTACTTTGTAACAGGTGTAAATATATATGTAATAATACTAGCTAATAACAGGGATGTAATACTATTTGTAATAATTCTACCTAATAACAGAGATGTAGCAATATATGGAATAAAATATCGATCTATCATCCAGAGATGAACCATGGACAGCTAGTGCTACCAAGGCTGTCTACTCTCCCCACATCTTGCTAATAAAATAAATCTAGATTAATGTTCAGATCACCTAAGTGGTCCTGACAGGTGGAGGAGCAGACACCAACAAAAGTGGGGCGAGTTGTAGAGCGAAGTTTTTGTCTGTACTCATTAACAGGCAGAGTAGGGAATGATGAAGGGGTAGCAAAGGCAGGAGGAGGAGGAGGAGGAGGAGAAAAGGAAGAAGAAGAAGAGAAAAGGAAGAAGATGCATCATTTTCCTCATTTTCCTCCCACCCGAAATGCCTGGGAGTTGCCTAATGATCGTCTGCGTGAACGCTCTTACTCTCCTGTGACAAGCCCTTAATCTCAGATTTGTTACCGTTACGAGAAAACTCGCGGTGTGGACCTGTAAATTTATAATCTAATTTAGAACTACGTGTATATGACCAAACGGATACTAAGTCCCCACCGTTAATGTTGATAAGTGATGCAGACTTATGCTGGCTTTCTATCACGACCTCTTCAGATAAGGCGAGATTACCCTGTACATACTGGTGTATTTTCTAGCAGTCTGTAATTTTCACTTTCACACAATCATCTATATTATAGAATGGACTAGGTTTCAGTAATAGCATTGAATAGAGCATTTTTTTTTTTCGAATCCATATCAAAGAATGGAGTGTCGCCAATGGATTTATTGATGGAACTGCTGCTTGAGGCCGCAGCGTGGGGTATACACTTATCCCAACAGCTGCTTTGAAAACCTAAGTACCTCAAGCACTCCAGCATCCAATGATTTTGCTTTTTGACAAGACCATTGGAAGTCGGATGGCTGTGTATGACATTACGTTTTATAGATACTATACTGCTTACAATTCTCAACAAGAAGACAAACTCGTGCAATACTCTTAGCAGTCTTGTCTTGGAGAGCTACGGGAACACTGTAATGTGAGACATGATCAACCACCACAAATAGACTCTGCACCAGACTCCGTAAGAGGCATACAAACAGTTTCCCACGGACGTGATGGAACTGGATATTGCAAAAGTGGAGCAGGTAATCCAGTTGACAATTTATGACGATTACGGGGAAGACAAGAATCACAGCGAACATTGACGTCCTTGCTCATTGTAGGCCAATAAAATGAAAGATGTGCTTGTCTCAAACACCAATCCTTTCTCGGATGGGATGCATAAGGTGTGTTATAGATGATATATATATGGCGCACTGCAGGTATTAAATGAGTGGGAACAAGTTGACGCAATTCCCTCTTAGGTATGTCCCTCCCGGTAAGGGATGTTCTCCTATACAAAATATCACTGTTTAACATGAGTTGATCTACTGACACTGGCAGTGTAGGTAAGATTGAAAGTCTCCCAGTTCTATGAAGCAAATAACCAGAGACCACGGAGGGTCTGTGCGCTGACAGTTATAAACAACATATGAGGCTGGAACTTCACTTGGTTGAAACGGTGAGACTGCCGCGGTTACATGATGTGAAAGAGCATCTGCAACTAAATCTGATTTACCAGGCACGTACTCAAAGGTTGAGTTGAAGTCTTGGATAATAATGACCATCGTGCCAGACGTCCAGTAAGATGTCTTCCTTTGAATAAATCACAAAGTAGGAAATGATCTGTTTGGATATGTACTGGATATCCATAGATTGTCTCTGAATTATTTAAGAGACCAAACAACTGCTAAAGCCTCCTAATCGGTAACACCGTAGTTGCGTTCAGCGGCAATAAGGTCATAACTAGCATAAACTACTATACGTTTCCTCTTTGCATAATCACCTTGCATCAATATCGCACCTAGACCCACCTCAGACGCCTTTGCACAAAGAAAATGTCTCTTACAGAGAATGCCAGGACTGGGGCATTAATATGTGCTGCCTTCAGTGTTTCAAAGGCATGGAACTGGTCATCAGTCCAAACAAAAGGTTCATTTTTGGCCAGCTCCGTGTTGCCTTTATGGTTAGCCGCAATTTCTTTCTTTCATTCTTGTTTAATCGTGGCAGGCACTTCTACCCTTCAGAATTAACCGATTCCGACCAAACTTGAACACAATGACCAGACTATGACCTAGTTGTGTTCACAAGGTTTTGGTTACTAGGCAACAACTTGCTGCCAAACAATGGCAAAACCCCCGCTTTTTTTCATACTTCTACGTTTTGAGCTATACAGCAGAAGTATTACTAATGACCATAGAAAGCTCTGACTTCTTTAGGAATAATCTTGAGGCCATTCCATATCGAAAGTGTGTCATCCGTTTTTCGCCTCTCTCCTCTAGTGTTTGAGTGACAGTCCTTCGAAGATTGGTCTCGGCGTCCCTAGCAACCAGTACCAGTCTTCAAAAATGCCCCACTAATTCCCTAGTGGCAAGGTGGAATTGAATGAAATATTGCATGCTTACAGAAACTGATTAGTACTACAACTTTTTATGTACACCTAAGTGCTACATTGGCCAGGTCAGGAGTCATAGGTCATCAAATGTGACAATGATGAAAATAGCTAAAATCACGACTATGCTCACACGAAATGATAAGGCTCCGAAGATTATTAAGCCAGGGCCATGATTCTTGAATGCAATGTTGCACTGGAGTACCTCCACACAGAACTGACATACAGTGTCGAAACTCACTCCCAGTCACTGGCAGTGCAACCTGGATATTGTACTTCTAGTGGGTCATTCCGCAAATTTCATGTTCCCTAGTTTCACATTGGGTGGATGATATCGAATGAAACTTTGCATGCTAATGACGTTAATGAGCACTACAAGAGTGCTTCGTACATGCATGACCTATATCATACAGGTCAGGGGTCAAAGGTCATCAAGTGCAGAAAATATGAAAAGCACTAAAATTACTACCCTGCTCGCACGAACGGCTAAAGCTTCATAGCTTATTAAGCCAGGGCCATGATTTTTGGAGGGAATGTTGCACTGGAGTACCTTTATATCTCAGTGTCGAAACTTACTTGCAGTCGCTGATTAAACTTGGTCCACCTAGTGATGGCTATCTTCGCCTTCCAGTATGTTCTTAAGTAATTTAGTCAAAGGAGCTGCGATCTATGCATAACCTTGAATAAATCGCCAATATTAGCCACTCAGTCCAAGGAAACTCCTTACCTCATCAGTACAGGTAGGTTCTGGGAAGTTAGAAGCTGCCTTAACTTTTTCGTATGAGGTATGAATTCCTTAAGCGTGAACCACATGTCCAAGAAATTTATTTGTCTTGCATACAAAGTAGCATTTGTTGAGCTTAACCATTTGGAGGCGATGAAAAATTTGCTGTAGCTTGGCAATATGTTCAGACACTGATTTACGGTTCAACAAATGTCATCTAGATAAGCAAAAAGAGAATGGTTGATCATACCACTGAATAAAGAATGGATAAGCCTCATGAATACTGATGGAGCATTTCTAAGACCAAAGGGAAGCCTTTTGAAATGTTAGTGGCCAGAAGGGGTACTGAATGCAGTTATGGGGCGAGATGACTCTTCCATTTCTACTTGCCAGTAGTCACTGATTATGTCAAGTTAGGTGAAAACAACGGTATACTCGCCAAGTGATTCGAGTAAATCTGTTAAGACTGGTAATGGGAATCGATCAGGAACAGTGACAGAGTTTACTTTACAATAGGCAGCTGCGGCTCTGAATTCACCTACTTTCTTGGGGATTGAGAAAAGCGGGCTATTCCACAGACTGAGGGAGTGCTCAATGATGTAGTGATTTAGCAAATCTTGTACTATCTCGTCAGTTTCTTTTCGTAGGGTATGAGGTAATTTACTGTATATGCCGGGATATAAATGGGTTAAGTACCGGGAATCAACACAATATTATGCTTAATTATAGCAGTCTTACCTATAGGTCCACCAGGTAAGGCCACAACATCTCTATAGGTCTGCAAAAAATTTATTAATTGTTCTATATATTGAGGTAGGTCGTCAGCATCTACTTGAGAGGTGAGATCAGCTGCAGGAGTCGTAGCAGAATCCGCGGAGTTAACAATGGTATCTACACCAAGTAAATTATCATCATCCTTAGCAGTTATAGAGAAATGTATATCCTGGCACACCTTTACACCCAAAGGGTACACCAGGTAATCGGCAATCTTTGTACCAATTGTAAGTTTTAGTGATGCATTTGTGACATTTAATAAGTTAAGATAAACACAGATTATCCTCCATCACTAAACACAATGCTGAATTGTATGTTAAACCATTCACATAACACGTCTCAGGTAATGTTAATGCATTCACTCCTTCCGCACCAACAACACGGACACAAACTTTCATGAATTCGAGCGGCAACAAAATTGTACAGCATTTTGTCACTGCTCGTTTCATCTCTGCATGTTGCCAAATGTCATTCAGACTATTTGAGGTAGTTCAGTGAGACGTAGATGAATCAACCATTGTGCCACTGTTGGAGTGGGTGTCATGAGATACCAGTAAATGATCCTCATTGCTCTCTGCTGTTGGTGGTGGAGTTACGGTACATTGTGTCATCAAATTTACCTGTGAAAGGACAGGGTTTGGGCAATTCATGCCTGATACATAATGTCCCTGTATTATGACGTTACCTCAATTAGATATCAGTTCAATAGAATGTTAGGCCATGGTGTCAAGCCCAGTCAAAACATCTGCGGGATACCGGAGTTCGTGACATAAAACACAGCTGTGGAAGTTTTTTTTTTTTTTTTATTGTTTCTCAAGAGTTACCTTACCCTTCACAAAATTCTGAGCTGTCAACACCACAGAGACGAATGTCAGGCAGCTCAAGGATCCAAACCCCTTTGATATTTCCTTTAATAATGTTTAGGGAGGACTCAGATGTTAAGTTCATCATAGACCCAGAGTCCATAAAAAATGATGTACAGTAGAGTCTCCTTCACATTTACCTAAGATAACTATACCTAAGTGAGTCAGAGGGCCAATTAGGCGAATGAGGAACTCAGAATTTTGTGTCGTTATGGAGAATTCTGTTGGTTCTGGCGTGAGTTTTTCCCCGACTGTGTACTGGCAAGGGCACGGCATTCACTAGTGGAATGATAATGGCTTTTATGATAAGTACAGTACTTATTCCTCAGTGATCATGAAAATGATCTATTATCACGCTTGTGTCCTCGTTCATCTTCTAGTCTCGCATAACAGTTCGTGTCATGATGACCTGTTCGTTTACAGTACCAACAAATTGTCTTCGTTCTTCTTGTAGATCTGGCTCTGTTGTGAGAAAAATTGCTTTGTCACGCAGGTCTTGCACGTGACATTGCTGGTGAACGCTGTGACGTTTTGTCTGTTGGGTGGAAGTTAGAGATGTCCTTGACTTTGTGACTGCAAGGACTACTAGTGCTGAACTAGAGACTGAGTGAACTGTGCGTACTGCCTGAGAAGGTATGATACCGAGTTTCTCTTGTATCTGTACAGTTAACATGATTATGTCATCCTTTGGCGAAAACTGAATCTCTAACACTGAATTTAATTCATCCTTCCTGAGACGATTTAAGAATCTGAGATAACCAAATAACACTGCTACATTATCTAGTGATAGGGTGGTTCTTCCCCTACTAATTGCCGCCCACGGACGTTTCGTAATGCCTTTGAAATTTCTGTTTCTGTGGCTGCTGACCCTGCTGCTGCTTCTAACAGCGTATTTTGTTCTCAAGGGATGAACTTATCCTGGCTTATACTTTGTAATAATCTGTAAACGCACATCAAGCATCCGGCTTTCGTGTGGTTACAAAAAAATCCTAAGGATTTGTTGTAGCATTCATCAAAGGAAGTAAACTTCTCAAGAAATTTGCAACGGACTAGGGACCCGACGCGTGAGTAATCATCATCCAGTCGCTCTGGAGAGAGGCAATTTTAGCACTGTCTGTTGTAAGTCCTTTGTAACTGCGGACTGGACATCACCGATGAAATCATACACGCTATTTGCGGGATTCAATCCAGTGAATTTAGGACGCAATGTATTATCCAAAATAACTGTTTGGTGGGCAGAAGGGGTTGCCATATTTAAAAAAAAATAGAAGATACAGAAAGTAACTGAAGAATGTGTGATGTACTTGAGATATGATACTCGGCTGATTGAACTGTTTCTCTCGAATAAGTCTTTTTGGTTCTTAAACAAGTAGGATTGCCGTGTAAGATTTCGATCTTGGTTGGTTTTATTTCGTCTCCGGAGGTATGTGTATCATCTTCAGGTAAATTAATTTTCTTAAAGTAGGGAAATGTCAGTAATATTAACGGTGGAGGAGAGGTTTCTTGTAAATCACTAATAATGCTTGATGTCATTGATAATGCATGCTTTTCTGGTCAGCCCTTATTCTCAACACCAAGTCTGAGTGTCGTAATCTGTTGGCTTAGGATATTTCGCGGCACCTGTTCCTCAGCGATTTAGTATGCATGTTACTCCATTGCATCCTCTTATATGATTCTGATGTAATATAATTATGTATATAGATAGATAAACAGATAGATACTCAGATACACTATGAATAATACGACTCTGAGAGTGACTGTAATATCCACAGATCCCTTATCCTCATAGCGTCATCAACTACTTGGTCGTGTTGGCAGCTTGCGATGCTATCCACTTCTCATAGTTTTACAACAAGACTAGCAGGTAAGGTTACACGCATTCTGCTCGTCCTGCCTCCCAGTATTATCGTATAATTCATCACGACGATGACTATATAAGTTTTATTCAGATGATTAAGAATTTACTACGGTTAGGAAAGTACCTCCAAAAATTTAGTATATAATGGAGGGTATACCTAACTCCTCCCGTTTGAAATGTGACTCACACGATGAATAACGCATCGCATGACTGGAGAGATATGATATAAATATAAATATAAACTCTATCTATCTATCTAATGACAGACGCATTAATCCCGAAAGAGATGGCAACAAACAAATTGCCCCCATGTCGCCCTATCCACTGCCATTGCACTACCCTGCTCACAGCCTCACACCTCCCTCCCTAATATACATCTCCACTCCATCCATCCATCGCATCCTTGGCCTCCCCCTCCCTCTCCCCCCCTCCACCTCACTTACATACACTCTCCTTGTCAGTCTATCCCTCTTCACATGACCAAACCACGTCAGTGTACTTCTTCTAACGTTTCCTATAACATCTACATCCACACCACAACGATCCTTCACTTCTTCATTTGTCAGTCTGTCTCTCCAAGTGATTCCACATGCTCCTCTCAGATAACTCATATCCACTGCTCTCGATCTTGATCACTGTCCCTCCAACAAGGTCCAAGCTTCACTTCCACATGTTAGCGTTGGTATCACAATACTGTCACGTAGTAACTTTTTCACTTCCATGCTCATTTCGCTGTTTCTTATCACTGCTTCCAAAGAACCAACAACCATTCTTCCCTGTTGTACCCTTTCAAGCACTTCACCTTCTAATCTTCCACCCTTACTCATCACACTACCCAAGTACTTAAAAGCACTCCCCTTTTTGCAATTCCTCCTCATCCAACGTCACTGTACATCCAGTGACTTCATTTCTCTCGAAGACCATAACTTAACTATTCCCATTAGATTCCGTTTCTTACACACTTTCCCAAACTCATTCATCAAGCCTTGCAGCTCTTCTTCGTCTTCACTTAACAACACAGTATCATCTGCAAACAACAATACAGGGAGTTTCCAAACATTGCCCTCTCTCATAGGGCCGCTCCAACATCCACTGCCCTACCTTGTATCTCTTTTACGACCCCATCCATATACTGTACAGATGGAACAGCCTAGGAGACATGACACATCCCTGTTTCAATCCAACCTTGATATAGAAAAATTCACTCAGTCCATTGTCCACACGCACTGCAGCCTTAGCACCCTCATACATACGCTTCACTGCATTCAGCAACTTCCCATTTACTCTGTATATTCTAAATACTTTCCACAATCCTTGTCTATCCACCCTGTCATATGCTTTCTCCAAATCCATAAAGGCCACATTCAGGTTCTCTCCCTTATCTAGAGACTTTTTCACTGACGACCTGAGAATGAATATCTGATTTACACAACCTCTTCTCATCCTAAAACTTCCCTGTTTTTCTCTAATTAATTCCTCTGTTATTTCCCTAACTCCGTCAATACATATCCTACCATATACTTTTTCTATTGCACTAAAAAAACAAATGCCCCTATGATTACCACACGCTTCTTTTTCCCCTTTTCCTTTGCACAGGGGAATAATTATACCTGCCTTCCGATCCACAGGGACCTTACCTTCCTCTCAGGCCAATCAGCATATATTCCACATCCATTCTACTACTGGCTCTCCCCCATGCTTCAGCATTTCACCACACACTGCATCAATTCCTGGAGCTTTCCCCATTTTGACTTTCTTCATTGCTTCCACAACTTCCATCCTACTGATTTCTTCCTCTCTTCTCCCATCCCTCCTTCTCCCATCCATTCCCCAACCACTTATACTCGCATTACTTTCATTCTCTATGTTCAACAATTCCTTGAAGTGTTCTCTCCGTCTGCACACTTTTTCTCCCCTCTCGACTAGTAGTCTACCATTTTCATCTTTCACTCTTTGACTAGCTCCTTTAACACCCTGTTCTCTTTGCCTCTTTCCAGAACATTTTCTTACTTTCCTTCCACTTTACACTCAAACTCCTTTCAAATTCCTCATCACCCTCTTCTTACTGTCCCTTACTAATCTTTTTACCTTTCTCTTTCTTTCTACATATAACACTCCTCTGTCTCTCAACTTCCTCCACACCCTTGATTTTCATCCACTCAATATATGGTTTCGTTTTTTGTGCCACAGCCTGTCTCACCTCTTCATTCCACCATGCTGCTCCTTGTACCCCCTTTCGTCTTCTCTTAGCCCCACACACCACCTCACATGCTGCACAGATTTCTAATTTGAATATCTTGTACACACCTTCCACATCCCCCATCTGCTCCAAATCATATTTACCCAATCGCTCCTCCATATCTCTCTTATATTCCGCCTTTTTTCCATCCTCTTGTAACCTTTCCACCCTCCCTGTAAGAACTACTTCCTCCTGCCCTTCCCTTCTTCTATTCCTCCACTTCACTTCAACCTTGTCTTTCACTAGCACCATGGTCAGAAGTCTACTCCCTCAACCTCTCTCTCTCTCTCTCTCTCTCTCTCTCTCTCTCTCTGTATCTATCTATCTATATCTATATCTATCTATCTATCTATCTATACCTATATATCTATATCTATATATCTATTGCCAGACGCCTCAATCCCGTTCGGGGTGGCCACAAACATATCGCCTCCACGTCGCCCTGTCCCCCGCCATTTCACTGCCCTGCTCCCAACTCACCCGTCTCTCATATACCTCTCCACCCCATCCCTCCATTTCATCCTCGGCCCCCCCCTCCCTCTCCCCCCCTCCACCTCACTCACACACACTCTCTTCGTCAGTCTTTCACCCTCCATCCTCTCCACATGGCCAAACCACCTCAGTGTATTCCTCCTAACTCTTCCTATCACATCCACATCCACACCACAAAGCTCCTTTATATCCTCATTTGTCAGCCTATCTCTCCATGTGTCTCCACAGGCTCCTCTTAAATAACTCATTTCTACTGCTCTCACTCTTGACTTGTGTCTTTCCAACAATGTCCAAGCTTCACTTCCATACGTTAGAGCTGGTATCACAATACTGTCATGTAGTAACTTTTTCACTTCCATGCTCGCTTCCCTGTTTCTTATCACTGCTTTCAAGGAACCAGCAACCTTTCTTCCCTGCTGTACCCTTTCAAGCACTTCATCCTCCAAACCTCCATCCTTACTCATCACACTACCCAAGTACTTAAACGTATTCATATTTTCCAATTCCTCACCATCCAACCTCGCTGTACATTCACTGACTTCACCTCTCTCAAAGACCATCGCTTTACTCTTCCCTACATTCACCTTTAGATTCCGTTTCTTACACACTCTCCCAAACTCATCCACCAAGCCTTGCAGCTCCCCTTCGTCTTCACTCAACAACACAGTATCATCCGCAAACAACAGTACAGGGAGTTTCCTAACACTACCCACTCTCACCACGGACACTCCAACATCCACTACCCTACCTTGTACCTCTTTTATTACCCCATCCATGTACAGATTGAACAACCATGGATACATGACACATCCCTGTTTCAACCCAACCTTCAAAGAGAAAAATTCACTCAGTTCACCATCCACACGCACTGCAGCCTTAGCACCATCATGCATACTCTTCACAGCATTCAACAACTTCCCATCTACTCCATATATTCTTAATACTTTCCACAATCCTTGTCTATCCACCCTGTCATATGCTTCCTCCAAATCCATGAAAGCCGCATACAACTTCTTGTACCCCCTCCACAATATGTCTACCCCCGATGTATATGTCCCTCCCCAATGCATACATGCCCCCACTAAACTTGCTGACCTAGCATGCTTTCCCAGGACCCCACGCCTGGGAAGACGGCGCCACAGTTCAGTTCAGAGCAGACACTCAAGTAGGGCAGACTATTTTGTTGTGAGCTCGTAATAAACTCCTTATCTAGCTGTTTGTACACGGGGTTTCTATCACCAAAGTATTGCAAGTTACATTTGGTAGCAGCGGTGTTTCGAACCATCAGATTCTGACCGCCTCCTCCGATTTTTAGTGACACCAACAGATACACGCCGTCTCGCATCTCACTGCCTCACCCCTCCTCAGTGCCTCTGGTGGTGTAATAACTGGCTGTGCTTTCCAGGTGTCCAATTTTTCTCACCAGTGCTCACCTCTCAAACAACCCCACCCACACACCTTGTTGCTGGCCGCAAGTGTCACCATCGCCGCCCTACGCACCTGTTGCACCTGTTCCCGGCACCTGTTCCGAACTCATCGTAACTCCTACCCCCACGGTGCCACTTATCGCTGTCTGCCCACTGTCTGCCCACCGCCATTCTCTGCATTTGCAATTCAACAGCTCTACACCTGCCTTGAACCAACATCCGCCCTCACAACCCACCACCGGCCCCGCTGCCGCCACATCTGGTCTGCATTACGTGAGCCTCCTAAGACTGCCACTCCCTGCCGGTGACTCATCGCAGCGTCTCTTCTCCTCTCTGCCCAGCTGTCTCTCCACTGCCGCCCCACCCCGCCCAGCCCCGCCCAGCCCCGCCCCGCCCCGCCCCAGCTCAGCTACGCCCAGCCACCCCTGCACGTCATACATCTCGACAATCCCGTCTCTACTGTGTAAATATAGTATACCTTACCTTTCTATAGAGATTATCCTCGATTTTCTCTACAGATTGGATATTGTAAATATTCCATCTCATTTCCGTTACCCCGTTTTCATCTTCACCTACGGTATTTATAATCCATCTCATCCTTCGCCTTTTATTTAAACCATCCATCCCCCCACCTTCATTCATTTTCACACCTACTCGTGTATTCCATTCTCTCATTGTTATTTATACATTTCCACCTACGTATCCATCTTCATCCTTTCATCTTCCATTGCCGCATTAAATGTCCTACTTTCCACGTCACCCGCTTAACACCAGCCCTCTCGACCCGGAAACATCACCTGATCATACCCCGTCTGCCGACTCTGACACAATCACTCATTTACGAAGTGGCAAAGAGTACCACCGCCCTGTACCTGAGACTCCCGTTTCACTTCCCGCAGAATCACTTAATACCTATCCTACACTCGTAAATCCAGATACCTCCTCCTCTACTCCTGCCTCTACACTCCCTTCTTCTTCCTCTACTCCTTCCCCTGTCGTTCCCTCTCCTGCCTCCCTTCATACCCCGTCTTGCTCGCCCTTAACTGCCACTAACTTCTCTCTCTCCCACACCTCTCCTGCCGCCACTTCCGCACTTCCAGCCATGGCGAACCCTCCACAGTCTATCTATCTCGACGATGCCAATCGTCCCAAATTTACTGGCCAGGACCCAACTTGGTCTGTCTATGATTTCGTCAGAGAAGTCGAAACAGAAATCCACAATAGGCAGATCACCGATGAATCGCTCAAAGTAGCCTATCTCATGGGTTGCTTGCACCACGGCAAATCGGACATCGGATCCGCGATCCGTGCAGGACATTTCGATAACATTCATACTTTTGCTGCTTTTCGTACGAAACTCATCAGCCTTTGTTGCCAGCATTCAAATACCGCGTCTCTCATGGGATTCATTAATCTCCTAAACCAACTAGATGAGGACTTGAGGGTCCCAGCACAACATGCCAAGCTCCGCGAAGCTGCCGCCGCCATGAAAGCAACTAGTAGCAAGATGCTTCAATTACTCGTACTGGTAGGCACGAAATGGTTAGAAGACAAGAATGGCGTTCCAATGCTTTCACTCACCAACTTTGCTGACTTAATTGGGTACCTGAGATTCCTTCACTGGCCTACTCCTAAACAGCGAGAGCTAGCCTTGGAAATCGGTTTCAGTCCAGGAGATAAAATTATTCAGGTCACTAAAGCCATTCATGAAAGAACCAGTTCGAACTACATGAGTCAGGTCACCACCCAACCCTTGGCCTCCTCAGTCTGTCACACATCCACTACCCCAGACCAATCTCTCTCCCGTCCCACCACACGCAGCAGACCTGCCACGCATCATTCTCCTACCGCAGGTCGTGATCAATCTAGCGTCCGAAGGAACAGACAATCTTCGATTCTTCGCTGGCACTGTGGTCATCCTGGACATCGAGCATCCAGTTGCGACCATACATCCAGACGTCCTCACTCCCAAACCAGACAGCGTACACCTTCCTGCTCACGTCGTCCACACTGCAAATACCACAAATCAAGCACGACTCACACCACTGAGGAATGTCGTTACCTCAACCGCCCACAGTCGGGGGAAGCGCCGCGACCGTATCGGACCAATATCACGTAGAACCAGCCACCCAACTCCCCATCCGCCATGTAGGTCCCATAACATCCTCGGGTTTAGTCATTCTCGGATGCAGTCATGACATACCAACGTCATTCTTCTTGGACACAGGATCTATAGTAAATCTGATCTCCGACAATTCCTTACATCTTCTTCAACTACATCACAACCACGTCAGTTTCCTAGAACCACCAGACATTCGCCTATGTGGTGTCGAAGGCTCAGAGTTTACGGTTAAGGGAAGAGTCACCCTTGAAGTCAAACTACACGGAGATTTGCCCCCTATCCCAATTGAATTTCATGTCACTAATGACTTGCAGTATCCCGCAGATGCCCTTATTGATTTCTCCACCATGGCCCAACACGCCATTGCATTATTACCTGCTTGTGGTAGTATAGACATTTCTGGATTCCCGGTTTACTGTACAGTATGGAATGTCCCCGTCCTGTTCTTACGATCAAATCAGTCCTTCAATTACCTCTGTCCCTATCACTACCAAAATGTCAAACCAAGCCCAAACCACCCCTATCATCATCTGAGAATACAGAGATCATTCCTTTACTGACTGCGAGCAAGGACATAAATTCCTCAATGTCTACTGATACATCATCTCAGCCTTCGGACAGGGCTCTTACCTCCTCTCCCAACAACACTATCGCTGACTCAGACATGTCTCAATTACCTACCTCACACAGTGTGAATGATCATCTCCAACATGCAGAGACGAAACGTGCAGTAACGAATACGTGCACAATTTTGTTACCGCATGAGTTCACCAAAGCCTCTGTTTGTGTTGCCGGTGCGAAAGAAGGAGTGGATGTACTAACACTACCTGAGACGTGTTGTGTGAATGGCTTGACTTATGAGTCAGCATGGTGTACAGTCTTAGAGGACAGTTTATGCTACCTGTACTTGCTCAATGTCACAAATGCTCCACCAAAACTTAAAAGTGGTGTAAAGATTGGAGACTTCCTAGTATACTCAGCGGCTGTAAAGGTGTGCCAGGATTCCTCAATTCCTACTATTCAGACTGACGATAGTACGCCAATCGGTGTATGTCCTATTAACTCTACGGGATCTGCGCCGACATATTCACCCGATATGCTCTCACATCTCACTTGCACAGATTTCCCAGAAAATACGCCTCAACTCCTCGACCTTCTGACCTCGCACAGAAACGTGGTTGCCTTACCCAGTGAACCGATGGGTAGAACAGACCTTGTCAAACATACGATTGAACTACTACCAGGAACTCAGCCGATTTACATACCAGCATATCGATTTCCTCACAGCCAGAGAAAGCAGACAGATCAAATGGTACAGAACATGTTAGACCAGGACATTATTGAGCCCTCCGTCAGTCCATGGAATAGCCCACTTTTCTTAGTACCAAAGAAGGACGGCAACTTTAGACCAGTAGTCGACTATCATAAGGTCAATTCTGTCACCGTTCCAGACCGTTTCCCATTACCCGTCCTCACTGATTTGCTAGAATCCCTTGGTGAAAATAACGTAGTCTTTTCATCTTTAGACCTCCTCAGCGGGTACTGGCAGGTCGAAATGGAAGAGTCCTCTCGCCCAGTTACAGCCTTTAGCACCCCTTCCGGACATTTTCAGTTTAAGAGACTCCCTTTTGGTCTGAGAAATGCTCCTTCCGTGTTCATGCGACTTATCCATTCAGTCTTCAGCGGTATGATGGGACACTCTCTTTTTGCTTACCTAGATGATATCATTGTTGTGAGCAAATCCATCCCTGATCATTTTACCAAACTCCAGCAAGTCTTTGAACGCCTCCAGTTCGCAGGCCTGAAAATCAATCTCAGTAAATGTGACTTCCTGCGAAAGAAAATCAAATTCCTAGGCCATGTCGTAGATGCACAAGGCATTCATACTAATGAGGATAAAACTAAGGCGATTATTAACTTCCCAGAACCTACCACTACCGAAGCTGTACGAAGTTTCCTGGGCCTCAGTGGCTATTATCGTAGATTCATACAAGGCTGCGCAAAGTTCGCCGCTCCTCTGACCCACTTACTCAAGCAGAATGTGCCCTTTGTTTGGACTAACAACCAGTCACAGGCTTTCCAAAAGCTAAAGACAGCTCTTGTAAATGCCCCTGTTCTAGTGTTCCCTGATTATACCACACCCTTCCTTCTCTGCACAGACGCCTCAGGCACTGGACTTGGTGCCGTTTTGATGCAACTCGATGAAGCATCAAGGAAACGCGTAATAGCGTATGCTAGTCGCACCCTTACAACCGCTGAAAGTAACTACAGTGTCACAGATCTCGAAGCGCTAGCGGTAGTCTGGTCCTTGAAACATTTCAGAGATATAGTCTATCATTATCCAGTGCATATCCAAACAGACCACCTTCCACTATGTGATTTGTTCAAGAATCGCAACCTAACAGGTAGGCTAGCTAGATGGTCTGTCATCATCCAGGACTTTAATCCCACTTTTCAATATGTACCAGGCAAGTTGAATGTAGTCGCAGACGCACTCTCACGTCACGTAGCAGCAGCTATAACATCACTGCAACCTGAAGTAACTGAAAACACTACACTAACGTCAGAAGTTGTTCGAAACTTTCAGCACCAAGACCCCATGTGGTCCAAAGTCATTTATTTCCTAGACTCTGGCGATGCCTCGACCTTACCTACTCTGCCAGTATCACTAGATGATTTCATGCTAGAGGATGATCTCTTGTACAGGAAAACACTACTAACAGGCAAAGATATGCCCAATCGTGAAGTACGCCAACTTGTTGTCCCCACTGCCCTGATACCAAAGGTTCTTCACATTGTTCATAATACTCCTCAAGCTTCCCATCCAGGTAAAGACCGATGCTTGCGCCAAGCACGTCTCAAATACTATTGGCCAACCATGTGCTGCGATATCAATGCCCACTGTGACTCTTGCCTCTCCTGCCACCGCCACAAAGGATCAACCGGCTTACCAGCACCTCTCTTACAATACCCAATCCCGTCACGACCATGGGAAACTGTCACAATCGATCTCTTAAAACTACCTCTCACAGAATCTGGCGCTGAGTACTTGTTCGTAGCAGTCGACCACTTCTCCTGCTACTGTGTCCTCGTACCCCTCTCCGACAAGACCGTGAAGAGCGTTGCACGTGCCTTTGTAGAACACGTAATTTGCCCGTTCAGTACCCCTCATACCATTCTTACTGACAACGGTACAGAGTTCAACAATAGCCTTCTAGATGAGATCTGTCGCCGCTTTCATATCAGTAAGTGCAATGTTGTGCCTAACCATTCGGCTTCCAATGGCCTTGTAGAACGCCACAACCGAAAAATCTTAGAGTGCCTTAGACATCTAGGCTCCCATAGTTCGTCCTGGGATGACTGGATTCCCCAAGTGGCATCCTCAATCAATAGCTCCATCAATGCATCCATTGCTGAATCTCCCTTCTTCGTCCTCTTTGGTTTTGACAAGGACCTCCCATACTCTCTCTTATCCTCGAAGCCAGAACCCATCTACAACATGGATGATTATGTTAAACTAAAAGTGGCCAACTTCCAGACAATCCACCAGTATGTCCAATCCACTTTGGCTTCCTCTCAGGAGGACATGCTGCAGCGCCAACATAAATCCACCTCTCCTATCACCATCAATGTAGGCGATCTTGTCTTTGCTCATTCCCATACGCGTTCCTCTAAGTTGGATGACAAATTTACAGGGCCCCACCGCGTCCTCACTCAACAAGGCAACAAATTTCACCTCCAGGACCTGTCCACTAAGGACACCAGATGGTTCCACGTCAATGACTTAAAGCGAGCACCCCGTGGCCTTGTGTTGGAAGAGTCACTTACACATCCTCCTGCCCCCTCTTCCCCTCCACACATCCCTCAATTTACTTTGTCTCCACCTATCCCTCAGTCTCCTTCTTCTCCACCTCCACCTGCTCATTCATCAACCAATCAATATCGGTCCAAACTGCGCTCTGCCCATCAACCTCTTCACGACCTCCCCCATTAACTCTACCCTGATTTTCTAGGTACGATGTTAGCGATCTCCCTGCTGGTAGTGCTGACCCTCCTGGGGTCTGGGTCAGGTCAGGACGATGGTGGAGTACGTCCCGGGGCCTTGGTCGGCTCGGGAGGCGAGGTAAAGCTTATCGAAGAAATAGCCTCCTTGTGCTACGATCTTGCGCCCCTGGCCGACATAGCCATTGCCCTACCTGCCTACGCGCACCAGCTCCACAGAATCAGGAACCATCTCACGGCCATCATGGGGACACACAACCCAAATGAGTATCTCTATAACCTTTTCCTACAACTCTCCTGGCAATTGCAATACATAAGTAACAGATTCACTGAGCTCAATGACACATTGTCCATTCAGATACCCATTGGTCATTCTCGTGTGAAACGAGGTCTCTTTGACTTCGGCGGTGAGATTCTGGCTTGTTTGGAGTTGCTACAGCCCGTGACATTTCTGGCGTCAAATCTGATCTCGCTCATTTAGCTTCAGCTCTAGAATCCCAACGCCGAGTCATTAAAATCCAACACACTATGTTACAGAAGCTCACGACCCACCTAAATGAAGTCACGTCCACTCTAAACAATTTCACCGATATCTTACAACTCCACCTTTCAGATCTCAACGTTATCTCTCAGTTCTTCTACCTCAAACTCAACATGGATAATCTCCAACTGGCCATTGACTCTTTCCTGTCTCAAGTCTCTACCTTGGTTCGTATCCTGGTCGATGCTATCAATGGACGTGTCACTGCCGACTTAGTACCTGTCTCAGCTCTCCGTTCTGTCCTGGAATGGGCTCACTCCACCTTCGGTCTCTCCCCAGTCCTCCCCTACTCCTCCCTTGAATATTATTATCCTGTTCTCGAAGCCACTCATCTCACCACATACGTCGTCGTCCATATTCCTCTCCGTTCTGCCATAACCTTTAACCTTTTCCACATCATTCCCTTCCCTTTCTGCCTCAACAACTCCTTGTTCCAAGTCTCTGTTCCTTCAGAATATTTCCTCCTCTCCCATGATCATCTTTCAGTTGCCTTCCTTTCTTCCACAGACCTCCAGAAATGTTCCTCCCTTACTCCGACCTCTCGTCTCTGTGCTGCCCACCTTTTTGCTATCTTCCCTAGCAGTGCTACACCCTGTGAGTCTGCTTTAGTTCGCAACCATTCCATCTACTCAGCCTGTTCTTTTGTCCCAGCTCCTGCCCTCCCGGTCCACCATGCTCACCTCAACCATGTCCAGTACTTCTTCTTTGCTGTTCCCATCTCTGTCACCATCATGTGTCCTGGTTCTTCGGTTCGATCCGTCCCCGCTAGTGGTCTCTACAAAGCACCAGACTATTGTACCGTCAAATCAGAGTCCGTCATCACTTATGCCACTCGCTATCACCAAGCTGTCCGTAAACACTCCTATGACGTCTTTCAACCAATCGACATGCCTTCAACCCTACCATCTGCCAACATTACCATCACCTCCCCTAACTTGCGCATGCTAACCTTCCTCAATGACAATGATTTCATTATGGATCAATTTTCTCTGGCCTTCAGCCGTTCATGGGTTCATCCAACAGTTGTGTTTCCCCCTGTGGTTATCGCTTTCATAGGTTTTCTACTCATCATATGTGCAGTGCATTGTTGTGTCAGAAAAATGGAACGTCGACTCCAGGAAATCAGAGTCGCTACAGGCATAGTACGCCCTATACACGACGTAGAAACTCCCCGTACTTAATGCCCTCACATTCAGTGCCTACCAATGCCATCTGACAATTACCCAAACTGTGAACAGGACTCTGCCTCCCAGAAAATGATGGTATTTCTTTAATGCATTACTGAGTGACAGTGTATCCTACAGAAAATACAAAAAAAAAAAAATGAACGAAGAACAACCATAGAACTCTCATATCTACTCCTTGTTTATCATGTATCAAACTATTATTGTGTACTCGCCATTATATCTATGTATACCTTCGACCCTTACTGGACACATACCTATTAATCCTTGTATATCTTATATGTATATATCCTTCTAATTCCCTCCCCTCAACATGGCCATGTCTCCCCTACTGCCCCTGTATCATACTTTCCCCTTGTACAAACCTCCCCTGTCCTGCCTTAGTAATATAATCAAACACCATATCACTCCTGGTGTCAGGAGACACCATCTCAGCTACCCGGGGAGGTAGTGTACCCCCTCCACAATATGTCTACCCCCGATGTATATGTCCCTCCCCAATGCATACATGCCCCCACTAAACTTGCTGACCTAGCACGCTTTCCCAGGACCCCACGCCTGGGAAGACGGCGCCACAGTTCAGTTTAGAGCAGACACTCAAGTAGGGCAGACTGTTTTGTTGTGAGCTCGAAATAAACTCCTTATCTAGCTGTTTGTACACGGAGTTTCTATCACCAAAGTATTGCAAGTTACATTCTTTCCCTTCTCTAGAAACTTTTCCACTAAAGATCTAAGAATGAATATCTGATCTACACAACCTCTTCCCTTCCTAAAGCCTCCCTGTTCTTCTCCAACTAATTCCTCTGTTCTTTCTCTAACTGTCAATAAGTATCCTACTATGCACTTTTCCTATTATACTAAGAAGACAAATGCCCCTATGATTACCACACACATCTTTTTCCCCTTTTCCTTTATACAAGGGAATTATTATACCTGACTTCCAATCCTCCGGGACTGTACCTTTCTCCCAGGCCAATCTGCACATCTTCCACATGTATTCTATTACTATCTCTCCCCCATGCTTCAGCATATATATATATATATATATATATATATATATATATATATATATATATATATATATATATATATATATATATATATATATATATATATATATGTGTGTGTGTGTGTGTGTGTGTGTGTGTGAATATATAGGCTATATATATATATATATATATATATATATATATATATATATATACATTGTTACATAGCCTATGTTTTCATCATCCTGTGTGTAATTTTAAGGCACAGTATGCTGCATGTTTGATCACGAGCGTGTTCTGCCTCAGTTCCCCCCTTCTACCGTTATAGTAGAGTAAGTCGTCCTTTCTGTTGTTCAGAGCAGGATTTTCAGCTCTTTGTCCCCATGGCTTCATTTGCGCGTCCTTCTTACAAGTTGTATCAAGCTCTGCTGGCCCCTATATAATGAGCTCAGTCTCTGCATTATTGCCACTTAGATCTACTCCTCATTTTGTTCACATCTCTGTCCTCCCCTGTACAGTTATTATTGAGTGCTCAGGAAGTCTCCAACCATCTAGCAGCTGTGTAATTTGAGTATAAGTGTTATTGCATTTTGTTCTTGTACTGTGTAGCATAAGTTGTTGATTTGTGGGCCTAGTGAGTTTTTTGTAATTTACATAAAGGTTCTTGGTGTCAGCCATCATTAATAATGGTTTGTATCTGTAATAATTTATCTTGCATTAACTGAGCATTACCCAGTGTATTTTCATTTTATCAGGGCTGACTTAGATAAATTTACTCTTGCTAATTTCGTGTTAATAGAGGCTATTGCAGTTAACCATATCTTTAACCTGTTTTTTGCCATTACATTATCCTTATGAGTCCTGAATGTTTTGTTGTTAGTTTGAGCATTAAACTTTAACTTGTAATTTTACCTAACTCTTTTGTTTTGAACCTGGAACTTTATGGGACAGTAGTGATTTTTAGTAGTCTCACTTAAAGTGTACATTATCTTTCTCTGTTCCGTAACATAAATTTGGCGACCTCTCATCAGGATATTCAGGATATTATCATAAGGATATTGCTTGATATTTTGTGACTTACTTATTCATGATGTCTACTATTACTACACTTGATGAAGCCAAAGATTTTTTGTCAAATGTGCAAACAGTGTGTGATGTAGAAAACAGAACAAAGAATGAACTTAAGCTTGTTGCTCAACAATTGGGAATTGCTGTTTGCTCTCATCATTCTAAAGATCAAATTGTTGGCATGATTAATAAAAGCTTGTTTAATGTAACTCCTCCAAATGAGCAAACGCAGATTGAATTAGCTAAGTTACAGCTAGCCCTGCAGGAGGTTCGTGTGAAGGAAGCTGAATTTCAAGCACGTGCTAAGGAGGCTGAGTCTCAGGCTAAGGAGGCTTGTGTTAAGGAGGCTGAATTTCAAGCAAATGCTAAGGAGGCTGAATCTCAGGCTCGTATTCAGGAGGCACAGATACATGCACAAGTTGAACTTAACAGGATTCAGGCAGACCATGAGTATCGCATGAAACAATGTGGAACTGGATCATCTAGCTCTGATGATTTTGATGTGGCTAAAAATGTTAAACTTGTCCCTCCTTTTAATGAATCTGATTTAACAAAGTATTTTCAGTTGTTTGAGAGGGTAGCTACAGGTTTTAATTGGCCCAAGGAGTATTGGCCAGTACTCCTTCAAACTGTTCTCACCGGTAAAGCTCAAGTAACTTATGCATCTTTGCCTCAGGATCAATCTGATAATTATGATGTATTTAAGAGCTTGATTCTTAAGGCCTATGAGCTTGTTCCTGAAGCCTATAGAGTAAAATTTAGGACAACCTATAAGCAAGATAAGTAATCCCATGTTGAGTATGCAAAAATCAAAGAAGATCTGTTAGAGCAGTGGTTAAATTCTAAGAATGTGGATTCTGATTTTGGTAAATTTAAGCAGATGATTTTGCTGGAGGACTTCAAGAGGTGTGTTAATAAAGATGTAAGCCTATATCTTGATGAGAAAAGAATAGATAATTTGTCTGATGCTGCAGTTTTAGCTGAAGAATATGTTCTCACTCACAAGAGATATTCTAGAGAAAGAAGGAAAGCTGAGAGTAAGTTTGCCTCTACTCAGAGTACAGGCAACAGGAAAGAGAATAAAGATGATGTTTCTCAGGAAGTAAATACCAGCTTCACCTCTAGATTTCAGAAAAGTAAATGTACTTATTGTAGTAAGCTTGGTCATACTACGGAGAAATGTTTCAGGAGACAGCGTGATGTGAACAAAAAGGAGTCTTTAAATATTCAGTCAATTGGTCTAGTGTCCACTCTTGATAGTTCCCAGAATTCTTTAACTGAGTTAACTGAACCTGCTTTGAGGGGTAACTTAAATTCTCATGATGGAGCTCCTCTTTTGAGCAGTAACGTGGGTGACACTCTCAAGAGTTCATGTGCTAATTTCCTGTCTGATGGTTTTGTCAGTCCTCTGGACAGTAATGACAGGAAATCAGTTCAAATATATCGTGATACAGGTGCTTGCCAATCCCTTATGCTGACCAGTCTTCTAGGCTCTAATGTTAATTCCTCTGATGAAACTGTCATCTTACAAGGTGTAGGGAATAATTACTTCTCTGTCCCTCTGTGCAGAGTGAATTTAGAGTCTGGTTTTGCTAATGGTTCCGTTATGGTTGGGTTGGTTGAGACACTCCCAATGTCAGGTGTAACTTTCTTACTTGGAAATGATATTGGTGGAAGTCAAGTGTGTCCAGCTCCTCAGTTGTCTAGTGAGCCAGTGGCTGCACTCCAGGATTGTGATGTCCCTGATGTGTTCCCTGCATGTGCTGTCACTAGGGCTAAGTCTAAAGTTACTGGTGATTTAGAGGATAATGATGATGATGATGTTATCCTAGCTGACACTTTTCTTGCTAATTTGGACCACTCACCAGATGAGGCAGTACCCCGTAGTGTTGATAATTTGTCTCGTCAAGAGTTGGTTGAGTTGCAGGTTGCTGACCCTGAGTTGAAAGGTCTAGCTAACTCTGCTTACAGTGAGGAAGAGTCAGCTGCTGCTTCTACTTGTTATTATATAAAGTCAGGAGTACTTATGAGGAAGTGGAGACCCCCAACAGTATCAGCCGACTGTGAATGGGAGGTTGTACATCAAGTTGTCATCCCTCGTGTTTGTAGGCAGGATATCATTAGAGTGGCTCATGATTCCAGTTTGGCAGGACACCTTGGAGTGAGGAAGACTGTGGCACGCATTTTGAAACACTTCTACTGGCCAGGTATCTTCAGGGATGTTTCCTGGTATTGTAAGTCTTGTCACACCTGTCAAGTTGTGGGGAAGTGTAATCAGACCGAAAAGGTTGCACCTCTAGTTCCCATTCCTCCTTTTGAGGCGCCATTCACCCGTGTGTTGGTGGATATTGTGGGCCCTCTTCCTAAGACTTCTTGAGGATTTTCTTATGTGTTGACCCTGATTGATATGGCTACTCGTTATCCTGAAGCCATTCCACTTAGAAATATCTCAGCAAAGAACGTGGTTAAGGAAATGCTAGGGTTCTTCACAAAGTTTGGTCTGCCCAAGGAGGTACAGTGAGACCGGGGAAGTAATTTCATGTCATACGTTTTCAAGCAGTCTCTGAAAGAGTTGGGCATCACCCAGATCACGTCTTCAGCTTACCATCCCCAGACCCAAGGAGCGTTGGAGAGATATCTTCAAACACTCAAATCGATGCTCAAGAAATACTGTTTGGAACATCAGAAAGACTGGGATAAAGGTCTTCCATTCGTTGTGTTTGCCGCAAGAGAATCTCCAAATGAATCACTGGGCTTCTCACCTTTTGAACTACTGTTTGGCCATGAAGTAAGAGGACCCCTTAAGCTACTCAAGGAATGCTGGCTGTCGGAGGAAGATGACGTCAATCTGCTGGAGTATGTGATGAAGTTCAAAGAACGGCTGTCCACTGCTTTACAGCTGGCAAGAGAGAATTTAGGAGCTGCTCAGGAGAAGATGAAGACTTGGTATGATGATAAGAAGTCCAGGTTACACCACTTTCAGCCAGGAGATCAGCTTTTGATTCTGCTACCGGTGCATGGGCAACCTCTTCAAGCCAAGTTTAGTGGTCCTTATTTCGTGGAGAAGAAACTCAGTGATGTCAACTATGTCATCGCCACACCAGATAAGCAACTATGTCACATCAACATGCTAAAGTTATATCACAGGCGGGACGAAAATAATCCAGTCTGCACTGTAGCTGCTCCACCCGAGTCTGTAAGTGAAGCTCTCCCATGCAGTATGAGCCTGAGTGATAGTTTGGGGAATAATCTTGATATCATGAATGATCTCCAGACTAAGCTTTCTCATCTAGCTCCCGAGGAAAGGCAGGAGTTTTCGGCATTACAGCAGGAGTACCCGCAAGTGTTCCGTGCCACTCCAGGAAGAACCACTGTGTTGATGCATGATGTCGATGTTGGAGACGCAAAGCCAATTAAATTGCCTCCTTACCGTGTGAACCCAGTGAAAGTTCCTCTCATCCAGAAGGAGCTTGGCTACCTGTTGGACCACAAGATGATTGAGCCCTGTCAGAGCGAGTGGAGTTCTCCTGTCACTCTAGTCCCTAAGCTAGGTGGGTCACAGCGGCTTTGCATTGACTACGGACGTGTTAATCAGATAACCAAAACAGACACCCTCTCCCTCGCGTGGAAGATTGCATAGACAAGATCGGAAAGGCTAGGTATATAAGTAAGTTTGATTTGTTAAAGGGATACTGGCAAGTACCTATGACTGAACGTGCTAGGGAGATCTCATGTTTTGTAACACTAGGAAAGGCATTTGCATGTTCTGTAATGCCGTATGGTATGAAGAATGCACCAGCCACATTTCAGAAGCTCATGAATGTTGTAACAGAGGGTTTGGCAGGGTGTGTTGTTTATATTGATGATGTATTAATTTTCAGTGACAACTGGAAAGATCACCTATGCTATGTCAGTAAATTTCTTGAGCGTTTAGTTCAGGCTAATCTTGTAGCTAATTTATCAAAGTGTGAGTTTGGTCAAGCTAAAGTTCAGTACCTTGGGTACGTAATTGGTGATGGACATGTTGCACCACCAGCAGCTAAGGTTCAGGTTATAAGTGATCTTCCCAGACCTAAAAGTAGGAAAGAGCTACAAAGATTTTTGGGAATGGCAGGTTATTACAGGAGATTTGTTCTTAACTTTTCTATTCTTGTATCACCACTTACAGACCTACTGAAAAGGGGAGTTAAATTTGTCTGGACCGATAACTGTGAATCCTCTTTCAAGAAACTTAAAGCCATCCTATTAAGTCAGCCAGTGCTCGCTACTCCAAATTTTGCTAAGCCTTTTAAGATGGCTGTTGATACAAGTGATACAGGAGCTGGGGCTGTTTTGCTGCAAGAGGATGATCAGGGTATTGAACACCCTGTATCTTATTACAGTGAGAAGTTCACTCCACCTCAAAAGAACTACTCCACTATTGAGAAAGAGCTTTTGGCCTTGATTTTGGGTTTACAGCATTTTTCATTTTATTTGTGTTCTGGTTTTGACCCCATGGTCATTTATACCGATCATAACCCACTGAAATTCCTTAGTGGGTTTGGGGATAAAAATCAGAGATTGACAAGATGGAGTCTACTTCTTCAGGAGTATTCATTAGACGTACAACATGTCAAGGGGAAAGAAAATGTTATTGCAGATTGCTTATCTAGACTTTAGACAGATTGTTTTAGAGTAATAAGAAATTTCCTTTGTAAATTTCTTTTTCTTTGAGGGGAGGTGTTACATAGCCTATGATTTCATCATCCTTTGTGTAATTTTAACGCACAGTATGCTGCATGTTTGATCACGAGCGTGTTCTGCCTCAGTTCCCCCCTTCTACCGTTATAGTAGAGTAAGTCGTCCTTTCTGTTGTTCAGAGCAGGATTTTCAGCTCTTTGTCCCCAAGCCTTCATTTGCGCGTCCTTCTTACAAGTTGTATCAAGCTCTGCTGGCCCCTATATAATGAGCTCAGTCTCTGCTTTATTGCCACTTAGATCTACTCCTCATTTTGTTCACATCTCTGTCCTCCCCTGTACAGTTATTATTGAGTGCTCAGGAAGTCTCCAACCATCTAGCAGCTGTGTAATTTGAGTATAAGTGTTATTGCATTTTGTTCTTGTACTGTGTAGCATAAGTTGTTGATTTGTAGGCCTAGTGAGGTTTTTGTAATTTATATAAAGGTTCTTGGTGTCAGTCATCATTAATAATAGTTTGTATCTGTAATAATTTATCTTGCATTAACTGAGCATTACCCAGTGTATTTTCATTTTATCAGGGCTGACTTAGACAAATTTACTCTTGCTAATTTCGTGTTAATAGAGGCTATTGCAGTTAACCATATCTTTAATCTGTTTTTTGCCATTACATTATCCTTATGAGTCCTGAATGTTTTGTTGTTAGTTTGAGCATTAAACTTTAACTTGTAATTTTACCTAACTCTTTTGTTTTGAACCTGGAACTTTACGGGACAGTAGTGATTTTTAGTAGTCTCACTTAAAGTGTACATTATCTTTCTCTGTTCCTTAAAAAAAAAAAAAAAAATATATATATATATATATATATATATATATATATATATATATATATATAATAGTGAGTATTTTCTCCCAACTATCTCCCCTCAGTTTTCCTCAGAGGATTTTATTTCTGTGTTAAATTTTGTTATTTCATATTTTTTGTGAAGTTTTAAAATATGTTGGAAAGTTTTCCTAATACTCATCCACTCTCAGGCCTACATGTAAAGTTTTATTAATATACCCACTTAAGCCAGGAAAAGTTATTTATACATCACTAGCCTAGGCCATATCATGCCTAGGCCATATCATGCCTAGGCCATATCATGCCTAGGCCTAACCTATTTTTCAGCAACATTAACCTAGTATTTCATGGGCTACGGCTATTAGGTTAGGTCAGTGGTCTTGAAACTGTGGGCCATGGGTTGGTTCTTAGGTGGGCCACAGATATCTGCTAGGGTACAATGAAAAAATAAGTAAATAAATAAGAAATAAAAATATAAAGCTATACTGTATTTACTTTTTCATTTTTAAATTTTCTCTTCTACTGATTATAGATAAGAAGCAACTACAGCCATCACATTAGCTGCCTAACCTAGTTAGTAGTTAAATGGTACAGCAGAGTAGTTTAATTTTCATTTGTCTGTTGGCCGTAAGAGTATATTTAAGTTTACAGTACAGCACACAGTATTTATTTACAGTGATTACGGTACAGTGGTTAATTTCTAGAGTAAAAACGTAACCAGGGGAATAAACTGAAAATAAACCGAAAGATTTATGTATGAATTTATTACAGTCCTATTAAATCTGAAGGAGTGTGGGCCTTGATTATTTGGGAATACCAGAAGTGGACCATGGTCTCAAAAAGGTTGAAGACCACTGGGTTAGGTGATGATGTTATTTGAAAAATGAGGTATGGTAATCTAGGCTAGGCTAGGATAAGTTTCCTCTTCCACACGCTTACTATTAAAGGTCACAATAACACAGCAACAATAAAAAAAAGTAGTTTGTTATTCTTACCTGTGATGAAATGTTTCATTCAGACCTTCCAGTGATCAGGATCGGAAGTAATTTCTCTTGAAATTCTTGCCAACCATACTTGTCTCCTTTCTAACTGCAGACTCGTTCGTTTGTTCACTCTACTTGGTGTTTTTGGTATCCCATAAAATGATGATATTGTTGGGTTCTTACTCGACCTGTTAGTGCACCAAATTACACAACAATAGTGTGGCATAGTTATATTTCAAACCATGTACCTGTATTGTAGCACAGTTCACTCTTCTTTACCAATCTCGATTCTGGCGCCTTCTGACTCCGTAGTGACAAACGTCCCAACTCGCTCAAATAATGGTCCAGATCCCCCAGTCAAAGCAGTTTTTAGGTCGATACATAGATATACTTTGTTTGATTCTTTGCTTATGAGAAACCAGAAGTCTTAATATTACGACTGGAAGCTTGTTATTGATGTTAAATACCTAAGTAGGAGTTTAATTTGAAGGCTACATGATCGCTCCTCTGTGTCACTTTTTGTCTAAGCTCCATTTAGCTTATTATTTGCAATGGTAGGCTTATTATTTGTTACATTTCCACAACAAGGAATTCAATGGAAGTGTAACCTAGTTACTTTTTACGATACAGATGCCAAGCTAGCGCGATAAGTCTACACATCGAGGAAATGCTAAACAGTCTCAGATGGCCGTTGGAGTCCCACATCTTGGTAAGGGAGGCGCTCTGATGACGTTTTACTGACGTCACAGCATTGAGTGACGTCAGCTGAAAATGGTCCATAGAGGTGACAATATACAGTATACATGCTCAACCTTCAGCCTAGGTGTCCGCATCACAGAGATGAAGGCCTGGCTAATACAAGATGTTCGCGTCACATAGAGGAAGCCCTACCTAACTTAGTCTGTATCGTATCGCATATAAGGGAATATATATATAAATATGTGGTCTTGCACTGGCAGTCCCATGGGGTGGAAGATTTAATGAGACCTCGTGGGAATGGAGAGAGGGACAGGGGGGGGGGTAGTGGGAGTCCACGGGTGTGGGTTACACTGAGGTCTGCTGTTCGGTGGGGACAAACACAACAGAGCTCAGTGTCTCCAGCAGAATAGAGGTGGCATATATATATATATATATATATATATATATATATATATATATATATATATATATATATATATATATATACATATATATTGTTACGGAACAGAGAGAGATAATGAACACTTCAAGTGAGAATACTAAAATCACTACTGTCCCGCAAAGTTCCAGGTTCAAAACAAAAGAGTTAGGTAAAATTACAAGTTCAAGTTTAATGCTCAAACTAACAACTAAACATTCAGGACTCATAAGGATAAATTAATGGCAAAACAGGTTAAATATATGGTTAACTGCAATAGCCTCTATTAACACGAAATTAGCAAGAGTAAATTTATCTAAGTCAGCCCTGATAAATGAGAAAACCGGATAATGCTCAGTTAATGCAAGATATATTATTACAGATACAAAATATTATTAATAATGGCTGACATCAAAAACTCCACATGAATCACAAAAACCTTACCAGACCTACGAATTAACACCTTAGGCCATACAGTACAAGAAAAATGGTAACAACACTTATACTCAAATTATACAGCAGCTAGATGGTTGGAGACTTCCTGAGCACTCACAAAGATAATACACTATACAGGGGAAGACAGAGATGTGAACCAAATGAGGAGTAGATCTAAGTGGCAATTAATGCAGAGACTGAGCTCAATATATATAGGGGCCGGCAGAGCTTGATTCAACTTGCAAGAAGGACGTGCAAATGAAGCCACAGGGGCCAAAGAGTTGACACTCCTGCTCTAAACAACAGAAAGAACGACTTACTCTACTATAAGGAGGAGAAGGGGGGAGTGAGGTAAAACACGCAAGCCTGGTCACTATGGAACCCACGAGGCGAATCGTGATCAAACATGCAGCATACTGTACGTTAGAATTATACAAAGGATGATGAAATCGTAGGCTATTTAACACCTCCCCACAAAGAAAAAGAAATTTACAAATGAAATTTCTTATTACTCTAAAACAATCTGTCTAAAGTCTAGATAAGCAATCTGCAATAACATTTTCTTTCCCCTTGACATGTTGTATGTCTAATGAATACTCCTGAAGAAGTAGACTCGATCTTGTCAATCTCTGATTTTTATCTTTAAACTTACTAAGGAATTTCAGTGGGTTATGATCGGTATAAATGACCATGGGGTCAAAACCAGAACACAAATAAAATAAAAAATGCTGTAAACCCAAAATCAAGGCCAAAAGCTCTTTCTCAATAGTTGAGTAGTTCTTTTGAGGTGGAGTGAACTTCTCACTGTAATAAGATACAGGGTGTTCAATACCCTGATCATCCTCTTGCAGCAAAACAGCCCCAGCTCCTGTATCACTTGCGTCAACAGCCATCTTAAAAGGCTTAGCAAAATTTGGAATAGCGAGCACTGGCTGACTTAATAGGATAGCTTTAAGTTTACTGAAAGAGGATTCACAGTTATCGGTCCAGACAAACTTAACTCCCTTTTTCAGTAGGTCTGTAAGTGGTGATACAAGAATTGAAAAGTTAAGAACAAATCTCCTGTAATAACCTATCATTCCCAAAAATCTTTGTAGCTCTTTCCTACTTTTAGGTCTGGGAAGATCACTTATAACCTGAACCTTAGCTCCTGGTGGTGCAACGTGTCCATCACCAATTACGTACCCAAGGTACTGAACTTTAACTTGACCAAACTCACACTTTGATAAATTAGCTACAAGATTAGCCTGAACCAAACGCTCAATAAATTTACTGACATGGCATAGGTGACCTTTCCAGTTGTCACTGAAGATTAATACATCATCAATATAAACAACACACCCTGCCAAACCCTCTGTTACAACATTCATGAGCTTCTGAAAAGTGGCTGGTGCATTCTTCATACCATATGGCATTACAGAACATGCAAAAGTCTTTCCTAGTGTTACAAAACATGAGATCTCCCTAGCACGTTCAGTCATAGGTACTTGCCAGTATCCCTTTAACAAATCAAACTTACTTATGTACCTAGCCTTTCCGATCTTGTCTATGCAATCTTCCACGCAAGGGAGAGGGTAAATGTCTGTTTTGGTTATCTGATTAACACGTCTGTAGTCGATGCAAAGCCGCTGTGACCCACCTGGCTTAGGGACTAGAGTGACAGGAGAACTCCACTCGCTCTGACAGGGCTCAATCATCTTGTGGTCCAACAGGTAGCCAAGCTCCTTCTGGATGAGAGGAACTTTCACTGGGTTCACACGGTAAGGAGGCAGTTTAATTGGCTTTGCATCTCCAACATCGACATCATGCATCAACACAGTGGTTCTTCCTGGAGTGGCACGGAACACTTGCGGGTACTCCTGCAGTAATGCCGAAAACTCCTGCCTTTCCTCGGGAGCTAGATGAGAAAGCTTAGTCTGGAGATCCTTCATGACGTCAGGATTCTTCCCCAAACTATCACTCAGGATCATACTGCATGGGAGAGCTTCACTTGCAGACGGGTGTAACAGCTACAGTGCAGACTGAGTTATTTTCGTCCCGCCTGTGATATAACTTTAGCATGTTGATGTGACAAAGTTGCTTGTTCTTTCTACGATCTGGTGTGGCGATGACATAGTTGACATCACTGAGTTTCTTCTCCACGAAATAAGGACCACTAAACTTGGCTTGAAGAGGTTGTCCATGCACTGGTGGCAGAATCAAAACCTGATCTCCTGGCTGAAAGTGGCATAACCTGGACTTCTTATCATACCAAGTCTTCATCTTCTCCTGAGCAGCTCCAAAATTCTCTCTTGCCAGCTGTAAAGCAGTGGACAGCCGTTCTTTGAACTTCATCACATACTCCAGCAGATTGACGTCATCTTCCTCCGACAGCCAGCATTCCTTGAGTAGCTTAAGGGGTCCTCCTACTTCATGGGCAAACAGTAGTTCAAAGGGTGAGAAGCCCAGTGATTCATTTGAAGATTCTCTTGCGGCAAATACAACGAATGGAAGACCTTTATCCCAATCTTTCTGATGTTCCAAACAGTATTTCCTGAGCATCGATTTGAGTGTTTGATGATATCTCTCCAACGCTCCTTGGGTCTGGGGATGGTAAGCTGAAGACGTGATCTGGGTGATGCCCAACTCTTTCAGAGACTGCTTGAAAACATTTGACATGAAATTACTTCCCCGGTCTGACTGTACCTCCTTGGGCAGACCAAACTTGGTGAAGAACCCCAGCATTTCCTTAACCACGTTCTTTGCTGAGATATATCTAAGTGGAATGGCTTCAGGATAACGAGTAGCCATATCAATCAGGGTCAACACATAAGAAAATCCTGAAGAAGTCTTAGGAAGAGGGCCCACAATATCCACCAACACACGGATGAATGGCGCCTCAAAAGGAGGAATGGGAACTAGAGGTGCAACCTTTTCGGTCTGATTAACTTCCCCACAACTTGACAGGTGTGACAAGACTTACAATATCAGGAAACATCTCTGAAGATACCTGGCTAGTAGAAGTGTTTCAAAATGCGTGCCACAGTCTTCCTCACTCTAAGGTGTCCTGCCAAACTGGAATCATGAGCCACTCTAATGATATCCTGCCTACAAACACGAGGGATGACAACTTGATGTACAACCTCCCATTCACAGTCGGCTGATGCTGTTGGGGGTCTCCACTTCCTCATAAGTACTCCTGACTTTATATAATAACAAGTAGAAGCACCAGCTGACTCTTCCTCACTGCAAGCAGAGTTAGCTAGACCTTTCAACTCAGGGTCAGCAACCTGAAACTCAACCAACTCTTGACGAGACAAATTATCAACACTACGGGGTACTGCCTCATCTGGTGAGTGGTCCAAATTAGCAAGAAAAGTGTCAGCTAGGATAACATCATCATCATCATTATCCTCTAAATCACCAGTAACTTTAGACTTAGCCCTAGTGACAGCACATGCAGAGAACACCTCAGGGATATCACAATCCTGGGTTGCAGTCACTGGTTCACTAGACAACTGAGGAGCTGGACACACTTGACTTCCACCAATATCATTTCCAAGTAAGAAAGTTACACCTGACATTGGAAGTGTCTCAACCAACCCAACCATAACGGAACCATTAACAAAACCAGACTCTAAATTCACTCTGCACAGAGGGACAGAGAAGTAATTATTCCCTACACCTTGTAAGATTACAGTTTCATCAGAGGAATTAACATTAGAGCCTAGAACACTGGTCAGCATAAGGGATTGGCAAGCACCTGTATCACGATATATTTGAACTGATTTCCTGTCATTACTGTCCAGAGGACTGACAAAACCATCAGACAGGAAATTAGCACGTGAACTCTTGAGAGTGTCACCCACGTTACTGCTCAAAAGAGGAGCTCATCATGAGAATTTAATTTATCCCTCAAAGCAGGTTCAGTTAACTCAGTTAAAGAATTCTGGGAACTCTCAAGGGTGGACACTAGACCAATTGACTGGATATTTAAAGACTCCTTTTTGTTCACATCACGCTGTCTCCTGAAACATTTCTCCGTAGTATGACCAAGCTTACTACAATAAGTACATTTACTTTCCTGAAATCTAGAGGTGAAGCTGGTATTTACTTCCTGAGAAACATCATCTTTATTCTCTTTCCTGTTACCTGTACTCTGAGTAGAGGCAACGTACTTACTCTCAGCTTTCCTTTTTTCTTTACAATATCTCTTGTGAGTGAGAACATATTGATCAGCTAAAACTGCAGCATCAGACAAATTATCTATTCTTCTCTCATCAAGATATAGGCTTACATCTTTATTAATACACCTTTTGAAGTCCTCCAGCAAAATCATCTGCTTAAATTTATCAAAATCAGAATTTACATTCTTAGAATTTAACCACTGATCTAACAGATCTTCTTTGATTTTTGCATACTCAACATGGGATTGCTTATCTTGCTTATAAGTTGTCGTAAATTTTACTCTATAGGCTTCAGGAACAAGCTCATAGGCCTTTAGAATCAAGCTCTTAACTACATCATAATTATCAGTTTGATCCTGAGGCAGAGATACATAAGTTACTTGACCTTTACCGGTGAGAACACTCTGAAGGATTACTGGCCAATACTTTTTGGGCCAATTAAAACCTGTAGCTACCCTCTCAAACAACTGAAAATACTTTGTTAAATCAGATTCATTAAAAGGAGGGACAAGTTTAACATTTTTAGTCACATCAAAATCATCAGAGCTAGATGATCCAGTTCCACCTTGTTTCATGCGATATTCATGGTCTGCCTGAATCCTAGCAAATTCAATTTGTGCCTCCTGAATACGAGCCTGAGACTCAGCCTCCTTAGCACTTGCCTGAAACGCAGCCTCCTTAGCACGAGCCTCCTGCAGGGCTAGCTGTAACTTAGCTATTTCAATCTGCGTTTGCTCATCTGGAGGAGTTACATCAAACAAGCTTTTATTAATCATGCCAACAATTTGATCTTTAGAATGATGAGAGTGAACAGCAATTCCCAATTGTTGAGCAACAAGCTTAAGTTCATTCTTTGTTCTGTTTTCTACATCACACACTGTTTGCACATTTGACAAAAAATCTTTGGCTTCATCAAGAGTAGTAATAGTAGACATCATGAATAAATCACAGTCACAAAATATCAAGCAATATCCTTATGATAATATCCTGAATATCCTGATAAGAGGTCGCCAAATTCATGTTACGGAACAGAGAGAGATAATGAACACTTTAAGTGAGAATGCTAAAATCACTACTGTCCCGCAAAGTTCCAGGTTCAAAACAAAAGAGTTAGGTAAAATTACAAGTTAAAGTTTAATGCTCAAACTAACAACTAAACATTCAGGACCCATTAGGATAATGTAATGGCAAAACAGGTTAAATATATGGTTAACTGCAATAGCCCCTATTAATACGAAATTAGCAAGAGCAAATTTATCTAAGTCAGCACTGATAAATGAGAAAACCGGATAATGCTCAGTTAAAGCAAGATATATTATTACAGATACAAAATATTATTAATAATGACTGACATCAAAAACTCCTCATGAATCACAAAAACCTTACCAGGCCTACGAATTAACACCTTAAGCCATACAGTACAAGAAAAATGGCAACAACACTTATACTCAAATTATACAGCAGCTAGATGGTTGGAGACTTCCTGAGCACTCACAAAGATAATACACTATACAGGGGAGGACAGAGATGTGAACCAAATGAGGAGTAGATCTAAGTGGCAATTAATGCAGAGACTGAGCTCATTATATAGGGGCCGGCAGAGCTTGATTCAACTTGTAAGAAGGACGTGCAAATGAAGCCATAGGGGCCAAAGAGTTGACACTCCTGCTCTGAACAACAGAAAGAACGACTTACTCTACTGTAAGGGGGAGAAGGGGGGAGTGAGGTAGAACACGGTAGCCTGGTCACCGCATCACATATAAAAGAATATATATATATATATATATATATATATATATATATATATATATATATATATATATATATATATATATATATATATATATATATATTTGTGACTTAATAGTACCTGGTATGGATTTATTCATACCAAGTCAACAGTTCACTAAAAGGTCGAACTCTCCAAAATGGTTTGATGGCAACTGTGCCAGAGCAACAGCCCAAAAGTCATTAGCTTAAAATCAAAAACATCTGAATCACTCTCCCAATTGAAAATTGCTAGAAATCATGCAAAAGCTGTATTAAATCTATCTAAATCAACCTTACTTCAAAAGCAAGCATCAAAACTACTTACAGCCCTAATGACAATAGAATATTCTGGTCAACTCTTCTATCTATCTACTGCCAGACGCCATAATCCCGTAAGGGGTGGCCGTTTGACTTTGAGTTAGTTGTTTTACGGGGAGGGGCACTAACCCTCCACCAACCCACTTGTTGACACGTAGGGAGCTCGTATGGTTTGGTTATATGGTTACCACCCAGCGTTGTTTAATTCTTTCAATAATAACTTTAACAAGTCATCTTCCATTCCCCCACTAAAATCTTCAGATGACAACATTACAAATGACCCGTTTGGGAAAGCAGATATCTTTCCCAGTACATTTGCCAGTAACTCTACCATAGACGATACCAGCCAGAATGTCCCAGTACTAGAACTTGACTCTCCCTAAATTGCCCCACTTAAAATACAGATAAGATACGTAAAATCCATCCTAGACAATTTACCTACCAACAAAGCTCCAGGCCCAGATGAAATTCCGCCAGTTGTTTTGAAAAAGTGTTCCCCTGAACTTGCCTCTGTTCTAGCTAAGTTATTCAGACTATGCCTACGTACTTCTTTATTCCCAAATTCATGGAAAGAAGCCAATATCCACCCAATTCCGAAGAAAGGAAGTTCGTCTGACCCCTCTGATTACAGACCAATAGCTGTCACATCTTTTCTTGGTAAGGTATTTGAAACTTTAATTAATAAGCACATTGTTAAAAATCTTGTATCCAACAACTTAATTAGTGATAGACAATATGGTGTTCGCCACGAAAGATCCACCATTGACATACTCAATCTCCTAACTCATACCATCCATCAATTAATTGATCTACATGGAGAAACTCATGCAGTAGCTCTTGATATTTCTAAAGCTTTTGACAGAGTATGGCACCGTTCCCTGCTGTCCAAACTCCCTTGCCATGGACTAACGTCTTTTGTTCCTTTGATTTCTTCATATCTTAGTGACAGGAAAATACGAGTAAAAGTAGATGATGTATATTCCAATTTCCACTCAATTAACACCGGTGTGCTGCAGGGATCAGTTCTGGCACCAACCCTATTCCTGGTTCATATTAATGATCTCTTATCTGTCACCCACAATCCCATTCACTCATACGCAGATGACTCAACACTACATAGTTCATTCACACTCAGACACCCATTTACAAAGACTAATATCTCAACCTCTCAACTCAGTACAGCCATCTCCATAAATCAAGATCTATCTACGATCAGTGAATGGGGACAAAACAACCTTGTCTCTCTTAATGCTAGTAAAACTAAATATATACAGT